>NW_011495057.1:8219358-8222652 GCF_000754665.1 Bison bison bison | reverse complement strand
AGAGGAGCCTGGCAGGATTCAGTCCATGGGGTCACTCCAGTATTCTTGCCTGAAGAATCCCATGGACAGAGGAGCCTGGCAGGATTCAGTCCATGGGGTCACTCCAGTATTCTTGCTGAAGAATCCCATGGACAGATTCAGTCCATGGGGTCACTCCAGTATTCTTGCTGAAGAATCCCATGGACAGAGGAGCCTGGTAGGATTCAGTTCATGGGGTCACTCCAGTATTCTTGCTGAAGAATCCCATGGACAGCGGAGCCTGGCAGGATTCAGTTCATGGGGTCACTCCAGTATTCTTGCTGAAGAATCCCATGGACAAAGGAGCCTGGCAGGATTCAGTCCATGGGGTCACTCCAGTATTCTTGCCTGAAGAATCCCATGGACAGAGGAGCCTGGCAGGATTCAGTCCATGGGGTCATGCTAAGTCCACGCAGTTGGACACAACTGCAGTGACTTAGCACACATAGCTTCACCCATATAGTATAATAATGTTCATTCCAATTACATTTTTTTCTGAATACACATGTAAATATTACACTTTCAGTACAAAACTGGAGTCTCAGTTTGTATAATTCCTAATTATACAAATTGTTTTTTCCCATCAGGGTATCATTAAGAATGATGCTTTCTTAAAAATTAATCAATTAATTAATTAATTTGGCCCTGTTGAGTCTTAGTTGCAGCAAAATCAGTGGGATCTAAGCTCCGTGACTAGGAATTGAACCCACATCCCCTGCATTGCAAGACATATTCTCAACCCCTGAACCACGAGGGAAGTCTCAAGACTGATGCTTCCTATAACAGGGAAGAAAAAATAATCCCACTAAAGGATTTACTCCCCACAATTTGTCCACTTACTGATACCCAGTAAGACTCTCTACCTTCAAGCCATGGATTGTGAAGTTTTTATTTTTGGTGGTGGTGGTTTAGTTGCTAAGTTATGTCTGACTCTTTGAGACCCCATGGACTATAGCCTGCCAGGCTCCTCTGCCCATGGGATTCTTCAGGCAAGAATACTGGAGCAGGGTGCCATTTCCTTTTCCAGAAGTATTTGGTTTTTTGGTCCAAAATGCTTTCCTTTGCCAAATTATAAATACTCCTTTTACTCAAAATTTTCGTATTTTCTTTCTAAAATAATTTTTGGAATCTGGAACCTCTATTAAGTTATTTCACTAATTTTGAAAGGCTATTGCTAAAACTATAACCCGAAAGTCCTCTTAAAACTTCAACTGTGCCAATTAAGTTAATGAATGCAAAAGAAACACCCCCTTTAGAAAACATGGCTAAAATCTGATACAATTAGTTTTTCTGCATGCGTGAATTTTAACAAGATACCAACAGTTTCACCTTGGGTCTTCTTTTTTAGAAAAACTGTAAAATGTTTCATTTCTTCAATCTTTTTTTTTTTTTTTTCCAGCCAGCCTATTGGGATTGACCAATTGTGTGTGGTTTTCAAGAATTATGATGAGTAAAACTACTAGGTTAGACTGGTGACATGAATTGCTTAAAAAGAAATTCCTATTATACAAAATAATTTTTATTTGAAAAAGTAACTTCTGAATGGGGAGTAATGCTTACAACCAGAGTGCACTATTTAATTGTTTTTAAAAAATCAATGCATTACTGTGTATTAGAATCCATGCCTTGTATCTTTTATTTCACACATTTTTGTGTTTCGAATTCCAAAACTTACACAATACAGGGAAACTGACATTCAAAGCAATCTTTATGAACAGTTTTTCTGTTTCATAACTTTAAGATAAGGGCTTCCATTTGCTGCAAAAAAAAAAAAAAGTGTCAACAGAATCCACTTGATCAAAGAGTTTTTGTCAGTTATTAAAAGAGGAAAAATCCACAAATTTGTGATTCTGTGTTATCTCTTCCACTTTCCATTTGCACCTTATACAATTTTCATGCCTTCAAATTATAACAATAGTTTGACATTTTAAATACTTTTTTGGCACATCACTGAGGAGCATTAGGGATATTTGCATTTTTTTCTGTTCTTTCAAAGCTCCGTGATGATTTTCATCATCCTCCATTGCCCCAAAGGAAATGTAGCTTGCCTTTTCCTATAGAGCTATTTATCATCTCCAGAAAGTTAAGTCATCTGCATCTGAATGATTTACTCAGTAAGGCTGAATAATTCTCTGGTTGGTCCTTTCCCCCCCACAGGCAAAATGACATTGCATTTAGACAAGAGTCTGTTTAAGAAAATCCTCAGACATTTATACAATTGAAATAAAACCCCTCTTCTCTAGGGGAAGTTAAAGACAAAATAGTGGTGCAACACAGGAGAAAAGACAGGCTTTTTCTGTCCATTTTTCTACAAAGTAACTAGAACAAAATAAGTAACGTGTAATAAACTCATGTTTATCAGTATTATTAACTGAGCTACTATAAAACACAAGGATTTAACACTCTTGCACATATATAATTATAATACATCTTTCCAGTAAAATCATATAATATTTTTGTTTAATTAATAACCAGTGTTTATATTATGACTTTAAATCTTATTTATAGCTGAATAAGGTAGTATGTTGCAGTTACATTGTCATTTCTTCTGTAATGTTCTGCTTTCACTTGAGTTAATAACTGCCTTACTTATTTGCTTTGTTTTCTCTTAGTTTAACTTGCCTGGAGAATCCCATGGACGGAGGAGCCTAGTAGGCTGCAGTCCATGAGGTCGCTAGGAGTTGGACGTGACTGAACCACTTCACTTTCACTTTTCACTTTCATCCATTGGAGAAGGAAATGGCAACCCATTCCAGTGTTCTTGCCTGGAGAATCCCAGGGACGGGGGAACCTGGTGGGCTGCCGTCTATGGGGTCACACAGAGTCGGACACAACTGAAGCGACTGAGCAGCAGCACAGCAGCAGACAAAGGTCCATCTAGTCAAGGCTATGGTTTTTCCAGTGGTCATGTACGGATGTGAGAGTTGGACTATAAGGAAAACTGAGCGCCAAAGAATTGATGCTTTTGAACTGTGGTGTTGGAAAAGACTTTTGAGTCCCTTGAACTGCAAGGAGATCCAATGAGTCCATCCTAAAGGAAATCAGTCCTGAGTGTTTATTGGAAGGACTATGTTGAAGCTGAAACTCCAATACTTTGGCCACCTGATGTGATGAGCTGACTCATTAGAAAAGACCCTGATGCTGGGAACGATTGAAGGTGAGAGGAGAAGGGGACGACAGAGGATGAGATGGTTGGATGGCATCACCGACTCAATGGACATGAGCTTGGGTAAACTCTGGGAGTTGGCAATGGACAGGGAGCCCTGGCATGCTGCA
>NW_011495057.1:8218832-8219258 GCF_000754665.1 Bison bison bison | reverse complement strand
GACTTCACTTTCACTTTTCACTTTCATCCATTGGAGAAGGAAATGGCAACCCATTCCAGTGTTCTTGCCTGGAGAATCCCAGGGACAGGGGAGCCTGGTGGGCTGCGGTCTATGGGGTCGCACAGAGTCAGACACGACTGAAGCGACTTTAGAAGCAGCAGCAGCAACTCCAAAATACTCAATAGAATTTCTTTTTAACTTGGAAAATAATTATCAGTATATTTAAAATTTTTAAATTATCTCTGGATTTATAGTTCTCTAGACAAAGGCGGACGCAGCTGAGCAACTTCACTTTCACTTTTCACTTTCATGCATTGGAGAAGGAAATGGCAACCCACTCCAGTGTTCTTGCCTGGAGAATCCCAGGGACGGGGGAGCCTGGTGGGCTGCCGTCTATGGGGTCACACAGAGTCGGACACAACTGAA
>NW_011495057.1:8217848-8218732 GCF_000754665.1 Bison bison bison | reverse complement strand
CCCTGATGCTGGGAACGATTGAAGGTGAGAGGAGAAGGGGACGACAGAGGATGAGATGGTTGGATGGCATCACCGACTCAATGGACATGAGCTTGGGTAAACTCTGGGAGTTGGCAATGGACAGGGAGCCCTGGCATGCTGCATTCCATGAAGTTGCAGAGAGTCAGACATGACTGAGCGACTGAACTGAACTGAACTGAGACCTGCTGTACTTATTCTCTAAGATTTTCTCCTATCATTATCCTGGGATTTTCTTCTTTCCCTTACATCAAATTCTCTATTGCCCAAGTTCCCTTTTTTTTTTTTTTTAAATTATCCATCTCCAGTGAGTTCCTAAGAATGGGAACATGGGGGATAAAAATTTTGAATGAAAATATATTTCCTTTCATCCCCAAAGTGATTGTTAGTTTGGGCATAGAATTGAAGGTTAGAAATCAATTTCTATCCAAACATTAGGGCAATATATCACTGCCTTCTAACTTCAGATGTTACAGTTAGAAATATAATAGCTTTCTTAATATAAGTTATTTATCTTATGTGAGTAATCCTTTTTTCTCTCTGAAAATTTTTAGGATGACAGG
The DNA here is from genome assembly GCF_000754665.1 of Bison bison bison. Lineage (NCBI taxonomy): Eukaryota > Metazoa > Chordata > Mammalia > Artiodactyla > Bovidae > Bison > Bison bison. Next base: position 8,218,151 of record NW_011495057.1, on the reverse strand, counting down.
TTTGTTTGTTTGTTTTTCTTTCAGTATTTTAAAGATGTACCTCCACTATCTTCTTGCTTGCATTGTTTTTGAAAATAAATCTACTGCCATCCATCTACTTGTTCCTTTGTATATAGTATGCCTTTTTACTCTGGCTATTTTCTTCTGTGTCCTTGGTTTTAAGAACTTTGATAATGATAATGATAATGAAATGATCTAGTTGGTTTTTGTTTATGTTTTAAAAAAGACATTTGGCCCTTAGGGTTTTTTGAGACTTGTGAATCTCTGGTTTTTTAGTTCTCACCAGACTTAGAAGGAGAAGGC
>NW_011495057.1:8150126-8217707 GCF_000754665.1 Bison bison bison | reverse complement strand
TTCATGCATTGGAGAAAGAAATGGCAACCCGCTCCAGTGTTCTTGCCTGGAGATTCCCAGGGACGGGGGAGCCTGGTGGGCTGCCATCTATGGGGTCACACAGAGTCAGACACAACTGAAGCGACTTAGCAGCAGCAGCAGCATTAGAAAATTTTCAGCCAATGTTCTTACAAACATTTTCTGTTTCCGCCTATTCATTTCAGGAAATCTACTTACAAATGTATTAGGCCAACTGACTTTGTCTCACATCTCGCTAATGCTCTGGTTGTTTGTTTGTTTGTTTTTTAATTCTCTTTCTCTGTGCTTGATTGTGAAGTTTCTTTTGCTGTATTTTCAAGTTCACGGATCTTTCTTCTGCCATGTGTGATATGCTATTAATTTCATTGAGTATAAACATTTATTTATGTATTTGTCTGCACTGGGTCTTAGTTTCAGCAAGCAGGATCTAGTTCCCTGACCAGAGACGGAACCCAGGCATGCTGCATTGGGAGCATGGAGTCTTAGCTATTGGACCACCAGAGAAATCCCCCTCTTTGAATATATTTTTCATCTCAGGTATTATAGTTTTCATTTTTATAAGTTTGGGCTTTTTATACCTTACCTGTCTCTACTTAGCTTTCTGAACATGTGGAATACAGTTTTTAATAACTGTTTTAATGTCCTTGTCTGCAGATTCTAACATCCAGGTCAGTTCTGGATCTGTTTCATTTATTTTTTTCCTCTATATGATGAGTCTGATTTTATTTTCAACAAGGTATTTTCATGTCTGTTGTTTTTACTGGATGCCTCCCAGTGTGGATTTTACCATTTTAGGTGATACATTTGTATTATTATAAACATTCTTAACCTTGGTTCTGAGATATGTTGCAGTTACTTAGAAATGTTTTCCATTTTCTTCTTGTTTTTAAGGTTTGCTAACAGGGACTAGAGCAAAGATTAATCCAGGGCTGATTCCTCCTCACTGAGGCAGCAGTCTCTGTGTCCTCGGTTCGCCATAGACCTTGAGATTTTTCTGTCTGATTGGTGGAAACTACCACTATTCCCAAGGCTTCTCTGATAGCTCAGTTGGTAATGAATCCATCTGCAATGCAGGAGACCCCAGTTCCATTCCTGGGTTGGGAAGATCTGCTGGAGAAGTGATAGGCTACCCACTCCAGTATTCTTGGGCTTCCCTTGGGGCTCAACTGGTAAAGAAGCTGCCTGCAATGTGGGAGACCTGGGTTCGATCCCTGGGTTGGGATGATCCCCTGGAGAAGGGAAAGGGTACCCACTCTAATATTATGGAGAATTCCATGGACTCAGTCCGTGGGGTCACAGAGTCAGACACGACTGAGTGACTTTCCCTTGTCACCACTGTTCCCAACCCTGTGTGAGCATGGGGCTCTGTTACACCTAATCCTTGCAGAATAAACTTTCTCTGGCTTCATATCACTTCCTCTCACATATGCATTAATTAACGCTAAAGCGAGCACTTGAGGAGACACTCTGTAGATCTCCAGGATTCTCTCTTTGAGCTTCTCTCTTCTCTTCTGTACTCTGCCTTTGAATTCTAACTGGATTGTTCTCTCCAGACTCTCAATTCTTTATTCCAAGTCAGAGAGTCTACTGAGCTCTACCTGTGCTTCTCCTTCCTATGCCATGGCCTAGAAATGCTCTCAAAGCAACGCCTGAGTTTAATAAGGGCTCACTGTGTTTGTTTCTCAATTTGGGGAACTCCGCCCTTTGTGGCCTGATGTCTAATGTCTTGTCATCCATTGTTCATGGATTTTGTCCCATTCTGAGGTTGTTTCAAGAAGGAGAGTGAAAGTATTTTTTGTGATTCTGTCTTGAACAGAAACAGAAATCCCATCTGTCAGTGCTCATATGTTCAATTTTGGAACATTTATTTAATAATCTCACACACTTTTCTATCCTTCTTTTATTTATAGAATTGATGTCTTACCTCGCTGAAGATTAGTTTGATTCTGTTTTTTTGTCTTATTTTCACAAGTAACCTTTGGACATTTCTGGTCAGTGAGATATGAGGTGTTTGATGCGTGACATATCCAGACTGAGTGATTCTCTAGCCTCATTCTCCTTTAGGCTTAGGAGACCAGCAGTGCTCCTAATGGCCCAGAATCTCTCAGACTGAGATCTCTGAATGATCATAGGGAACACAGCCTTCCTGGATACCTACAATGGACTTTGCATCAGTAAGAGATACATGTTTATATGGTAAGCCTTGTGAGTTAGAGGTTGTTTTATATGTAGCTGAAGTCTAATCTATCTTGACTAACACCTTGATTCCCAAAGAAAAGGTTGAATGCCCATAGCATCTTTATTTCCCTAACTTTTTGCTTTTTGCTTCTCAATCTATATTGCAATGTGTTTTCTCCACTGAAGTTTCTTTGAAGGCATAGGTAATGTCATGTATCTACAGTTACTTAGAAAATATTGGCTGAATAGATGAATGGTGGAGTTTGTCTTTTAGAGTAACATATTGAGTGTAATTGATGTTTCTAATCATAATAACCATATGGATTAAGATAATGTAGACATATTAGCAATAAAAATGGAGTATAACAATATAATTGCACTGATATATAATAATATTTGGGGAAAATCTCTAACTTTTCTTTTCTTTGACTTTTTCTAATTTTTTTATGCTGGAAAGATTCACTGTATACCTAGGAATCATATGCTGTGCTTCTTTCTAGGAAGAATTCTTTCCTGAAGAATAAAAGAGAGTATTTGAATTGAATTCTAGGGCTTACAACCTTATCTGGGATTTCTGGGGGAAAATGGCATAATAGGCTGTTTTTACATTTAAAAAAATGTATGGCCATATCAATTCAAAGCTAGCTGGAATGATTTTAAATACTACTTTCTCTATTGGAAAGATTATGTCAAAATACTAATGCATTTGTCTGTGAGCCAGTTGTATAGCAACACTAAAAAGGTATATAGCTCTAAGTACATTGGCTCCAAATATATATGTGGCAAAATACTTTCTTTATTTCTTTCCACTTCTTTTTTTTCTCTTCCATGGAAATTAACTTTTACTCCAATAAAATACCCATTTATTCCCCAACAACATCCTGGGGAATGTTGTCATGGTGTCACCAACATCGGGTGACAAATACTGACAGTCATATACTGGTTCAGTTGTTTTCTTATTTAGTACACAGAATTTTAGCTCCTTGAGGACAGGGCAGAGACCACAACACATCTTTCCTTGTGACTAATTTGGTAAACATGGCTCATGAAGGTTGTGTAAATATTAATATGTAGCTGTACATGTAGATAATTAACATGGAGTTCTCTTAAACAAATGAACTCAGAGAAAATCTTGATTAACCTGTGTTAGAATTTTTTGTATTCATCTCATACAATCAATATTTTAAAGTGTTTACTACATGTGAATCACTTTTCTAAGTGCAGGGACTTGAAAAGGGGAAAATAAAGGTAAACTTTCATCTCTGGTGAAAGTGAAAGTCGATCAGTCACGTCCAACTCTTTTCGACCCTGTGGGTACCCTTTCCCTTTCCCAGGGGATCATCCCAACCAAGGGATCGAACCCAGGTCTCCCACATTGCGGGCAGATTCTTTCAGCTGAGCCCCAAGGGAAACCCAAGAACACTGGAGTGGTAGCCTATCCCTTCTCCAGGGGATTGTCCCAACTCAGGAATTGAATCAGGGTCTCCTGTATTGCAGGCAGATTCTTTGCCAACTGAGCTATCAGGGAAGCACCCTCATCTCTGGTAAAGCTTGCAGTTCTAAAATATGCAGATCAGATTATGTCAAGCGCTCTGAGCAAAAATATATTTTGAAAGCAGCAACCGAGTGCCAGAGGATAACAATGATAATATTTTTCACTATTTGGTGCACTAAGGCATTATAGATACCTCTGTAAAATGATCATTTTTCCATCATAAATGATTGCAGCTTAATTTCTTACATCTATTTATCTACCTTCTCTTTGATCTCTGTTCTTAAAATCATGATGAATAATAAGTGACTCTTACCTACTCCTGGGTGGATGCTATGAAATACACATTCTAATTAATGTGTTTAAACTGCACTGGCTTGAAAAATTATATATCTGTATCTCTCCATATTTATTTATTGTATAGATTGAGGATTTAAAATATAAATAATTAAAATAACTAAAGCAACATCAAATGAGTTAGCTTTAGATCTAGAAATAGAATTTGTGTCTTTTTTTTTAAAAATGAGATTAAACTTCTGACTCATCATATGGTGATCCTTCTTTTATTACAAATTACAGAGATTTCATTTTGATTTAATTTTAGTAAGTGTGCCAAGCCAAACTTGCCTATAACTGAGAAGGTGCTTTCTGAGTGCTACACATGTTATTTAATATGATAAAATAGATATTTTTCAAGTTATATAAGTTTCTACAGATTCTGTTTTTCATTTAACTTGACTTTGAGTGGTCAAAATCTGGAAGAATAAATTCAGAGATACTACCTTTCATTTATTATATTTCTGCATGCTTTGGTAACACAAGTGTATTTTGGAATGCAAGGTTTGACCTCTGGAAATCTGGTGTTTGTTTTCAACCTGCTGACTTCTTGACTGATCTTACTGATCTTACCCAACTCATATAATCATCTGCTTGAGTTTCCTCATCTGAAAAACAGAGATAAGAATAGTTTTTTGCTGTTACTGTTATAACTGAAATGAGAATAGTTCTAGAGCTTTGGTATTCAGAGTCAAGCATGGCAGGACAATATAGCAAAATATGTGAACCTGATCCGGCACATGGGGTACTCTCCCTCCTGCCAAAGTAATTTATCCCAGGAGTTATACTATTACTCCAAGTTTGACTTTTTTCAAAGGTCCAAGTCAAGTGATCTGTTATGTTTGGCTGGGATCCCCCTGTCATCCATTCTCTGAAATTTGAAACTCAGACATAAAAGAAGTAGATAGTAGAGGATAGATACATTATTAGTGAAAACAAATTTATCTGTCTGCCCTAGAGCCCTCTTTGTCCCATGTCCCTTGTGCGTCTATCATCTGTGTCAAATTTCATACCCAAATGGGTAATTAAAACTTTGAGAGCATTGAAAATGTGTCAATTTATTTGCTTGGCTGTGTACATGGTTGAAATACATGGTCCCTTTACTCAAGGAGTTTCGAGTCAAGTAGGGGAAAAAACAGTAACATGTGCATATTCAGTTGTGTCTGAATCTTTTGTGACCCGTGGACTGTAGTCTGACAGGCTCCTCTGCCCATAGGATTTTCCAGGCAAGAATACTGGAGTGGGTTGCCATTTTGTCCTCCAGGGGATCTTCCCAACTGAAGGACTGAAGCTGCATCTCTTGTGTCTCCTGCTTTGGCAGGCAGATGCCTTCCCACCAGCACCACGTGGGAAACCCCTGTAATAGGAGAAACAACAGTAAATTACTCAGAAATAATCACTAAGAATCTCTGATGTGGATGGTCACTGGTAGAAGAGTTATCAATTATATCTTGTTATTAGGTATATTAGGGCATATTTTTTCTAACTATCCTATTCAATCCTTTTTGAGTTCATACTATTCATACTGTCCAGCTGCTCATTTAACCTCTTCCCCATTGCTATCTCTTCTATAGAACCAAAACCTTCTCAGTTTCTCACTTTTACATTAAATAAAAATAATTTTAAAATATACATTTAATACCATCACTTTATTCTTCTTTTCATATGTTTCTAAATCAGCGATTCTAGATTCTGTCAGACTTACCACCTTCTATTTATTACAAGTATTTTAACACACAAATTTCTATCCTAATATGAAATGCATAGTTAATAACCTACATGTTACACATATTTACAAAAGTCAGTACAGGTGAGGTCCAGATCAAAACGGCAAGAGTAGGAAGTTCAACTCATCTCAGGGACACACACACACCAAAACTTTTTACTTGTAGAGCAACTGTCTCTGGGAACAACCTAAATTAACAGTTCAGATTTTCTACAACTAAGGAATAAGAGGTGCAACTCCACACTCAGCAAGAGCTGGTGGTCAACATGACAATGTGGGAGCTGGTACAGGCGAAATGCCATGCCGGGGTGCCAACCTGCTCCCAAAGCTGGCTGGGCACTTCACCTTAAAAAAATAAAAGGAAATGAAAAAGAAGAGGTCACAATGAGCTGGATGAAAGTGTCCTGTGTTTTCTTCTAAAACCATGTATTTTAGTTTTTACTTTGATTTAATGTGAGGATCAAGATTTAATGAGAAGTGAGGATCAAGATTTATTTTCTCACGCATTCAGATTTCTAATTGCTACAACACTTTTTATGGATCCCCTAAAGTAAAACATTGATAGCTTTGTCAAAAATCAATTGTGGACCCTGTTTCCGGACACTATTCTGTTTATTTATCTATATGTCTTTCTCAAAGGTGATATCTCATTCTTTTAATTAATATACATTCACAATAAGTTTTGAATAGTCAAGATAACCCCTGGAAGAAAATTCTGACAACAATACAAATAGGAAGACTAAAGACTTTTCTCTGAAACTTCAACAGCTTAAAACATGTTTGTTTCTTTTCACAAAATTCAACATTTTGAGGATCATATATTGTTCCTTCCCTCTACTTTTATTTTGGATTTGAAATAATTTTGGAATTATTGTAAAGTAATCATAAGAAGATGATTCCTGGGTACTTTTCACACACTTTCCCGTAAATGTTAACACAATTTAAGGAATTTATATTTCCTCTGTAATTGTTCAGTTGTTAAGTTCAGTCTCTTGGTCATGTCTGACTTTTTGTGACCCCATTGACTGCAGCAGGCCAAGCCTCCCTGTCCATTGCCAACTCCTGGAGTTTACTCAAACTCATGTCCATTGAGCCAGTGATGCCATCCAACCGTCCTGTCTACTGTTGTCCCCTTCTCCTCTTGTCTTCAATCTTACCCAGCATCAGGGTCTTTTGAAATAATTCAGTTCTTAGCATCAGGTGGCCAATGTATAGGAAGTGTTACAATTCACCAACAAAATCATCTTGCCTTGAAATATTCTTGCTGGAATATTTTAAATTGTTACTTTAATTTTCCTCTCAGTTCAGTTCAGTTGCTCAGTCGTGTCCGACTCTTTGCAACCCCATGAATTGCAACACGCCAGGCCTCCCTGTCCATCATCAACTCCCAGAGTTCACTCAGACTCACATCCATCGAGTCAGTGATGCCATCCAGCCATCTCATCCTCTGTCGTCCCCTTCTCCTCCTGCCCCTGATCTCTCCCAGCATCAAAGTCTTTTCCAATAAGTCAACTGTTTGCATGAGGTGGCCAAAGTACTGGAGTTTCAGCTTTAGCATCAATCCTTCCAAAGAAATCCCAGGGCTGATCTCCTTCAGAATGGACTGGTTGGATCTCCTTGCAGTCTAAGGGACTCTCAAGAGTCTTCTCCAACACCACAGTTCAAAAGCATCAATTCTTCATCCCTCAGCTTTCTTCACCGTCCAACTTTCACATCCATACATGACCACTGCTAAGGAATACTTATTTCCCTAGAAATAGAGTGACTGGATTTATTATTTTCTTTCTTCTTCTTCTTTTTTTTTTTTTGGTCATGCCATGTGGCTTATGGGATCATAGTTCCCCAACCAAGGTTCAAATCCATGAGCTCTATACTGGGAGCATGGAGTCTTAACCACTGGACCACCAGGGAAGTCCCTTGATTTATGGTTTTGTTCTTAAGTTTTAGTAGATTCTATCTTTGAAGGAATAACTTTCTTTCATCTAAATTGTCCAAATTATGAGCACTTAATTGTCATAGCATTTCTTTATTATCCTTCTAATGTCTATGGGCTTGTAGTAATGCCTCTGTTTTCATTTATTAGCAATTTGCATTTTCTCTCTTATCTAAGAATTCAGTCTGTCTAGGGATTTACTGACTTTTTTTTTTTTTAACAAACCAGCTTTGAGTTGCAGTGATTTCCTGTACTATTTTCATGTTTTCAATTTCATTGATTTCTGCTCTACATTTTATTAATTTCTTCCTTCTGCTTGTTTTAAGTTCAGCTTGCTTTTTAAAGATAAAAGCTTAGCCTTCTGATTTGAGACTTTTCTTCTTTTGTAATACAAATAATCATTGCTATAAATTCTCCTTTAGTTATTGGTTTAACCACATCACCAACAATCTAATATGCTGTATTTTTATTTTCATTTAGCTTAAAATATTTCTAATTTCTGTTGAGATTCTGACTCATTTTATTCAGAAATATAGTGCTAATTCCCAAATATTTGCACATTGCAGACATCTTTCTATTATTTTTTTCTTTTTAAATTCTGTTATCATTCAAGAACATTATTTATGTGATTTGTATTGTTTTAAACTTAAGGTTGGCTTTGTGATTGAGAGTATGGCCCATCATGGAGAAGGTTCCATGTGAACTTGAAAATAATGTGGGTTTGGATTGGATGGCTGAAGAGTTCTATAAATATCAATTAGATAAATCAATTGGTAGTTTTGTTCAAGCCTTTTGTGTCCTCATTGATTTTTTGTCTACTTCTATCAATTGCTGAGAAAGGAGTGTTTAAGTCTCCAATTATAAGTTTGTATCTGTCTATCAAGTTCACTGATTCTCTTTTTGGTAAGCCTGCAAATGAGCCTATCAAAAGAATTCTTCCTCTTCAACACTCTGTGAGTGTGTGTGTGTGTGTGTGTGTGTGTGTATAACATTTCATTTATTCTTTCTCACAGCTTCCATTTCTTTGCTGAAATTACCCATCTGATCTTGTATGATGTCCATCTTTTCTATTAGGCCCTTTAATATATTAAGTACAGGCATATTACATTCAGATGGTTTAAAATCTACATTATAGTTAAGTTTTGCTCTTTTAGTTGGTTGGTTTCTTTACATTGTGTGTTTTTTTTTTTTTCCTTGATGCTTCATAGATATTGGTTGAAAGCTAGACAGCTTAAGTAAGTCATTACTTATTGAGGTGAAGTATTGTTATGCTTCTTTCTACCAGACATCAATGTGGATGTTTGAATTAATCTAGACAGAAGTCGGACTGAATTTGAGGTTTATTGTTGCTATGGTTACTTTCAGTGCTCTACAGTCTTCAAATTTCACTAAGATATTGTCTACTTAATGTTTAGAGTGAGTGTTGATTTGCCAGGCTTTCTTCTCCTTTTCATGCATGTCCTCCCACACTCCCTTAGCAGGCTGATATATTTTACTCATACCTCAGGTTTCAACTTAAAATTTATTTTGTAGAGCTTTTCCTAAACTTTTTAGGCAAATCCAACTACTGTTACTATAAATGTAATTATAATCTACTATGATTGTTCATTTTCATGGTTTTACTCTTTCACTAGACTGTATGTATCATTTGAATTTTGAAAGGATGTTGGAAAAAGGGTAATTTAATAAATATTTGGTTACTACAGGAATAAATATATGGAAGAATATGTGGTTGAGCAGAAGAATTATTATTTAATTTATAGTAACCTGATACATAAAAAATGCATGGATGCGGTCACTAAGGTTCCAAGAATTAGTACAAAGTTATTATAAATTTAATGGACATATGTATAACAGAGAAAGGAAGGAAACGTTGAAAATTCTAGCTAATATTTATGCAGTATTTATTGTTGTGAGAACAGCCTTAAAAGCTTTATGTATATAAGTTAATTTCATCCTGACAGCAACCATGTAAATCAGACCCTGTTGTTATCCCCTATTTAAAAAAGAAACTGAGCCAAGAAGAGGTAAAGTGATCTGCCTAAGGTCATACATCTTCTAAATGGCAGAATAAGAGTTCAAATCAAAGCATGCTTGTTCCAGAGTCTGTTCTTGATTAATTTCCCATTAAACTCATAAATAAGGACATTCCAGGACATTCTACAGAGTTTTTACAATGAAGAAAATGCAACAAGTAATTTCTGTGATGATTGGACTGAACAGCATTCCTTTTAATGACATCACTTTCTTGGTTAGTCTATGTAAAGCCATTGTTAATAAGATTTGCAGGAACAACAGCTTTGAAACAATGCCTTATACAGAATTAAAATCCTGCAGACAAATGTTTGGTCAGCTCTAAACTTTAAATTATACGACATTTTAAAAAATCTATTCAAGTTAGTATAGCTATTCTAAATATTTGTTCATTAAGAATACAAATAGGTTTACATTACCAGTTGCTGCTGGTTAAAAGAAATATTTTGAGACACACGTGGGCAAGTCTGGAAAATTATTTGTCTTGGGCAATGAAATGTATGTTTGTATTTGGGCTAAGACAAGTGTTGCCAGAAAACTCAAACTTGGGGATAGGATAACTATAGCAAGGTGACAATACTTTAGGTATTGAATGAGCACAGAAACTGAGCATTGTATGGTATATATCAATTTCATGTGTATGTGAACTGGCTTCAGGTACCCTTCTCTGTGCCTCACTGGTGGCTCAGATGGTAAAGAACCTGTCTGTAATGCAGGAGACGCAGGTTTTGATCACTGGGTTGGGAAAAATCTCCCAGAGAATGGCTACCCATTCTAGTATTCTTGCTTGGAGAATTACATGGACAGAAGACCCTGCCAGGCTACATACAGTCCATGGAGTTGCAAAGAGTAGGATATGACTGAGCTACTAACACTCTTCTCTAAGACCTAGTGAAAAAGGGATTTAAATCAAATTTAAAAGAAATCTTACACTAAAGCTTTAGAAGTAGGAAATACACATTAATAACCTTTTAATACTCTATCAGAATATGGCTCAAATAAATTACTGTCTTCCATTTTGATACAGACATTTAACGATCCTTCAAGGTTCTATTCCAACTTATTAAGTCAATGCCCGATATATTTAACCTGTTTAAGTTCAGTTCAGTCACTCAGTCATGTATGACTCTTTGTGACCCCATGAACTGCACCACACCAGGCCTCCCTGTCCATCACCAACACCCAAACTCATGTCCATGGAGTCGATGGGGCCATCCAGCCGTCTCATCCTCTGTTGTCCCCTTCGCATCCTGCCCTCAATCTTTCCCAGCATCAGTCTTTTCCAATGAGTCAGCTCTTCACATCATGTGGCCAAAGTATATTTTTTATTTTAATGATTTTATATATATAGTTTACTTATAAAATGTCAATTCATCTCTTCAAAATATTTCATCTCAAAAAATATTCTGTTGGGCGACTGATTAAGCAAAGTAAAAATGTTTTGTTGAAAATTCAGTTTATATTATTAATTGCTAAGGGCTAATATATTTAATTTTAATGATTTATAAGGATTTCTGAAAGTGATGGACTTATTTAAGCACCATGATCTCAAAAACATTGTCACAATGACTTTAATTTTTAAATCTGTTGCTACCATCAGAGAAGCATCTGTATTTTTGCTTATTCATCTTAACCAATTAATAATTCAGAATTCTAAACAGACAAAATATTACTCATTGCTTGATATTTTGCTTCTGAGAAGCTCCATACTAAAAATGTTCTCACAAAAATAGAAGAAATATGGATGAAAGTATTTTTAATATCTCCTTTTAATTAACTGCAATAGAATTGTTTTACTTTTTCCCTCATCTTTTTCTCTGTCAATCTCCAGCTATCTCTACAATAAGCTGAGCTATAGAATTTTGAAACAGATTGAAATGTGCAAATGCTTGGTACCTTTATTTTGTGTTACACTCAATAGATTCTCCATTATAAACTTAATCTATAAAACATTTTACCATTATTTTTAGATTGTGTGCATACCCAGTTGCTCAGTCATGTCCAAGTCTTTGCAAACCCGTGGACTGTAGCCCATCAGACTCCTCTATCCATGGGATTTCCCAGGCAAGAATGGTGGAGTGAGTTGCCATTTCCTCCTCCAGGAGGTCTTCCTGTCCCAGGGATTGAAGTCCCATCTCCTGAGTCTCCTGCTTTGGCAGGTGGATTCTTTACCACTGAGTGAGAAGCCCTTATTTTTAGGTTAGAAATAGCTAAATTTATAACAGCTTTTGAGTTAAAAACAAGCCTTCAAAAAATCAGCAAAATATAGAAACAAACACAAATGCAATTGATTCCTTTTTTAGTTCACTGAGATTTTCATCAGTTGGTCCTCTTTCCTTATGTTGGTTGCCACTCTTGACAATGTGGTAGATTCTATTATGTGTATTTGTAGCATTTATAAAGCAGAATAACTTTTAATTTAAAAAGATATAATAGTTTTACTTTGGGAAAAATGTTTTTTTCTTGAATATTATAGATGGCTAAGTTTATCTTTTATTTCCCTACTTTATTAGGGACAGATTATAAAAATATCACTTTTTTTGTAATTCTCTTATATGAACAGTAGCACAAGTTATGATAAGACATTGCACCTAACATTTGGCATGAAGTGCAGAAAGTATTGGTTTAGTAGCAATAGTACTTACTATTCAGCACCAGATGATTGTTCCAAGTCTGAAGGCTGTCCTAACATTTTCATAGTTTTTTATTTCCTACAAAAAATCCAGCAATCAGAACTTTGGGATATAATCTCTTAATTTAAAAATATTTTAAAATGATTCAAATATTTCCAAATCACTGTGATGACTTACATGGGTAAGATGCGGGAGTGGGAAGGATGCTCAAGAGAAAAGGATGTGTGTATACTTATAGCTGAATCACACTCTCGTAAAGCAGAAACCAATACAACACCGTAAAGCAATTGTCCTTGAATTAAACATAAAATAAAATAAAAAAAAAAAAGCAAAGCATTAAAGAGAAAACCAGACACCATTTTTGAATCTTATAATCCTCAAATCAGTGGTTTTGACTTCTGTTGTGGATTCATGGAGATTTGTCCCCATTCATCAGAGGTTTCCATGGTGGCTCAGATGGTAAAGAATCTGCTGCAATGCAGGAAATCTGGATTTGATTCCTGGGTCAGGAAGATCCTCTGGAGAAGGGAATGGCTACCCACTCCAGTATTCTTGCCTGGAGAATCCCATTGATGGAGGAGGTGGCAGGCTGAATCCCCTCTATATTGGCCTTTAAGTGGGAGATTAAGTTCAGTTCAGTCACTCAGTCGTGTCTGACTCTTTGCAACCCCATGAACTGCAGCACGCCAAGCCTCTCTGTCCATCACCAACTCCAGGAGTCCACTCAAACTCAACTCCATTGAGTCGGTGATGCCATCCAACCATCTCATCCTCTGTCGTCCCCTTCTTCTCCTGCCTTTAATCTTTCCCAGCATCAGGGTCTTTTCAAGTGAGTCAGCTCTTCGCATCAGGTGGGCAAAGTATTGGAGTTTCAGCTTCAACATTAGTCCTTCCAATGAACGCTCAGGACTGATCTCCCTTCTGATGAACTTGTTGGATCTCCTTGCAGTCCCAGGGACTCTCAAGAATCTTCTCCAACCCCACAGTTCAAAAGCATCAATTCTTCAGCACTCACCTTTCTTTAAAGTCCAACTCTCACATCCATACATGACTACTGGAAAAAAAATAGCCTTGACAAGATGAACCTTTGTTGACAAAGTAATGTCTCCACTTTTTAATATGTTGTCTAGGCTGGTCATAACTTTCCTTCCAAAGAGTAAGCACCTTTTAATTTCATGGCTGCAGTAACCATCTGCAGTGATTTTGGAGCCGCAAAAGAGTAAAGTCAGCCACTGTTTCCCATCTATTTGCCATGAAGTGATGGCCTGGATGCTACAATCTTGGTTTTCTCAATATTGAGCCTTAAGCCAACTTTCTCATTCTCCTCTTTCTCTTTCATTAAGAGGCTCTTTAGTTGTTCTTCACTTTCTGCCTTAAGTGTGGTGTCATCTGAATATCTGAGGTTATTGATATTTCTCCCAGCATTTTTGATTCCAGCTTGTGCTTCATCCACCCCAGGGTTTCTCATGATGTACTCTGCATAGAAGTTAAATAAACAGGGTGACAATATATAGCCGTGACATACTCCTTTTCCTATTTGAAACCAGTCTGTTGTTTCATGTCCAGTTCTGACTATGGCTTCCTACTTGCAGAGTTCTCAAGAGGCAGGTTAGGTGACCTGGTATTCCCATCTCTTTCAGAATTTTCCACAGTTTATTGTGATCCACACAGTCAAAGGCTTTGGCATAGTCAACAAAGCAGAAATAGATGTTTTTCTGCAATTTTGTTGCTTTTTCAATGATCCAACAAATGTTGGCAATTTGATCTCTGGTTCCTCTGCCTTTTCTAAATCCAGCTTGAACATCTGGAAGTTCACGGTTCATATGTTGCTGAAGCCTGGCTTGGAGAATTTTGAGTATTACTTTACTAGCGTGTGAGATGAGTGCAATTAAAGAATTAGCATTCTTTAGTATTGCCTTTCTTTGGGATTGGAATGAAAACTGACCTTTTCCAGTCCTGTGGCCACTGCTGAGTTTTCCAAATTTGCTGGCATATTGAGTGCAGCACTTTCACAGCATCATCTTTCAGGATTTGGAATAGCTCAACTGGAATTCCATCACCTCCACTAGCTTTGTTTATAGTGATGCTTCCTAAGGCCCACTTGACTTCACATTCCAGGATGTCTGGCTCTAGGTGAGTGATCACATCATCCTGATTATCTGGGTTGTGAAGATCTTTTTTGTACAGTTCTTCTATGTATTCTTGCCAGCTCTTCTTAATATCTTCTGCTTCCGTTAGGTCCATACCATTTCTGTCCATTATTGAGCCCATCTTTGCAGGAAGTATTCCCTTGGTATCTCTAATTTTCCTGAAGAGATCTCTAGTCTTTCCCATTCTATTGTTTTCCTCTATTTCTTTGCATTGATCACTGAAGAAGGCTTTCTTATCTCTCCTTGCTATTCTTTGGAACTCTGCATTCAGATGCTTATATCTTTCCTTTTCTCCTTTGCTTTTGCTTCTCTTCTTTTCACAGCTATTTGTAAGGCCTCCTCAGACAGCCATTTTGCTTTTTTGCATTTCTTTTTCTTTGGGATGGTCTTGCTCTCTGTCTCCTATACAATGAAATGAACCTCCGTCCATCATTCCTCAGGCACTCTGTCTATCAGATCTAGTCCCTTAAATCTATTTCTCACTTCCACTGTATAATCATAAGGGATTTGATTTAGGTCATACCTAAATGGTCTAATGCTTTTCCCTACTTTCTTCAGTTTCAGTCTGAATTTGGCAATAATGAGTTCATGATCTGAGCCACAGTCAGCTCCCAGTCTTGTTCTTGCTGACTGTATAGAGCTTCTCCATCCTTGGCTGCAAAGAATATAATCAATCTGATTTTGGTATTGGCCATCTGGTGATGTCCATGCATAGAGTCTTCTCTTGTGTTGTTGGAAGAGGGTATTTGCTATGACCAGTGTGTTCTCTTGGCAAAACTCTATTAGACTTTGCCTTGCTTCATTCCATACTCCAAGGCCAAATTTGCCTATTACTCCAGGTGTTTCTTGACTTTCTACTTTTGCATTCCAGTCCCCTATAATGAAAAGGACATCCTTTTGGGGTATTAGTTCTAAAAGGTCTTGTAGGTCTTCATAGAACCATTCAACTTCAGCTTCTTCAGCATTACTGGTCGGGGCATAGACTTGGATTACCATGATATTGAATGGTTTCAATATCAACAAATAGAGATCATTCTGTCATTTTTGAGATTGCATCTAAGTACTGCATTTCAGACTCTTTGTTGACTATGAGGGCTACTCCATTTCTTCTAAGGTATTCTTTCCCACAATAGTAGATATAATGGTCTTCTGAGTTAAATTCACCCATTCCAGTCCATTTTAGTTCACTGATTCCTAGAATGTCAATGTTCACTCTTGCCATCTCCTTTTGCCCACTTCCAATTTGCCATGATTCATGGACCTAATATTCCAGGTTCCTACGCAATATTGCTCTTCACAGCAGAGGACCTGGCTTTCATCACCAGTCACATCCACAACTGGGTGTTGTTTTTGCTTTGGCTCCATCTCTTCTTTCTTTCTGGAGTTATTTCTCCACTGATTTCCAGTAACATTTTGGGCAAATATGGCATTCTCAAGGAAAAAATACTGAAGTGGTTTGCCATTTTCTTCTCCAGTGGACCACATTTTGTCAGAACTCTCCTGTTCGTCTTGGGTGGTCCTACAGGGCATGGCTTAGTTTCATTGAGTTAGACAAGCCTGTGGTCCATGTGATTAGATTGGTTATTTTCTGTGATTTTCAGTCTGTCTGCCCTCTGATTCCCTCTCTCAGTGCCTACTGTCTTACTGGCACTTCTCTTACCTTGGACATGGAGTAACTCTTCATGTCTGCTCCAACAAAGTGCAGTCGCTGCTCCTCACCTTGCAGGTGGGGTATCTCCTCAGGGTCGCTGCTACTGACCTTGGAGGTAGAGTATCTCCTCTTGGCTGCTTGCTGCTCCAGCACTACGCTAGTGATCAGTTAAATTCTTCCTTTTTAGAGAAGCGCATTCTTGAAAGCAGCAAAATGAGTGTGTCTTGCTCTGAGAATTAGGAGCGTATCGCTCTTGCTCTCTCTGCCAAGGCCAGGGATGGAATTCGGTGGGCTCCAAGGCTAGGAGCTGGGCCAGCGACGACCTCCGAGTGACTCAGGGCTCTGCTCATGCACCTTGGGCTAGAGGAGGAATATATGGAAATAAATCCCCAAGGTTGTCTTTCATTATTTCCTTCCCGAGGAGCTATTTCTTTTGTAAATTTCATGGGCTGGATAAAGCTAAATATAAACTTGAGATTATGTAGTAACTTGAAAAAAAATAAGGTGACTTTTCACTAAAATAGACTTCTGGTCTAAAACTTAGCATCATTTACAAGCATAAAGGACATCTTTATTATTCTAAATCAGGCCTTTAAAATGATATTCAATGATGTGAGAATCATTCCATTCTTCATTTACAAGTGAATTAGCATAACAAAGCTGCTTAATATGAGAGTTCACAAAGCTCTGATTAATACATTAATCCTTACATTTTACAATAGGACTTATTTTTGCAAAAAAATTCTATTAGAAACTGCCTTTACTCTCATTCTGTCCATTCTTTTAAAATATTAACTCTTCAGGAACTGCCACCTCACTTTGTAAAATATAAGTTTTGAAATAGGATATGACATCATTTATATGCTTGTTGTTGTTCAGTCCCTAAGTCATCTCAGACTCTTTGTAACCCCATGGACTGCAGCACACCAGGCCTCCCTGCCCTTACTGTGTCCCAGAGTTTGCCCATGTTCATGTCCACTGAGTTGGCGATGCTATCTAATCATCTCATCCAGGTGAAATAAACACACTATTATCTCCAGAATATTTCTATTTCATTATTCCCTTTAACAGAAAAAAAAAAAAGTTTAGATTTCTTAATAGTAATGATAATGCCACAAGCAGTTAATACTATATGATTCAGTTACTAGACCAAAATTTCCCAAATGTAAAAATTTTCACAGAAGACCTTTACTATAATTTAATTTGCTCACAAGTTCACCTTTTTTGGAAGAGGTTGCAGGGTTTTGAGATCTGGCTTTAGAATGGCAGAATTTAATTAATTCCTGCTGTTAAATTAATTAAATAAGGCCATTAGATGAGGCAGTTCTAATGCCTTAGCAACCTATGTAACAAATCAAAACCTAAGCCTATAAATGCCTCAAGGTTGAGAAACCAAAACCTAAAGCAACCAAGCACAGCTAGGCTTTTCCAAGTAAGGCAAATGCTTAAGTTATAGCCAACTAAATAATTTCCTTACTTAGTTTTAACATATTTTTCTATCAAAGTTTCTCCCCTGGCTCCCAGCAATCGAGTATTCTTAACCACTTAACTTTGGCACTGCCTGATTCAAATAGATTTTTGCTCAAATACACTCTTAAAACTTTAATATGCCTCAATTTATCTTTTAACACTGCTATTTGACAGTGGCTATTGAATTTGACTGTTTCATTAAAACACTAATTCTGTGGCTGCCAATCTTTAACTCGTGACCATGCAATGTCTTCTGAATTAACATACCATAGTATTCGGTCTATAGTCTGATAATACATTATAACCTACTTGTAGTTATATTTTTAAAGTGTTTATTAATTCTGTTATGATTAGTAAATTTCAGGTTTATTTAAAGTACTAGTAAATGCATGCTAGCTTACTTAATTATGCACTTTTAAAATTAATGAATGATGAAACTAAAATTGCTATCATGTTGGGAGGAAACATTGTCTAGAATATTTTATTTATTCATTTTTAATTTTTAATTGAAGTATAGTTGCTGCATAACATTATATGTTACAGGTGTACAATATGAAGGTTTTTCTAGTTTTAAAAGCTAAGCTCCATTTATAGTTATAAATTATTGGTTATAATCCCCATTTTGTAAAATACATCCTTATAGCTTATTTTATACCTAATAGTTCGTTCCTCTTAATCTACTACCCCTATAGAATTTTTCTTATTTTAAAATTGCTAGGAAATTCCCTGGTGGTCCAGTGGTTAAAACTCTGTGGTTTCACTGCTGAGAGTGAGGATTCAATCCCTGGTCAGGAAACTAAGATGCACAAGCCATGTAGCCAAAGAAAAATGGTAATAAAGTAAACCAGGAAGGCCAATGCTTCTACTGCACTGACTTGAGAAAAGCTACAAAATTACAAATAAAATTCAGTACTAAAGACAACAAGCCCAAGTAGCGCAATCGTAAAGATTCCACTTGCCAATGCAGGAGATGCAAGAGATGTATGTTCAAAGTCTACGTGTGGAAGATATCCTAGAGGAGGAAATGACAACCTGCTGCAGTATTCTTGCCTGGAAAATTCTATAGACTGAGGAGCCTGATGGGCTACAGTCCATGGGGGTCCCAAAAAGCCAAACACGACTGAGCACACAGGCACACACACACACGCAGAGTTATGAAAACAATGAAGCCTAGGTGAATTATAATGAGCATGGAGAAAGGAGAATCACTCCAAGTGAGCTGATGATCACAGGTGGTGTTAGCTCTGGGGGCATTTGCCAATTCTCTGTGTGGACTAAGGGTCAGTGTTAGCCTAGGCAGTACTGGAAGTGATACTTGGACAAACTCAAAGACATGGATGGTTGCAGAATTCTTGTGTACTGTGCCGATACAGAGTTCAGCTGAACTGTCCATAATGACAGTGAAATCCCTCTGGTGTTTCATGGATGAGGAAAGAAAACACAGTAAAGGGAGGAAGTATGTACTTCCATATGTACTTGGCCACCCTCACAAAAAAACTTCAGAAATTTTGAAGCTACCAAGGACAAGATGCTGGAGAGGTGAGCTGGAAATCTCTCAAGAAGCAGATTAAGTGTCCTGGCATAATTTTAAGTTTCAGAAGACAAATAGCCTGGAAGGGCCATGCCCTACAAACAGTGTAGACAGAAGGAGACTTAGGGGAAGTGTTTCACCTTTTAGCTTGGATATTTCTCATGTGAACATGAGGTATACATGTTAAAATTCTGTTTGCTTTCTTTCTTTTAATCTATCTTTTATTACAAAGGTCTCAGCTAAGAACTCAGGGCTTCCCAGATGGCTCAGCTGTAGAGAACCCACTTGCCAATGCAGGAGATGCAGGTTTAATCCTTGGGTTGGAAAGATCCCCTGGAGGAGGAAATGGCAACCCACTCCAGTATTCTTGCCTGGAGAATCCCGTGGACAGAGGAGCCTGGTAGGCTACAGTCACCAAGAGTCTGACACGACTCAGTGACTGAGCTCTCATGAAGCTAAGAACTCAGAAGCAGAGAGGGAGAATTATTTTCTCTCCTATAGTTTGGCTCTTGTGGTGTAACTTCCATTTTTATGACTCATCCATTGCAACCTCCATTCTACTCTCTGCCCTAGAGCTTGACCTCTGTGGGAGCCACCAGCCGAACTCATCTGCAATCTGGGTTGACGTCTGCGGTTGACATCAGCTGGGCTCCATGGTGTTCTGGCTTTCCCTTTAGGCAGAGCCACTAGAGGTTCCGGTAAATCTGTGCCTATCAATCAACTTTTATTTTTCATAATCTTTGCCTTTCCCCATTCAGCCTTATAGACTTTTTTTTTCTAATCACACCCTCACCACCCCACACCATGTGATTTGAATTGGAATTTAATTTTGTCTAGGGTCTCAGTTCCAGTTGGAAGAAGCTGGATTTCAGCAACAATTCAATCCCAGCTGTGGTGATGGACACTGCCTTATTTCAGCCCATGACGCCTCACTATCCCTTGTCAGTTTGTACACACATCCCCACATCATTAGACATCATCCTGACTGACACAGACCTAGGTTATTGGTATCATGCTATGAAGTCTTAGAAAAGGGTTAGAACTACTCTGAATATCACTGAATGCAAATCCAGGACCCAAAGATTTTATTTGTGAGCTTTAAATTAGGAAGGAAGGTAGAGAGTCCTACCTTCAGAGTAATCTTTGTAAAAATCTATGTAAAATAGAAGTCTGATCAGGGGATTTCTCTATTTTAACTCCTTCAAAGTGTCCATCCCCTCTCTGGCAGGATTAAATTCAAACCTATTTCCTTTAACCAGGAATCACAAAGAGGATGCCGACTTCATACCACTCTAGGCTTATTTTGCAATATGTTTATATTAGTTATATTGAACTCCCTTAAGTGTCTCAGAACATATAATTCCCACATAAAATACTTTCACATTCGTCTTTTCAGATCTCCTGTATAATTTCTTCTTGTCCTTCAAAGGTGAACTCTATCTTTATTTGTTCCAAGGAGCTTTCAATTGCCCTCTGCCCCATCACATTTATTTTTTATCCATCTACTTGTAGAATAGCCTGTGTAAATGGCTACTATAGCAACTATTGCATTGTTGATAACTTTTGGTTTATTATCTGTATTGTCACTAGCTCCTTGCATTCAGGGACTAGACCTTATCTGAATGCTCTGTACTTAGCACAGTAACTGTCATACAAGAAAAGTTTAATAGACGTTGAATAAGTGAAAAAATGCAGGGGGTGGGGAGAGACTAGTATATTGCTTAAATCTCAGAATGTATGAAAATAGGCCAATCTTCCTTCATGCATTTCATAAATGGAGATCAGTCTCAAGATTTCTGAGTCCTTCTTTGTCCTATTTTGCCCAGATTCCTCAGAACCATCAAGACACTATCTTCCAGGCAAATATCAACATACTGTGTTCCAAAACATGACTTACTGATGAAAAGATTCTACCCTAAATTCTGCTCTCTTGTCTCACCTACGGAGTTAGACTGACTATCAAAATGTACGTGAAAAAGAATTGCCCTCTTAAAAAAAATTATTTATTTACTTTTGGTTGTGCTGGGTCTCGGTTGCTATGTGCAGACTTTCTCTAGTTGCAGTGAGCAGGGGCTACTCTAGTTATGGTGCAAGCGCTTCTCATTGTGGTGGCTTCTCATTGTGGAGCAAGGCTCTAGAGCAGGTGGCCTCAGTAGTTGCAGTGTACTGGCTTAATCGCCAGGGGAATCCTCAACTAAGCACGTGGAATCAAGGATCGGACCCATGTCCCCTGCATTGGCATGAGGGCTCTTAACCACTGGAACATCAAGGAAGTCCTTCCTTCTGTCCTTCTCTCTAAAAGTTTAGAGCTTTACCATCGATAGGACTCCCTAGGAACAGAATCTGAGGCTCTGAGATTTGGTTGACTGAAGACTGCTCTCTCATACACACTAATTTTGAGAGAACAAGAGAAGCAGAAGTGAGCACAGGTGTGGTCAAATTGTGTTGCAGTGGAAATAATGGCTTCAGTTTTTCCCACAAGGTGCTCTGAAACTGGAGAGGCCCTTCTGAAGATCTCAAATAGACAAGAGGACCTGGGCTTGTGTCTCCCTACACTCTGTGGTCACTGATTGCCAACTATTGAAGGAAGGGGGCATAATGGGTGAGGAAGCCTCCTTGGATAGAGAGCAAGTTTCATAGTGGCATGCAGCTGTGAGCTCTCTGCAGCCAAGCTTCCCAGCAGTTAAGGGATGGAGGTCTTCAATCTGGAAGATGAACCACAACATCCGCTACAATCTACCACTTGTGATGCTTGCATCCATCTGTTTCACAGTCAGTTCACCTCTTCTGGGAGCAGCTCCTCCAGAATTTTGATTGGCTTCTTATCCAGGGAAAACTAAAAAGAGGAAGATCTGTGCAATGAGCCATAGCTTGTGTGACTGTAGCTGGTCTCCAGTTTGGAAGTGGTTTTCATTTCCTCCTTCTTGTACATCCCATTCCAGACTCCCCCATGCTTGACTAGAAACTATGTCCATCTGAGCTTACCTTGGGGCCACTAAGACCCTCAACTTTGAGGAATCTGAGCCTTTGTACAGTGTCATTCTTAGGTGGTGTTCATAGTTCTTATCATTCTGCCATATTTACTTCAATTTTTAAAAAATTTTTTAATTGGCAGATAATTGCTTTACAGTGCTGTGTTGGTTCTGCCATACATACAGCAATGCGAATCAACCATAATTATATATGTGTATACATCACCTCCCTGTGAGCCTCCCTATCCTCTCTGATCCCAGCCCTGTAGATTGCCAGGTTGGGTCCCTATGTTATATATCAGCTTCTGACTAGCTATCTATTTTACACAGATTTTTAACAAATAAAATATTAAAGAGTTGATACATACCTATGCTCAACTCATTGCCTTCTTCCTTTTCCAAGACTACTCATTGTCTTAAAATCAAGGTCTCGTAATTTCTTGCATGGTTTCCACTCTATCTTCACATGTAGATACTTCTTTGACATACACATTCACATAATATGTAGCAAATTAAAATTAGAATCCAGGCTAAATGTCCACATCAATAAGCAAAAATGCAGAACTAATCAGTAGGAATGGAGAGAAAAATAGGAACTTCACAGAAAAATGAACCCAAAATGACAATAGAAATATTTAAATAAAATATTAGAGGATTCAGTTCAGTTCAGTTTACTCACTCAGTCGTGTCTGACTCTTTGCAACTCCATGAACTGCAGCACGCCAGGCCTCCCTGTCCATTACCAGCTCCCAGGGTTCACCCAAACTCATGTGTATCGAGTCAGTGATGCCATCCAGCCATCTTACCCTCTGTCGTCCCCTTCTCCTCCTGCCTCTAATCCCTCCCAGTATCAGGGTCTTTTCCAATGAGTCAACTCTTCGCATGAGGTGGCCAAAGTATTGGAGTTTCAGCCTCAACATCAGTCCTTCCAATGAACACCCAGGGCTGGTCTCCTTTAGGATGGACTGGTTGGATCTCCTTGTAGTCCAAGGGACTCTCAAGAGTCTTCTCCAACACCACAGTTTAAAAGCATCAATTCTTTGGCGCTCAGCTTTCTTCACAGTCCAAGTCTAACATCTATACATGACCACTGGAAAAACCATAGCCTTGACTAGACAGACCTTTGCTAGCAAAGGAATATCTCTGCTTTTTAATATGCTAAGTTGGTCATAACTTTCCTTCCAAGGAGTAAGTGTCTTTTAATTTTATGGCTGCAATCACTATCTGCAGTGATTTTGGAGCCCCCAAAATTAAAGTCTGACACTGTTTCCACTGTTTCCCCATCTATTTGCCATGAAGTGATGGGACCAGATGCCATGATCTTCGTTTTCTGAATGTTGAGCTTTAAGCCAACTTTTTCACTCTCCTCTTTCACTTTCATCAAGAGGCTTTTTAGTTCCTCTTCACTTTCTGCCATAAGGGTGGTGTCATCTGCATATCTGAGGTTATTGCTATTTCTCCCAGCATTCTTGATTCCAGCTTGTGCTTCTTCCAGCCCAGCGTTTCTCATGATGTACTCCGCATATAAGTTAAATAAGCAGGGTGACAATATACAGCCTTGGCGTACTCCTTTTCCTATTTGGAGCCAGTCTGTTGTTCCATGTCCAGTTCTAACTGTTGCTTCCTGATCTGCATATAGGTTTTTCAAGAGGCAGGTCCGGTGGTCTGGTATTCCCATCTCTTGAAGAATTTTCCACAGTTTATTGTAATCCACACAGTCAAAGGCTTTGGCATAGTCAATAAAGCAGAAATAGATGCTTTTCTGGAACTCTCTTGCTTTTTTGATGATCCAGCAGATGTTGGCAATTTAATCTCTGCTTCCTCTGCCTTTTCTAAAACCAGCTTGAACATCTGGAAGTTCATGGTTCACATATTGCTGAAGCCTGGCTTGGAGAATTTTGAGCATTACTTTACTAGAGTGTGAGATGAGTGCAATTATGCGGTACTTTGAGCATTCTTTGGCATTGCCTTTCTTTGGGATTGGAATGAAAACTGACCTTTTCCAGTCCTGTGGCCACTGCTGAGTTTTCCAAATTTGCTGGCATATTGAGTGCAGCACTTTCACAGCTCAACTGGAATTCCATCACCTCCAAAAATACAATGAGCCCAGCATTTATATCTAACAGATATATCTTCATCTTATATCTAACAGAATGTCATAATTTAATGAGCTCTTTGCAAGCACTTTTTCCCATTTCCCAGTTATGCATTTTGGCTATGAATTAAATATGTTTGGACTTTTTCTTTCATTCTTTTGTGAGAAAGAAATCTTGTTTCACTGAACTAATGTAATTCCCAAAACAGGATACTTAAAATCACTAATTTCCCCTTTTTGATGTATAAAAATAAATGCAAAGGCATTACTTTTAAAAACAATCACTTTCAAAGGTGTTTTTTTCCTTTTCCATACTTTCCCTTTATATGTGAATAATTCATTAAAATATTTTAATTATTATACCATCCATGTACATGTATTGATTTACAATTAGTCTATATCTTTTTTTAATTAGCAGTTGCATATATTGATTATTATTTTTTAGTACAGGACTGTCAAGAAACTAACACTAGGTTCATTTTTTCTCTCTTGTGCTTTTAATTGGAAACTAATTTATTGCTCCTAATTTGGCAGAATTCTATTCTAAGTAAATATACTTTCACTGTTAATTTCTCTAAAATGGGCCATATAAGAAGAATAAAAAAAGTGTTGTTTTTGAAATAAGATATTTATGGTGGCTTCCCAGGTAGCTCAGTGGTTTAAAAAAAAAAAATCCGCCTGCTAACGCAGGAGACACAGTTTCAATCTCTGGGTTGGAAGATCCCCTAGAGAAGGAAATGGCAACCCACTCCACTATTCTTGCCTGGGAAATATCAACAACAGAGAACCTTGGTGGGCTACAATCCATGGGATCACTAAGAGTCAGACATGACTGAGCAACGGAGCACACATATATGGTGAGCACAGAGAGAGGCCAAGTGGAACTGATAGCCCAGAAGCAACCACAGAACCCCAAAGTGGCCCCATCCTGTTTCTAAGAGGATACTGAGTCAGAGATACCTGAACACAACCACAAGTCATGAAGCTGAAGCACTCTCAGAAGAGGAAATTTTGACCTTGAAAAGCAGAGGGAACCAAAGTTTCTATGCCTCCACTACGGAATCAAAGAATGAGGACAAGACCAGAGCCTGAACTTTGGAACCCTTTTCAGAAGTGGTAGACTTACCTTTGTTCAACTAGCAATAGTCTCTACAAAATTCTCCTTCGCTGTGGCCCAGCATTGCCTCATGGTATAAATTAAAGGGGCTTCTCTGGTGGCTCAGATGGTAAAGAATCTGCCTGCAATGCAGGAGACCCAAGCGCTATACCTGGGTTGGGAAGATCCCCTAGAGAAGGGATCAGCAACCTACTCCAGTATTCTGGTCTGGAGAATTCCATGGACAGAGGAGCCTGGTGTGTTACAGTCCATGGGGTTGCAAAGAGTCAGACATGATTGAGCAACTAACACTCATTCTACAACAATATTAAATTAATAAAAGTTAAAATAAAAAATATCAAACAAGAAACAGGGTTATCTAAAGTTGGGGGGTGGTTGGGGTGGAAAGCACCAAATTATAAATTTACAGCAGAAGGGAAAACTTTTATAATTAGTTTACTCCTAATTTATAGAATTAGCTGATTCCCTGTTACAATAGCTGATATATAATAAAACAGAGTAGCATTAGTACTTAAAGAAAATTTTTTTCACTTTAATTGTATAAAAATTATTAATATTTGACTACATAACTCTTCATAGAATAATAACTTTGGGATAAAATTTACTCATTTTTTCTTTTCTTAATAAATTGTGCTTTGTAAATTTGTTCATTTTAGATTAGCATTATAAACAATATTAGTTTTTTCTTTTAATCTAATAGTTTAGGTTGCTGACCTCATGATGCAAGAAAGTTTCATCAAATATCTTTGGTTTCTAAAGTAACCAGTAACAGATTCTGCTTTTTAATTTGCATTAGTAAAATATTTATGAAATATTTTGTATAGTATAAGCCAGGTTTTATACTTATTTTGTTTAATCAGAAAATCAACCCTTTGTGAATTTCTATTTTATAGGTAAGAAAGCTGTTCTTCAAAGTGACGGACTACAAATTCATAAAACTAGGTAGTAACAGTTTCAGAATTGAAACAGTCTGACTCCAAAATTCACACTCTTTTGACTACTGTCTTATGTACCACATTTACAGAAGAAAGTATACTCCAAAGCAGAGTGCCATTAGCCATCCAGGACACCACGGTGGCATAACATTCTCTTGCCATTTGGGAAATTCCACTTTGAATTCCACAGAGACTAAAAGGAAATTGAAACAGTTTATGCCAGGACCCTTAAATGCACCAGAAAATTTCTTTACATTCATCATGACCAGCATCATTCTTTCTTTCCCCCTAATCTAGGGATAGGGGAGTTCCAGTTAGCTAGACATACTATAATTCAAGCTGTCAATTTCTATTCCTAAAAGAATCGTATTGTATAAAAGCTGAAAATGAAGAGACATACATGGCTGAATATAGGTTGTTTCCCCAAGTGAGATCTTAAATTGTAGCTTCTTGTTAAAGTAAGTTGACTTTTCTGTTTTATTTTTTATTTTATTTGTAGTTCATTTGGCCTTTTCTCTACCCTTAAAAATGAGAATCCAGTCTTACTTTCCTCTCTATGTGGGCTGCAAAATATCTGGATATAACTTTTAATTACCCTGTCAGTGACATTAGTTTTCTAATCCCTAGTGTCCAGCTTTCTTCATTAGATGACTGGCTATTTAACTTGAAGTACTTATCAGTGACCAGACTGTTTGAGAATGGAATGCATAAAACAAAATATGGAAACTAATAGAAGGACATTGATTCTCTGTCCCAGCTGAAGATAGACCACAAATTAAGTAATAAAGTAACATTGCTGCTCATGACAGTTTATTTCTATGGAGCTGGAATTGGCAATGCATAACCCATAGGTAACAACATTAATCTCACAAACTATCTAGGTAGGAAACCACATGCAGACATCTTGATCTTTATTGCTACTATATCAGGCCCATTGTAAAAATTTGTATTTTCAATAAATTAACCCAAAAGTAACAAAGGAAATCAACTGGAACCTGCAATTTTGCACAAAACAAGACTGTTTTGTTCTTTTGGTTTATTGCATCTCAGTACCAGCTTTGTCTCTCCCAGTTCAAAGTCTAATATTTTCATCTATGCATGTAACAATGAAGACTTGCAGCTCTTAAAATTTGCCTCTGTGGAACCAACATTTCTACATATGCTTTGGCACTCAGGAATGAAAATCTCAGGGAGGAATTGTCTAGAAGGTCATCAAGGAAACAGTGATGGTTGAGCATTATCCCTAAGGTGGCAATGCTTTTTTCAGTCAGATGGATACAGGGGTTGGAGTGGACAGCTTTCTTGTAGAGAAAGATCATACACATCATGGCTTGATGAAACAGTGTGTGCTGACAGAATGACAAGTATTTCAACGTGAAAGCAGCTTTGGGGATCTGAAAGATAAATATCTGAAAATCTATGCAAGGACCATAAAAGAAACTGGACATTTTTTGCTCTGCTAAGAGGAGTGGAATCCATCTTGTAAAACAGGGCTCTCCAAACCCCAAGCCATGGACAGGTCAGTTTGTGGCCTGTTAGTAACTGGGCCACACAGAAGGAGGTGAGCAATGGGCCAGAAAGCTAACCTCCATCTGTATTTACAGCTGCTCCCCATAGTTCACGTTACCACCTGAGTGCCACTTTCTGTCACATCAGCGGCAGCATTAGATTCTCATAGGAGTGTCAGATCAGATCAGATCAGTTGCTCAGTCATGTCCGACTGTTTGCAACCCCATGAATTGCAGCAGCCAGGCCTCCCTGTCCATCACCAAACCTGGAGTTCACTCAAACGCACGTCCATCGAGTCGGTGATGCCATCCAGCCATCTCATCCTCTGTCGTCCCATTTTCCTCCTGTCCCCAATCCCTCCCAGCATCAGAATCTTTTCCAATGAATCAACTCTTTGCATAAGGTGGCCAAAGTACTGGAGTTTCAGCTTTAGCATTAATCCTGCCAAAGAACACCAACCCTACTATAAACTGCATACATGAGGGATCTAGATTGCACACTCCTCATGAGAATGTAATGCATGATCATCTGATTCTGCATGATGATGAGTTGTATAATTATTTCATTATCACACTGTACTAATAATAGGAATAAAACTGAAAAGAGAAAGTGTTAGTTGCTCAGTCATGTCTGACTCTTTGTGACCTCATGGACTGTAACCCACCAGACTCTTCTATCCATTGGATTTCCCAGACTTGAATACTAGAGTGGGTAACCATTCCCTTCTACAGGAGATTTTTCCAACCCAGGGATCAAACCCAGGTCTCTCACATTGCAGGCAGATTCTTTACCAACTGAGCCACCAGGGAAGCCCTCCTGGTATATCAGTTCAGTTCAGTAGCTCAGTCGTGTCCCATTCTTTGCAACTCCATGGACTGCAGTACACCAGGCTTCCCTGTCCATCATGAACTCCCCAAGCTTACTCAAACTCATGTCTACTGAGTCGGTGATGCCATCCAACCATCTCATCTTCTGTTGTCTCCTTCTCCTTCTGTCTTCAATGATTCCCAGAATCAGGGTCTTTTCAAATGAGTCAGTTCTTTGCATCAGGTGGCCAAAGTATTGGAGTTTCAGCTTCAGCATCAGTCCTTCCAATGAATATTCAGAACTGATTTCCTTTAAGATGGACTGGTTGGATCTCCTTTGCAGTCCAAGGCACTCTTAAGGGTGTTCTCCAACACCACAGTTCAAAAGCATCAATTCTTCAGCTCTCAGTTTTCTTTATAGTCCAACTTTTACATCCATACATGACTACTGGAAAAACCAAAGCTTTGACTAGACAGACCTTTGTTGGCAAAATAATGTCTCTGCTTTTTAGTATCCTGGTATATCAGTTCAGTTCAGTTCAGTCACTCAGTCATGTCAAACTCTGCGACCCCATGAATTGCAGCACGCCAGACCTCCCTGTCTATCACCAACTCCCAGAGTTCACTCAAACTCATGTCCATTGAGTCAGTGATGCCATCCAGCCATCTCATCCTCTGTCGTTCCCTTTTCCTCCTGCCCTCAATCCCTCCCAGCATCAGAGTCTTTTCCAATGAGTCAACTCTTCGCATGAGGTAGCCAAACTACTGGAGTTTCAGCCTTTAGCATCAGTACTTCCAAAGAACACCCAGGGCTGATCTCCTTTAGAATGGACTGGTTGGATCTCCTTGCAGTCCAAGGGACTCTCAAGAGTCTTCTCCAACACCACACTTCAAAAGCATCAATTCTTTGGTGCTCAGCTTTCTTCACAGTCCAACTCTCACATCCATACATGACCACTGGAAAAACCATAGCCTTGACTAGATGGAGCTTTGTTGGCAAAGTAATGTCTCTGCTTTTCAATATGCTATCTAGGTTGGTCATAACTTTTTTATATAATTTTTGTTACTATAAAATGTATAGGAGAAGGGGACGACAGAGGATGTGATGGTTGGATGGCATCACCAACTTGATGGACATGAATTTGAGTAAGCTCCGGGAATTGGTTATGGAGAGGGAGGCCTGGCATGCTGCAGTCCATGGGGTCACAAAGAGTCGGACAGGACTGAGTGACTGAACCTAACTGAACTGATTATAAAATATCTATTACTTGAGTTACTCCACATTTACTTTAATAACCCCTTTCCAGATGCGAGTCACCATAGTATTCAAATCTTAAGAACAAGCAAGTGCATGCCCTCCGAGAGTTTTGTGTATATAAGCTGTGCAGTAAAAACTGCTAGAATATAGGCAAATGAAGTGAAGAAGTGAAGAGAAGTCACTCAGTTGTGTCCAACTCTTTGCGACCCCATGGACTGTAGCCCACCAGGCTCCTCAGTCCATGGAAATTTTCCAGGTAAGAGTGCTAGAGTGGGTTGCCATTTCCTTCTCCAGGGGATCTCCCTGACCCAGGGATCAAACCCAAGTCTCCTGAATTGCATGCAGACGCTTTACAGTCTGAGCCACCAGGGAAGCCCACACACTGAACATCTTCCACGGCTCAGATAGAAGTTATTCTTTCTGGGTGGGAAAGGATGATTTTCCCTTTAACTGAGTCTTATGAATGAATAGAAGTTTCCCAGGAAGAAAATTGGGTAGGAGAAAATACCAATGTCAAAAGTGGAATGGTATCCTGAAAGAACCTGGTTTGATGTTCTGGAAAATGAATAATGTGGTTCCAGATCAGAGTATATGGGAGAGCCACTGCAATTATTAAATATAGGTACTAATTAGAACAGCTTCCCCAGTGGCTCAGACAGTTCAAACTACCGCAAAATGCACTCATTTCACATTCCAGCAAGGTCATACTCAAAATCCTCTGAGTTAGGCTTCAACAGTATGTGAACCAAGAACTTCCATATATACAAGCTGTATCTAGAAAAGGCAGAGGAATCAGAGATCAAATTGCCAATGTCCATTGGATCATGGAATAAGCAAGAGAATTCCAGAAAAACACTTACTTCTGTTTCATTGAGTACACTAAATCCTTTGACTGTGTAGATCACAATAAACTGTGGAAAATTCTTAAAGTGATGGGAATACCAGACCACCTTATCTGCCCCTTGAGAAACCTGTATGAAGGTCAAGAAGCAATAGTTAGAACTGCACATGGAACAACAGGCTGGTTCCATGTTGGGAAAGGAGTACGTCAAGACTGTATATTGCCATCTGGCTTATTTCACTTATATGCACAGCACATCAAGGGAAATGCTGTGTTGGGTGAAGTGCAAGCTGGAATCAAGATTGCTAGGAGAAATATCAATAACCTCAGATATGCAGATGACACCACCCTTATGGCCGAGAGCGAAGAGGAACTAAAGAGCCTCTTGATGAAGGTGAAAGAGCAGTGAAAAAGCTGGCTTAAAACTCAACATTCAAAAAACAAATATCATGGCATCTGGTCCCATCACTTAATGGCAAATAAATGGGGAAACAATGGAAACAATGAGAGACTTTATTTTATTGGGCTCCCAAATCACTGCAGATGGTGACTGCAGCCATGAAATTAAAAGATGCTTGCTCCTTGGAAGAAAAGCTCTAACAAACCTAGACAATGTATGAAAAAGACATTACTTTGCTGAGAAAGGCCCCTATACTCAAAGCTATAGTTTTTCCAGTAGTCATGTGTAGATGTGAGAGTTGGACTGTAAAGAAGTCTAAACACCAAAGAATTGATGCTTTTGAACTGTGGTGCTGGACAAGACTCTTCAGAGTCCCTTGTACTGCAAGGAGGTCAAACCAGTTTATCCTAAAGGAAATTAACTCTGAATATTCATTGGAAGGACTGATGCTGAAGCTGAAGCTCCTATACCTTGGCTACCTGATGCAAAGAGCCAACTCAACTGGAATTAACCCTGATGCTGGGAAAGATAGAAGGCAGGAGAAGGGGGTGACAGAGGATGAGATGGTTTGAGGGCATCACCCACTCAATGGACTTGAGTTTGAGCATGATCCGAGAGATGGTGAAGGACAGGGAATCCTGACAAGTTGTGTAGTCCATGGGGTTGCAAAGAGTTAGACAGGTAAATGACTAAACAACAACAATGTAGCTAAGTTGCAACTGAAAGCATATTATCTTGTTTGCAGTTGGAAATATCTATCGAGAAGTAGATCGAGAAGTATTCAAATAAAAATTTACAGTCACAAGAACCATGCCAAGTACCTAAAAGTAGTCATCTTCTTTATATAATCAATTTTATACAAATTTTATACAAAAGAAGAAAGAAAAAGGAAAGAGAATATGAAAAATAGAAGAAAGAGGAACGACATGAAAAGGAATATAGACAGAGGGTAAGAAGTACAGGAGAAACGATATAACAGAAGAAAATCAAAATAGGTTTTATAATTAAAGATGAAGAAAATGGTGATGTGATCCTTCAACATAAAAAAAGGATGAGGAAAATAAGAAATTGTAGTATAAAAACTTAATGGGCATAGCTGAGGTAAGAATGAATATTCATTTGGAAAGTGGAAACTGCAGTCTTTTGGTGCAATGAGTAGGATATCAAAAGAGGCTTCACAAAGAGTTGTTCTTTAGTACGATTAATCCTTGATTTAATGTCCCTATGTATTTACAAAACCCTTGATGTACATATGTAATAGAATAGTATATATTTCACCTGTAACTCGCTGTAGGAAATGTATAAGCAGAATCTCTTATTCAGCCACTAAATTCGCTACAATTGATATTTAGTACGTTAAAAATAACAACCAAATTTACGTAAATTTTGTCCAATGTCATCACCATCATCCCCAGTTGAATAATCAGACCCAACACATTAAGCTACCATTTCTTTGTTACATTTTTTGACTTCTTGCAAAACCTTTTTTCTCTCCTCCTCCTTAATTGTTAACATCTTCAGATGACTTCGGGTAACTCTTAACAAGATACATCAAAATGGAAGCACTGAGGTACAGCTGTACAGTGTTTTTAAGAGGACTCATCCAACACGGCTAGCTAATCAAGAGTCTTTGGTCCACAGGCTGAGCAACACTTTAAACACCAGTCACTGGGCAGAAAACGAAATACTCTGCTGAAAAGTTGTTTAAAATTATAGTGCATGGTTGGTGGTTGATAAGAGAGAGTTGATTCTTTTTCTTTTTTTCTAAATAAGATCTGTATTTTTAGGTTGGAGGATCTTTTTTTTATGCTTTTTTTGTAACTGTTTTTGAAGCATATTAAAGTGCTTTCCTATCCTGTAAAACTTTGTGTAGTAACTAAATCAATGGAGCTATCAAAGTTATATTAGTCCAGCTACAGGGTGAGGTGATCTATAAAACTTAACCATAAACAAGACTACAGCAACCCAATAGAGTTCATCAAAACAATTTATCTGAGAACACACACACATACTCACAAAATATATCTGGTATTAATTTTCTCATATGTATACCAAGAGTCATGGAGTATCAACACAAAATTAAAATGACAGAGAAAATAGAAGATCTAATCTTTTTACAACTCCCGTGTGTTCTCTGGATGTTAGGCTTTGTTAGACATGCCCTGGGACCCAATTACATTGAATCATTTACAGATATGATTGAAAACCACGTTGATAATGTTCTTATCTACCACTGATAAGCATTTGTTCTGTTATTAAGCATAATTATCACATTTTTATACAAAAATAAATAAATAATTGTTACATTTTCAGTGACAAGTTAAATTACAAGCGGGAAAACAAAATATTCAGGAGATTTTTATTTGTTGAGTGCTTGTGACATCTGCTTGTTATTTGGGCTGTCAAATTATAAGGACAATTTTCCATGGGAAACTTTCTAATTCCTTCTGGGAAGAACACTTGCAATTTTTATATCTTCCACTACAAAGGAAAAGTGAGAGATGATGTTGTCATCCCAGATTATCCTACTAGGTTTTTTTCAAGTGAGATAATTAAAAGAGAGAAGTAATATTCATTTTTCTAGCCATACTTTTGAATCCTAAATTACAATCTATTTTTTAAATTAGCATCCATCCAAAAAAAGGCTCAAAATGAGGTCATTATAAATACATTACTCAATCTAAACAATGTGGTCTTTTATAAAAATAGTTTTACTGTCAAAAAAGCAGAGATTAGGGCCATCATTTAATAGTTTTAAAAATCTTTACAATTAAGACCAAGATGTCAGTCCTCTTCCTCTGTGAGGACACAGCAAGCTTTCCTCTGTGAGGACACAGCAAGCTTTCCTCTATGAGGACACAGCAAGCTTTCCTCTGTGAACTCTCATCAGGGCCCTATGGACCCCCATTGGGAGTCAACCTGACTGGCACCTGAATCTTGGACTTTCAGCCTCCACAGCTAATAGGATCGATACAAACCTTCCAAATCGCAGTTCTTGAACTGATATCATCAAAATGGCAACATAGGTCATTTCTGACTTCCTTGTCCCTCACACGAAGACCAACTAGCAACTATCCACAGACAAGACATTATTGTGAGACTCCCAGAACCCCAGGAATGAGGCTGAAACACCTCCACGGACTCCAGAAATCCAGAAGGAATTATTAAAATGTTAAGAGGTACAGGCTGGTTCTGAATGAATTTCTTCTCCCCTAGACCAGCATGACCCTGTGCTGAGAGGGGTTTCCTGGGCCTATGGTTTCTCCACCAGGGAAAAGAGACCCCAAGGTAAACATCCAGCTTTCCAGAATTGCCAGACACCACTTTGGTCTCCCCTCACTGGGGTCAGTGGGGGAATCTGTGGGACTTAATAACCAGGGATCAGATGGAAACAGATATGAGGGTAGGGCTTACAGCAACTAGAGCTCAGATCTGGGCGGACACAGTTCTTTTTGTCAGCCTGAGCAGAGATACAAGTCAGTGTCTCTGTCCTTGTACAGAACAAAGCTCATGGCCTTGTCTGGCCACGGAGTTGCAATGGCCATTTGGGCCCCCAGTAAATGGACCATACTGGCCATGGGGCCTGTTCTGTTAGCGGGGGGAGAGTCTGGAAACCCTTCCTCCTGTGGGTCCCGGTTCTTGGTTAGGACACAAGGAAAAATCTAGGTCTTATCCATTATGAGAAAGTTTATTAACAATAGAAACAATAAGGAAAGAAAGAACAGGTCGCACGGAGTCAGACACTACTGAGCAACTGAGCACACACAAAGAAAGAGTAAAGAGAACACCTTAAGAGAGAGGTGGGCCATGCCAAGGGAGGCAAGTGCCCATGGAGGGCTGGGGTACAGATGTTTTAAGGCAGAGTCATTTGCATAATCCAGAGGGGTCCTTGATTGGCAGCTGCAGGTTATATAGCAAGATTCTCTACCCCAAATGTCCTTCTCATAATTCAGTCTGTTACAGTTAGATCTGTGTATTCATGGAGTCTTTATGAATAATTCATGAGTCCAGTGGCCACCAATGGTTACTTTAGTACAGGACAGTGTGAGGTATGCACATGTGCTAGAATAAGGAAAGTCCCACTAGTCAGGGCAGTGGGGTCTTTATGGCCCCCTGACTATTTTTGGAGTACTGATGGGGGTATAATAGGGGCTGGTAAAGTGCTTAGTGGGATTAGGCAGCTGTTGGTTGGTTAGCTGAAGGGGCTGCCTCTTGTTGCTCTCATCTAATTTCCTATTAGTTCTATGTTCATGGTTGGGAAGAGAAGTCAAATTGGTAGTCCTGCAAAACTAGGGGGCATAGTCTCCAACCCCATTCTGAAACCATAAAACTAGAAGAAAACATAGGGGAAAATCTCCTTCATATTGATCTTGCCAATGATTTTTTGCACACGACACCAGAAGGGCATACTTCAAAAGCAAAAATAAAGAAATGAGACTACATAAAAGTTAAAAGCTTTTGCAAACCAAAAGAAACAATCAGCAAACTAAAGAGGCAGCCTATGGAATGGGATAAAATATTTGCAAGCCATATATCCAATTAGAGATTAATATTCAAAATGTATACTATAAGAAACTCAAAGAAATAAATAGCAAAAAATAATAATAATAATTTGATATAACAGTGAGCAGAGGATCTGAATACATCTTTTTCCAGAGAAAATATACAAATGGTTGAAAAGTACCTGAAACAATGATTCATCATCACTAATCATCAGGGAAATGTAAATCAAATCCACAGTGAAATAAAAACTCATACCTGCTAAAATGGTTGTTATCAAAAAGACAAGAGGCAAATGCTAACTAGGATGTGGAGAAAAAGAAACCCTTGTACATTGTTGTGGGAATGTAAATTGGTAGAGCAATTATGGAAAACAGAATACAGATTCTGCAAAACATTAAAAATAAAGCAACCATGTGATCCAGCAATTACATTTCTGAGTATATATTCAAGGGAAGAAAATCAGGATCTCAAAGAGATATTTGATCCCCCATTTTCACTGTCATGTTATTTACAGCAGGCAGGACATGAAAACAACCTAAGTCATACCAACAAGTAAACAGACAAAAATATGGGACTTCCCTGGCAGCTCAGTGGTAAAGAATCTGTTTGCCAAAGCAGGAGACACAAGTTCGATCCCTGATCTGGGAAGATCCCACATGTAGAAGAGCAAATAAGCCACAACTACTGAGCCTGTGTTCCAGAGTCCAGGAGCCCGAGTTTACTGACTCTCATGCTGCAACTGCTGAAGCCTGAGTGAAGAGAAGCCACTGCCATGAGAAGCCTGCTCACTAAAACTAGAGAGTGGTTCCCACTGGCTGCAATCAGAGCAAAACCTATGCAGCAACGAAGACCCAGCACAGCCAAAAGTAAATAAATAAATAAGTAAATTATATAAATATATATTACACGCAATAGAATTTTCTTCAGCCACAAAATTGAGACATTTACAACAACATGGTTAAATCTCGAGGGCTTTATGCTGACTGAAATAAGTCAGACATAGAAAGACAAACACCCTATCTTCCCCCTTATCTGTGAAATCTAACAAAACTGAACTTGTATTAACAGAGCAGATTGGTAATGGGGGGGACAGGGTGGGGTGAAATAGGAAAAAGGGGTTTAGATGCTTAAAATGTACACACTTCCAATTATAATTAATAATTCTGTGGATCTCATATACATCATGGTAACTATAGTTAAAAAACACCATATTGTACACTTGAAAGTTTCTAAAGAGTAAATATTAAAAGTTCTTTCCATAAAAATAAAATGTTAATTTTGTGAGGTGAAGGCTATGTTAACTAACCTATCACATTAAACATTTGACAAAGCATATTAAATCATCATTCTACACAGTGTTGTTTGTCAATTGAATCTCAAGCTAGAAAAAAAATTGTTTTTAAAAGAGCATGGCTTTAAAAATATAAGCAATAGATACCTAAGAGCAAACACATACAATTCTGACTACATTTCAATGAGTTTTAAAGATTTTTCTAATCATTATATTCTCTGTGATCTAAGTAGAAAACTTTTCATGAAATTGAGAGGAAAACATGTAAGCTTCTAGGTAAACTTTGGCACTTCTGTGATTTATAATAGCTTTGGGCCAAAAGTTCTTAAGCAGTAGCTTCAATGTATCTTTAAACTCAAATAGTTCATCTAGCCAGCTTATCAGATATAAGGTCCTGGTTAGTTTTCTGAACATATCAACTTCTTTTGTTTATCTGGCACATCCTTTATAGTAGGAGAAATTGCTTCAGTTCAGTTCAGTCACTCAGTCGTGTCTGACTCTTTGCAACCCCATGAATCACAGCACGCCAGGCCTCCCTGTCCATCACCAACTCCCAGAGCTCACTCAGACTCACGTCCATCGAGTCAGTGATGCCATCCAGCCATCTCATCCTCTGTCATCCCCTTCTCCTCCTGCCCCCAATCCCTCCCAGCATCAGAGTCTTTTCCAATGAGTGTCTTTTCCGATGAGTCAACTCTTCGAATGAAGTGGCCAAAGTACTGGAGTTTCAGCTTTTGCATCATTCCTTCCAAAGAAATCCCGGGGCTGATCTCCTT
The DNA here is from genome assembly GCF_000754665.1 of Bison bison bison. NCBI lineage: Eukaryota > Metazoa > Chordata > Mammalia > Artiodactyla > Bovidae > Bison > Bison bison. The sequence goes on along the minus strand of NW_011495057.1, from coordinate 8,180,052 downwards.
CAGAATGGACTGGTTGGATCTCCTTGCAGTCCAAAGGACTCTCAAGAGTCTTCTCCAACACCTGTTCAAAAGCGTCAATTCAGCCTTCTTCACGGTCCAACTCTCACATCCATACATGACCACTGGAAAAACCATAGCCTTGACTAGATGGACCTTTGTTGACAAAGTAATGTCTCTGCTTTTCAATATGCTATCTAGGTTGGTAATAACTTTCCTTCCAAGGAGTAAGCGTCTTTTAATTTCGTGGCTGCAATCACCATGTGCAGTGATTTTGGAGCCCAGGAAAATAAAGTCTGACACTGTTTCCACTGTTTCCCCATCTATTTCCCATGAAGTGATGGGACCAGATGCCATGATCTTCGTTTTCTGAATGTTGAATTGCTTAGTGTCTTGCATAGTGTTCTGCTTCAAAGGAGGGGACCTCATTTAGAAAAAGAAAATGAGAACCATCTCTGGATAAATACCTGAGGACTTCATGGTTATCTTTTGTATCCAATTAGTTTGTGAAAATGTACATTTTAATTAATTTCCTCAAATAGGCTTGAAATATTTTATTTGGCTTCCAGAGGTTTTGAAACTTTTGATTAAAATGCATTTAAACAGCAAATTTTAGAACTTTTCAGGAAAAACAGGAATTCTCTTACCTATCTGAGGTGTTGCCTACTAATATTAAAAAAGCAAAACCATATTTTAATATAAAAAGTGTAGGCTAATGTATACATGCATTTCTATATCCTTTATGTTATTTTTAATTGTTTTAGATATTTGATTTAGAAAAATTTTTATTTTGTTTTCCTGTCACTCTGTGAGTAAGGAAAGTAGAGCAAAACTGTTAGATTTCTTGTTTCACTACAGATAGTTCATCAGTTTTTAGTGAACAAAGGTTCATATTAACATCCAATTATTATAGAGAGGGAAGGGCCCAAGTGTTACATATGAGGGAAAGGAATATATTCCCCTCAGTGGTAGGAGGAGGTAGGACTCTGTCTTAGTTCAGGCTGCTCTAGCAGAATACCACAGACTGGATGTTTTATAAACAGAAGTCAGAAGTTTGTTGTTTAGTCACCAAGTCGTGACTCTTGTGACCCCACGAACTGTAGTCACCAGCCTCCTCTGTCTATGGGATTTCCCAAGCAATAATCCTGGATTGGGTTGCCATTTACTTCTCCAGGGGATCTTTCTAACCCAGGGACTGAACTTGAGTCTCCTGAATTGGCAGGCGGATTCTTTACTGCTGAGCCAGGAGGGATGCCCACAGCAGAAGTTTACCTCTCACAGTTCTGGAGATGGGCAAATCCAAAAGAAAGCCTCCAGCGGATGTAGCATTAGGTGAGGGCTTGCTTCCTGGTTCACGGATAATAGTCTTCTTACCATAACCTTACATGGAAGAACGAGGGCAGATGCTCTCTGGGATCTCTAATCTAGTCTCTAATGTAAGGACACTAATCCCATACATGAGGGCTCTACCCTCATGATCTAATCACCTCCCAGTAGCCCCCTCCTGGAGAAGGCATTGGCGCCCCACTCCAGTACTCTTGCCTGGAGAATCCCATGGATGGAGGAGCCCGGAGAATCCCATGGATGGAGGAGCCCGGTGGGCTGTGGTCCATGGGGTTGCTAGGAGTCGGATACAACTGAGCAACTTCACTTTCACTTTTCACTTTCATGCATTGGAGAAGGAAATGGCAATCTACTCCAGTGTTCTTGCCTGGAGAATCCCAGGGACAGTGGGCTGCCGTCTATGGGGTCACACAGAGTCGGACACGACTGAAGTGACTTGGCAGTTGGCAGCCCCCTCCAAATACCATCATTCTGAGGGTTAGGTTTAAACATATAAATTGGTGCAGGGACAGACATTTAATCTATAGCAGTCTCTGACTCTGGAACATAGCAAACAGTCATAGCATAGTTAAGACTGCTTTGTCAGAAACATAGCAGTAGGCTCTCCATCTAAAAATTCCTAAAAAGCCATAGGGTAAGAAAAAGAAAGGAGTGTGCTCTACATACACAGCCTGCTTTTGAAGCAGCACCTAATAACCCAAGGCAAGAGTATTTTAATGAGGTATCACTCTCTTATCCATTCATTCATTTACTCAGTCTTCCATTTACAGGCATTATGCAAATGATGGGATGCAGAAAAGAATAAAATACTGCTTCATACTCAAAACCATTATCTAGTAATCTAAGAAGCAAATTATCCTGAGTTAAATGAACTATTAAAATTCAATATAATCACAATAAATTTTAAAACAGTATTCTTTTTATCCTCTGCCCTATAGCTTGAAACTGAACTCCATATGCTTCAGACAGAATAGTTACTTCAAGAATCTTTGAGTCACGGAGTGATTTATCCACATGTCAAGATAAAATAACAAAATCAGAATTAAAAACAAAAACAAAAAAACTACTGATGATGGAACTCGTTGATCTAATTCATCCAGACTATTTGCCTCAATTAGTTGCCTATGAGACAGTAACACTAAAATCAGATTTTTAAGTAAAAATTAAATCCCTTCTGAAAAAACACTATAAAGTGTCCACAGGGTAAAATAATTCAATGTACTAGTTGTCATAGTTTTTAAAGACGATGTATTTAACACAATATATAATTAAAGGCATTAATTTAACTATATGCATGCCATAACAAAAGGCAAAAGGAGAAGCGGACCACAGAGGATCAGATGGTTGGATTGCATCATGGACTCAATGGACTTGAGCTTGAGCAAACTCTGGGAGATGGTGAAGGACAAGGAAGCCTGGTGTGCTGCAGTCCATGGGGTCACAAAGAGTCGGAGGAGACTTAACGATGGGACAACAAAATACTATAACATTAGATACAATGATAAATGTGATGATAAACCATAATCTCTTAACTGGTAAATTTATTTAATAAACCATGTTTTCACTTTTCGATAATAATTAAATCTCTTTTAAAATCACATGTTTCTGAAAATATGTCCATGGATCCCCAGGTTGCCAGATACCCTAGATTGAGAGAAACTCAAACCCTCTACCATATACAGGCAATGCAGTACATTAGAAAAGACTAGAGTTCTAGCCTAGCAATGCTAATTATTCGTGAAGTATCCCAGAATAACTCTGAACCTCAACTTCCTTCTATGTAAAGTGGGACTATTAATGTCTAACTAATGCAACCTATCAGATATTTATTTATTCCTCAAAGTAACATTGCACGGAAGTTGTACTCATTTAAGAAATTGTAGAAATTTAGGCACCGAATATTTAAATGGAATGCACAGTCACACAGATAGGAAGTACTTCTTGACACTAAATATTAAAGCACTTATACGCTTCTTAAACCACAAAATGATAGGATAGTTGGAAGTCCTGCTTTAAGTAATAATTTATTGTTCCTCCTGCTATCACAGATACTGCACTTGGAGGAACGACCCGTGTCTATCTTCTTTTCTGAATAATTTCCATGCAATTCACTATATGTCAGGCTGTGAACATGTGTTAGTCACTGTCATGTCCAACTTTTTGTGACCCTGTGGACTGTAGCCCACCAGACTCCTCAGTCCATGGTACTTACCAGGTAAGAATACTAGAGTGGGTAGCCATTCCCTTCTCCATGGGATCTTCCTGACCCAGGTGTCAAACCTGGGTCTCCAGCATTGTAGTCAGATTCTTTACTGTCTGAGCTACCTGTGAAGCCCCAAATCCCAAAATACAATGACTTAATGTAGTTTATTTCTCTCTCGTTTAACAGTTAGAGGTGCATAATCCAAGGCTCTAAGAACAGATCTGCCTTCCTCAACAGGAAGTCTCAGTCTCCGGTTCCAGTTTCTTCTATCTCAGCCATAGAAATGGAAAAAGAGACCAGGGCAGTATGTGGCCAGTTTGTTTGTTTTTGTTTTTTAGAGGATTAAACTTGAGTGTCATACGTAACTTCTCATATACCATTAATAAAATTGGTAAAACTTGTACTGTATACACCAAGTACAAAAGACACTGAAATATATAGCTTTTTTTTTTTTTCCAAAGTTGCCTTCGCTAACGTGGTTTAGTCATTAAAGTGAAAGAGTGGAAGCATGAACATTAGACAGCCTCTGGCATTCTGCCACATTCACCATTCAATGCAAATGAAAATATTAAATGCCTGTTAGGTGTATATATTATGCTAGATTCTTTGAACTTTATAGAAATGGTCTTGTAATAAACTGATGTAGATGCCACTTTGCTTGGCAAGAGTTCTAGCTTTAAATTTAAGGAATTAGTGCTATTTTGCTCCATTTTAATGTAATGTTCAAGGGTCATGAAGTGAAAAAATTAAGACATAGGGCATGAATAATATTAGACTAATGTTGGTTCTTCTCCACAATAAAGTGAAGATCTGTTAACGGATCGTGAAAGTTTAGTGGAATATTGAGGCCTTTGGGGATGTAATAATGAAGGTAAATACAGATTTAAATTGTGTTTAACAGGTCTACAATGATCAAAGATTCCTAAAGAAGTGGACAAGCCACATGCTTTTCAGCAGGATACACCACGTTTCCTTGGCCCTCCTTCCTTCAGCGCTGACATGTAGACCTGAATATCTAAGCAGATTGTTCCCACTCCTTTTTACTATCTATTTGCTAATCTTATGAGCTAGAGCTCATTTCTAGACAGTGTGGTCACTGCAAGATGTAAATATATGAAAGATGGTAGGCATTTATAGCAGAGAAGGCAATGGCACTCCACTCCAGTACTCTTGCCTGGAAAATCCCATAGATGGAGGAGCCTGGTAGGCTGCAGTCCATGGGGTCGCTAAGAATCTGACACGACTGAGCGACTTCACTTTCACTTTTCACTTTCATGCATTGGAGAAGGCAATGGCAACCCACTCCAGTGTTCTTGCCTGGAGAATCCCAGGGACGGGGGAGCCTGGTGGGCTGCCGTCTATGGGGTTGCACAGAGTCGGACACGACTGAAGTGACTTAGCAGCAGCAGCAGCAGGCATTTATAGAATGTATGTCAATTTATAGGTCATTTTATGCTGCTAGGAATTTTAGAATATATTGTAATATTATTCACACTTAAAAAAATGAGTGCCATTTTTATTGCTCAATGCAAGAGAGTATATTCTGGTCTCATTATGTCTTATACCAAAATTAATGCCATGACTATAGCATTTGGCTACTTTAAAAAATCTAACAGCAGTTAAAACTTAATTTGCCTTTTCTTTAATTTAGAATGTTAACTTCATCTTATCTCTTAAATTCTTTCTGATACCTGGGCTATGCACTAGAAGCCTGAACAAAATTCTGATTATTCTTCTATTTTATCAGTATACATTGTTACAGCATAATATCTGGTTTTTGAAAATTATTTTGGGGGTGTTTTACATAATGTGTAAATTATTTGGGGGGGTGTTTTTATACGTGTATATGCTAGGTTGCTTCAGTTGCAACTGAGTCTTTGCGACCCTGTGTACTGTAGCCTGCCAAGCATTTCTATCCATGAGATTCTGCAGGCAAGAATATTGGAGTGGGTTGCCACGCCCTTGCAGGGGATCTTTCCAACCCAGGGATCCATCCTGTGTCTCTTAGTCTCCTGCTTTAGCAGGTTGGTTCTTTACTGCTAGTGCCATCTGGAAAGCCAATACAATGTGGGAATCTATTAAAGAAACTGAATATTTGCCTAATAAATTGACACTAGCACTAGAAATCACCAACTGAAACAAAAAAATCTCTCTTAATTCCTGACTTTCTCAACCAACTAAATGCATGACATTTGGGATTTTACTTATGCTACTAATATTCATTTCCTCTTTTGTTAACAGGGATTATAATACCTCCTCTAATTATCTTAAGCTGTTGTTTAGATCAGTTCAGTCACTCAGTCCTGTCCGACTCTTTGCGACCCCATGGACTGCAGCACGCCAGGCTTCCCTGTCCATCCCCAACTCCCGGAGTCTACCCAAACTCATGTCTATTGAGTCGGTAAGCCATCCAACTGCCTCATCCTTTGTTGTCCCCTTCTCCTCCTGCCTTCAATCTTTCCCAGCATCAGGGGCTTTTCCAATGAGTCAGCTCATCACATCAGGTGGCCATAGTATTGGAGCTTCAGCTTCAACATCAGTCCTTCCAATGAACCTTCAGGGCTGATTTCCTTTAGGATGGATTGGTTGGATATCCTTGCAATCCAAGGGACTCTCAAGAGTCTTCTCCAACACCACAGTTCAAAAGCACCAATTCGTCAGCACTCAGCTTTCTTTATAGTCCAACTCTCACATCTGTACATGACTACTGGAAAAACCATAGCCTTGACTAGACGGACCTTTGTTGGCAAAGTAATGTCTCTGCTTTTTAATATGTTGTCTAGGTTGGTCATAGCTTTTCTTCCAAGGAGTAAGCATCTTTTAATTTCATGGCTACAATCACCATCTGCAGTGATTTTGGAGCACCCAAAAATAAGGTCTGCCACTGTTTCCACTGTTTCTCCATCTATTTGCCATGAAGTGATAGGACCGGATGCCATTATCTTAGTTTTTCTGAATGTTGAGTTTTAAGCCAACTTTTTCACTCTCCTCTTTCATTTTCATCAAGAGGCTCTTTAGTTCTTCTTCACTTCCTGCCATAAGGGTGGTGTCATCTGCATATCTGAGGTTATTCATTTAGATAGTCCACTGAAATAAGATAAATCCATTGACTTTAAATAATGAAAGTAGACTATTATATTGGAGTAGATTGAAGGATATAGGCATTTAATTCTTAATAAATTCATTGGCTTTAAATTTACAATAAATATTTACAGAATGAATATTATGTTAAGCACTGTCCTCTTCAAGTTAAAAAATTTTAACATGCAAATACCTTTGCCATATTTACCAAAGAATGCTATTAAAAAGTCTTATTTCCAAGGCAAATTAATAGCTATTATAGGGAAAAAAACTTTATGGGATCAAATAAGACTGTAAAGATTATATTAAGTCAAATTAAACAAGTTCCTTTAAATTAGTTAATCTCAGAGCTTCTATTAATAATGTATTTACATGCATTGGGAGTCTCCAAGATAATATAGTAGGCAAAGTTTTTCCTTCTTATTTCAAATGTTACCTCTTAACACTATTATTCTTTGGATCAAACTTCAGGAAAGTTTTATTTTATCCTGAACTCAAACTAATTGCCATACACATAATGTAACTTGGGAGAAGTGGAAGTGAGCTGAGGTTCAGAATTAAATGCCTATATCCTTCAATGTATTCTAATACAATAGTCTACTTTCATTATTTAAAACTTTAATGATTTAAAAATTTCTCAATTCTAATCTTAAAAATAATCATCTCCTCTGGTTTATGTATTATTTTCTTACCTTCCTTTCTCTCATACATTTTTCCTGTTGATACTGCAAAACCAAAAGTGTTTGAGAAATTTAGATTCTACTTCCTTAGCACAAGCTCCCCAAAGCCTTTCCAATAAAATAAGTGTGAGAAGGAGAGATAAACACATGTCATATCTGGAAGTTCTAAGGTCATAAAAATTGTAGAATAATGTAGCCATTGAAAATTTGAATCATGGGCATCTCGAGACAAACTACAGAACAGCATTTTATTTTGCCGAAAATTCAATTCTTTTAGGTAAATATGAAATCAGAAGCAGCGGAAAGCTACCGACATCACTGTGCAGAAGTTCTGTCCTCCAATATTCAGCCAAGGACACGGAGCACTCCTGGAGAATGCAATGCAACTGAAGCCAGCCCTTACCTGCTAGGTACACCTCATTGAGCTGCCAGAAGCTATTCCATTGGGCTCAGTAAATAAAAGAGCACAGCAAGGAAATAAAAGCTTATATAAAAATAACTGTTGCACGTTCTAGAGTAAGACAACCATCATCTCTCAAAGAGTAGACAGTGATCTGACAAATTTTGGTGAATGACAAAGGGATTTTCTACGCTACCTTGTAAGTTGGCCAACACTTCTAAGGTGCTGTCACCACAAAGTCCATGAAAAGAATTTTTTTCCAGCTTGGATACGCAATTAAAGCTGTCAAATCTTCTCCTCTCTTGCAAAAGGTTAGGAGGGAGGGATAGATGCAATTACACTGTTTCCTGACAAACTGCTTCCAATTTCCCTTCTAAATCAGCCCCATGCTTTCATAATACCTACAATTATAGAAGCATAGGATTGCACTAGTGAGTTTATAAGAAGCAAAACAAATAGTCACTTGTCAGTTCCTTTCTACTTTGACCTTTCATGGCATTTGCTACTGTTAAATATCTGCCTACTTGGTGAAGCATTATCCTCTGCTAACTTCTCTAAAATTTGTTTTTTCCCTTTCTTTAATAATTTTGTTTGTTCCTTTTTTGATCCTCAGGAGCAAAACTTGGAGTTAATTGTACTTCTCTTATTATTATTCACATTTTTTACATTTCTCATCTTTTCAATGATTATGTATTATATACATGAACATGTGCACACATAGGTTACTATTCATTTATTGTTTTATATCTTTTTATTCCTATTCTCCATTCACACTCTCCTTAGTTCCCCCAAGAAAACGTAGTAATGTATTTGATACATTTTATTGAATTTGTATATACCCTTTTAAAATATGTAGTTTGATTCATTTGTTAGGCTTTTAATTTACTTAATATTTTGTTAAAAACCTTGTATTTTATTTAAAGGACTTTCCAAGATGGTAAAGCCACCACTAAGTATTTCAGATCCAAACGTGATCTCTAGCTATCACATGGCACTCCACGGAGTAATGGTCAGCTTTTACGAGGTTGTGTTAGAATTTAAAAAAAAAAAAATCTTCTGAAGTCTAGCAGCTCATACAAATGAAAGCATAGTTTTTGTTTGCATTGCATATCTCTGGTCTACACCCCTCTCACACTGGGGTCTAGGTGAAGGAAGAGCCCCTCTCTAGAACAGAGCCATTCCTGTGACAGGAGAAAAAGAGGCACAAAAGACCCAAACCACAGTTTCAAAGCTTCTGCTTAGAAAGAATACATGGCACGTCCACTCACATTACAGTGGTCAAGATAAGTCATATTTCCAAGTGTGAGAAGATTTGGGTGGGAAATATAGTCTCACAGGATGAACCCAAGGAGGAGAATGTTCTAAGGAGTAGAGTGAATTTTTTTTTTAACAATAACGTATCTGCCACACATGTTGCTGTGACTCTTCTGTCCATTGTGGTTGTCTACTACCCACCTTGCTTTTAGCAGTTGAGTGTGACCACTTGGCCTCCACTACTCAAGAATCCACTTATCACTCCCATTGCCCTTGTTTCCCATTTCAGTGACCACAGTGCCCACTATGAGATGTGGCCTACAGAGAACAGCCATCTTAGAATTCTTCAAGAATGCTTAAAATATTTTTCTTACACTCATGGGGAAAATTATGTCTTCTGAGTCATCTGAAGGTGGGTGAGTATGTCTCAAATGACAAATCTACTGCAACATTCCAAGCTCCTCATATCTTTGAATCCTTTCCTCGATAGTAAACCAAGGCCCGTCTGGCATTTCTAACTCATTTACTGTGGGCTACCTTTTGGTCCACGTTTCAGCCAACCAACCAATCAACTGACTAATTAGACCACTTTCTAACTCCCTGAGTTGCATTCAATGTTAAAGGCAGCATCTCTGCATAGTGGGCCCACAGAAATACATTTATTTTGATCTAATTTCATGTTTTTTTCCCACCATTATACCACTCCTTTAACATCCATTTCCATACATATTTTCTGAATTTCTGCCATATAGTCAAAGCTATGGTTTTTCCAGTAGTCAGTACAATTCTGAGAGTTAGGCCATAAAGAAGGCTGAGTGCTGAAGAATTGATGCTTTTGAACTGTGCTGCTGGAGAAGACTCTTAAAAGTTCCTTGGACAGCAAGGGGGTCCAACCAGTCAAACTTAAGCAAATAAACCCTGAATATTCATTGGAAGGACTGATGCTGAAGCTCCAATACTTTGGCTACCTGATGTGAAGAGCTGACTCACTGAAAAAGACCTTGATGCTGGGAAAGATTGAGGGCAGAGGGAGAAGGGGGTGACTGAGGATGAGATGGCATCCTCAGCTCAATGAACATGAGTTTGAGCAAACCCTGGGAGGTAGTGAAGGACAGGGAAACCTGGCGTACTGCAGTTCATGGGATCACAAAGAATCAGACATGACCGAGTAATGGAATAAAAACAATGAATTAAAAAATTCAAGTCATTATATTTAGTATACATCTTCATGGTATCACTTTGTGTCTGCTGGGCTCCCTGAATCTAGTTCTAGTTACAGTTCTAGTAGCAAAGAGGTGTCCTGGGGATGAGTCCTGAGGAGAATTAACATCGTTTTGCAAAGCAACTGCTTCTGGGGAGGCCATTATAGTTTCTTCAGGCAGTGCAGGGTTAATTCCCTCAGATTTGGGGTGGGGGGGTAGGATGAGGGTGTTTCTATTGGTAAAGAACTCATGATCTTAGGGGATTAGTGTCTCCAGCTTCATCAAGTTCTTCTCATACATCCAGATTCCCCAACTCTGAAGATCCCATCCCTCCCAATAGTGCCCTCACTTGATTAAAATGGATAACCTGTGAGGCTGGGAGTTCAATTTGGGTTGCAACTCAGCCACTCACAGGATGAGACTTTGGGTTTGGTTTCAGCAGTCTCAATCCTGGGGCTACAGGTGGTAAAGTTTTCTTTCAGGGCATACAGGGAAGCTTTCACTTCATTTATGTGTTACTTGAGAATTCTAACCCCTGAGCACATCCTTTTACCTCCCAGCTTTGTCCAGAAATTTTAGGAACTAGCAGTCAATTTCATTTTAATTGTTAGTTTGACAAAAATATTCAAACATATCATATCTAGATCCTTGCTTCTTATAAGTGTTTGATTAGGAGTATCCAGTGGTGATATTTTGCTTATCTCTATGGCTAGAACATGCCATGAACTATCAGTGCTCTATTTACTACTAGAAACAGAGACATTTTGTGTGTGTTTGTATGCATACTCAGTTGTGTCCAGCTCTTTGTAGTCCACCCGACTCCTCTGTCCATGGGATTTTCCAGGCAAGAATACTGGAGTGGGTTGCCATTTCCTCCTCCAGGGGATCTTCCCAACCCAGGGATGGAACCTGTGCCTCTGGTGTCTTCTGCATTGGCAGGTGGATTCTTTACCAATGAGCCACCTGGGAATCCCCAGAAACAGAGACATTAGTGTCTTTAAATCTAACCAGATTAGATAGCCATTCTGGAAACCTCAGAATCAGGTCAGAAAACTAATTCCTAAAATTTTATTTCCCTAGAATCACTCTGTATTTAATATAACTAAAATATACTTTTATTTTACCTACATAAAATTTTTAAAAATTAACATTTTCCTTGTGATTACTCTTTAGTCTGTCAGTGGTTTGTAAGAATTATCAAAATCTATATGAGTCAGAAATCTCTACAGATAAGAAGCAATAGAATATCTGTGTATTTATACAAAGGTTTTTATTGTAAAGAGTAAAGAGAAATCACAAGGAAAATATTAATTTTTTGAATTTATGTAAATGAAATACAAAGTATGTTTTGGTTGTATTGCATATAATATCTGTATTATATACACACATACATATATATGGCCTGAATTATAATTAAAACAAATTTTAGAGGAACATTATACTTTAAATGCTTAAATTAAATAAGAAAGTAGATTCAAAACCAAGAGCTTAAGCTTCCAATTAAGAGACTAGAAAGAGAAGTGGAAGTTAAATCTAAATTTATAGAAGAAAATAATATTATATAGAAAATGATATTATTAAAAGTGCAAATCAATGAAACAGAACATGGACAACTTTGAGAAAAGTAAAAAACATTTTTTGAAAAAAGATTGATTAACTTCTTGCTAGATTGATCAATAAAAAGATAAAATGTAAGTTACTAATTTCATAATTAAAAAGGAGGCATCAGTGCATGTTGTAAACAGCAAAACCAAGATGAGGGAAGATGATGAACAACTTTATGCCAGTAAATTAACGAGCTTAGATGCAACCAAAACTTTTTTGAAAATTAGATATTATCAGAACTGACTCAAAAGTAAATAAAAAATCTAAATTACTCTATATCTACTAAAGAAAATGAAGTAGGAATTAAAAACCATTCCACAAAGAAGACTCTAAGCCAATATGATACCACTTGTGATACCCATCAAACATTTAAGGAAGAAATAATAGCAATCTTACACAACATATTTCAGTAAATGGAAGAAGAGGGAAGGAACACATCCCGACTGATGCTGTGACACAAGCATTATCATGAGACCAAACCAAACAAGGACAATACAAGAGAATAAATTCTAGATCACTTACAAATATGTATACAACAATTAAAAATGATTTAGAGAACTTCCCCAGTGGACAAGTGGAGTCTGCTGGCCAATGCAGGGGACACAGGTCTGATCCCTGGTCTGGGAGGATCCCACATACCAGGGAGCAGCTCATCTCACGTGCTGCAACGACAGAGGCCCACATGCCTAAAGCCCAGGCTCCGCAACAAGAGAAGCCACTGTCATGAGAAGCCCATGCATCACAATGAATAGCACCCACTCGACACAACTAAAGAAAGCCCTGGTGCAGCAAGGAAGACTCAGCACAGCCAAAATAAATACATAAAACAATAATCTGTAAAAAATATTTCAGAAAATCAAATTCCAAAATATATAAAAAGAATAAGATAGCAATATAAAGTTGGGTTTGTCCTGAAAACACAAGGTTGGTTAAATATTTTTTTAAATTGATAAAAATTTTGACAGAATAATGAGGAAAATCATTTGAGAAAATTCAAACTACAATTGTGATAAAAGCCTTTCACAAACCAAAAATGGGGGATTTCTTGACCTGATAAATGGTATCTAGGATTTATATGAAATTGCAAAGAAGCCAGACACAGAAGAGTACATACTGTATGATTTCATTTTCATGAAGCTTTTGACCAGGAAAAATTATTTATATAAATAAAAATTAGAATAATTGTAACTCATGGGGATTTATTGGTCAAGAACTTTCTGGATAGGAGAAATGTCCTTTATCTTGTTTGGGGTGTTGTTTATAAGATGTACACATTTATCAAAACTCATTTAGTTTTTCATGTAAGTCTCACACTTTTCATGACATAAATTTTACATCAATAATTTTAAAATATGTCATTCTCTGTTGTGTCTATGAAGAAGGAAAGGGCAACCCACTTCAGTATTCTTGCCTGGAATGTCTCATGGACAGAGGAGCCTGGAGGGCTACAGTCCATGGGGCTGCTCAGTTGGACATGAGTAAGCACACACATGCTGATGTGTCTAAGCCGAATTTTGCGGATTTGGTACGCAGGTAAAGAAGAAGTATATATATAGAGAGGTAGTATGAGAAATCCTGTAGAATCATTAAGGACACCAACTATAACAGACTGGCTGAAAGAGAAAATTCAGGCACTGCTTGTGAAGTTTTAACTTGCTAAACTAAAGTTTGGTAATATTGGATAGGTGAAGGGGTACTTAATCAAGTAAGGGATTAATGAGAGTTGCATTTGGGGAAGTTTGGTTTATTAAGTAAGGAAATTCAAGCAGTAAACCCATTAGGGTACCAATACTAGATTTTTTGATCAACATCTTCACAGCCTGTGTTGAAATTGGCAGTAGTAAGAGGAAAAGAGAAGGCAAGGTGCCTACAATGTCCAAGGTGGCAGGACGGGTAAAGTTGTACAGAGTTCTCTTTTTTCAGTCATGTAGCATCATTTCTGATTCCGAGAGCAATGATTTCCCTCCCTGTGCAAGTCTGATCTCTGTCCAATCATTTGCTCAAGCTGTGTGAAAAACTAATTCCCAACACCTGCTGATCTGAGACCGAGTGCAAGTTTAGGAAAGGTTTTCAGCTTGTCAATTTCCCCTGCTATGCTCTATGGAGGACTTATGGCCTGGGCAGCATAACCTCACTTCGAAATCAGCCTGAGGTGCACAGTGTCACCAGGGGGTGGTGTAGGAAGGTGCAAAGAGTCCAATTATGTCACTTTTATGTTCCTAAAAGATCACAGTCAGCCCTATTTGATTTTTATGTACCCAGTGGGAGAGTAAAGGGAATAATGTTCAGGAGTACTTTGCATTTAAATGATTCCTTTATTCAAAGAGATTTACAAATGTTATATCATTAAACAAGGTTCCCTTTGAGATGCATTAGAAGTAAATACAAAATTGTAATGCTTATTTCACAGTGGGACAATATTATGTGGTTCAGGATGAGAGGCCAAAAGAATGTCATTCAAGAACAGTGCCCCCTAATCAATATGTGACAATAATAACTTCTTACAGTTTTAGTTCTGCCTCTTTTGCACACTCTAGAATTTTCTAATAAGTGCTTGATCTTTTTTGAAGCTGCTGTCTCATAAATGGGAGATAATAATAGCTTTCCTTTCTATCTCATAAGTTATTAGGAACATCAAATAAAATAATGTATATGGACAGGTAAAAATTGTACAGATGTAAGAATGAATGGGTGATTTTCCAGGTGGCATTAGTGGTAAAGAACCTGCCAGCCAATTCAGGAGATATAAGAGAAGCATGTTCGAGCCCTGGGTTGGGAAGGTCCCCTGCAGAATGGCATGGCAACCCACTCCAGTATTCTTGCTTCCAGAATCCCATGGACAGAGGAGCCTGGTGGGCTACTGAGTCGGACAGAGTCAGACACAACTGAAGTGACTTAGAATACTCCCACACAAGAATAAATGAAGGAAGTATCATTTTTTTCTTTTCCTTTCTATTAACATGTGTCCCTACTGACATAGGACCTTGTAGAGAAGCAGACCTTCAATATTCATTGCATTATTGTTTTTAACTAATAAAGTCCAGTAAATCCCCTACATAGGAACCTTCAAGTTTAAATTTTCAAAGATGCAAATGTGTGTTTGCATGTCCCATCACGAAAGCTAGTTCATGTGTCTAGCATACATTGTCACATGCGTGCATTCTCTACGAGTGGCTGTGCTTTTGTATACTTTACTGTACAGTGTTGTATGAAGTACAGCAGTGCAGTATCTTTACTTCAAGCCCAGGATGTCCAGAAGCGAGTGTAAAATCAGAGGTGATTTATCTGGTACAGTACCACCCATACATCACTCGATCACTTTTTTCAAAAGGGTAGATTGAATTGAATTCAGCAAGGAACCAGAACCCAAGCCATTGATGTCAGGTGTGAGTGAAACTGCAGCTTGCCCTCCATCTCCTGTTGCTGATGATCCTTCAGCTCTACCATCTCCCACTTCCTCTCCCTCCTCCAGTCAATAACTCTTCTTGCCTGTTCGCTCGATGCCAGCCCCTTTATGCTACTGTACTTTTCAAGGTACTGTACTTTTCAAGGTACTGTACTATAAGATTAAAAATGCTTTCCTTATTTTTGTGTTTGTCTTTTATGTATTATTGTGCAAAAATATTACAAACCTACTACAACACAGTATATAGCTGATTGTGTTACTTGGGTACCTAGACTAACTTTGCTGATGTGCATGCATGCTAAGAGCTTCAGTTATGTCTGAATCTTTGCTGGACTTATGAACAAATTGGACTTACAAACGTGCTCTCAGAATGGAATTCATTCATACATAGGGGACTTGCTGTATCAGGAAACTCAAGGCACCCAACATTAAGCTTTAGTTTTGAACTGCATAGTTCTTAATATTTAAAGGCATATTAAGGTCATTCACTTTGTTTTAAAAGTGAAGACACTAGGAACAAGTGTTTATTTGGTTTGTTAAATGATATATGGACAGTTAACGACAGATTTGGAATTAGGTTCTAGATGATTTAGGCCTTTAGCATTTAGTTGCAAGCTAAGCATTTAGGGCTTTCAAAACTGTGGTTATAAAGAATTTTAACTTAGTAAAGGCAAACTCTTTAAATGTTTGAATCACGTAAAGGAGTTTCAAGAAAACCCATATATTCATATATATATTGATAGATAGTTAGTTACTACTTTTTTTAAGCAGAAAAAATAAACCTAGTTACAGAAGTCAGAAAGGGTCTGCTAAGAGATTAAAGACCACAGGCAGGATAATTATAGAAGTTAACATTATTCAGTGAAATTGTCTTAATTAGACCCAACGTACAGTGCTTTAGTCAAATACAGTTTCATATATCTGTTAAGTAAAGGGAAGATACATTAAATAAATACTTGGGATATGAGGGCAGTTGTTCAGTCAAGTCTTGTCTGACTCTTTGTGACCCCTTGGACTGCAGCACACCAGGCTTTCCTGTCCTTCCCTATCGCCTGGAGTCTGCTCAAACTCATGTCCATTAAGTCAGGGATGCCATCCAACCATCTCATCCTCTATCACCTTCTCCTCCTGCCCTCAATCTTTCCCAGCACCAGTGAGTCAGCTCTTCACATAGGTAGCCAAAGCATTGGAGCTTCAGCATCATGAGAGCAGTAGCACATATTTGAACAGATAATCTCTTTAGAGATGCTGTTGTTTATAAGAACCTTAAAAGCACTAATTGCCATGCTTAAATTATGTTCCGTGCTAATCACCTTTGGCTTGTGAAGTCAGAATTTTGCTAATGTTCTTCAAGCTAAGCACTTGTGACTAAAAAGTCATAAAGGCTTATTCATTTTTTAAAGACTGTTATTCAAAATTTGAACATTTTAAAAATTATCTAACTTCTGCTTACAAATTACTCAGAATCAGTCACCAACTAGTGAACAAAGGCAAAAGAAATTGAAAGAGAATCCAAGTCTTGCTGATTTTGGAGGCAAAATGATTGTCCATCAAATTCAGTTAGAACTTTGAGTACACATTAGGAACGGGGAAGGGAGGGCACCTTGCCAGAGGTCAGGATTAGAGATGTCCAAACCATAATGGAGAAATTTCAAGTTTGACTTTGAAATCCTTGATGAAAAGGCACATTAGGAAATATAATTATTAGCATACTGTTTAATGTTTTAATTGGATGCATTTTGCGGTGCTGTGCCAAAGTGATTTTTGAAGCTGATTGTATTTTTGCCTTCCTGCCTATTCTTTAAAGCGCAGTCAACCTTAGTAAGAGAGAAAAGGGAGGTAAATTACATAAAGGAAAGGAACAGCTAATGATTTAAGAATGTGTGGTTTTCCCTTCACATGAAACATCACTCTTAAGTTTCTCATTTGGGGGCAACATCTATTCTTTTCTAGAAAGAGGAATATTGTGTTAGGCAGCAAATCATTATGGTGTTGGGTATTTAGAAGAATTTTCCTGGTTGTATTAAAACATCCTGGCATCTGTACAATACTCTCCTGGCTTTGATTACAAAGGCCTTTAATCATTGATAGCGTTTATTTGTTAAGTGTAGCTTTCTTTGTGTTTTGAATAAGCCCAATTGTTGGTAATTTATAAAAAATTACCAAGTGCAATACCAATGAACTATGATTTTAATTTATTTCATTATAATTTAATGTTGATCAGTGTGGAAAATACAGAATTTTTTTTAAACTAAATATTTTAGTTTGTGACTCATTTTTTTTTTTTAATACAAAATCCCCCAAATACAGCCATTAAAGACTTAACCCATTCTCTCTTTCAGCCATGAAGATTTTTCTTTGTAAATCACTCAGGGGAAAAAAAACAGGTAGTTTCAATTCCTGTGAAATTTCTTTGATCTTCATGTAAATAAACCAGCTGCCTTCCTCTCATAGGATGTTTCTTGAATGTGATTTCTTTCATCAAGTAGTTTATCTCACCTCTGTAAACATCAAGGTAGTTTCCTTCAGAACTTCAAACAGGCATTTCTACACATTTGCAGAAAATATATTAAATAGTGTAAATGACAGACTTCCTCTCCACTTCCTAGCAGGACAGAGCAGAAGGTAGTTCACAGTGCACCCCAACTAGTAGGAGGCACGTTCTACATTGTAGTCATAATATTCTTGACAAACACCAAGCATTCCCTTCTCTTGAAGGCAGAAAAAGGAAACGTGTCCACTGAAAAGGTGAGCTAGCTTGACAGAACATGGGAAGGAAATCAAAAACAGATGACCGTGCAGAAATCATAGACTATGAAGGACAGTTAAGACAGAATGTTTATGACACTAAGAAAGTTTACTCTAGAAAATTCAGTGAAATGGGCCCAAGTGTTAGACATAGTTTAGATTGAGAGATTCAGTAAAGATTTGAACAGTTCTTATTTTTCTAAAACAGCTCTAATTTGCCTGAGTTATTTAACTCCCAGTTGGCTCAGCAATTTTATAATTCTTGGCACTGTGCAAAATGCATTTATTCAGATCTTTGAAAGTTGACCGATTTCTTGCTGAATGAACCAGGCAGTCAGCTGTGAAGTCAATTTCCCTGGCTTCAACAGATAGGACTTTTTTTTTTTTTAATTTTTTTATTCAGAAATGGAAGAATGTTTTTAATTGACTCTAAATGAGGATATGGAGCAGTAATATTTTCATGTCTTGATATTTAGATTGTAAGTTGATAGTTTTGTTGAGGAAGATAGCATAGGTTCACTTTATGGAATAAATACATATTTTTTTAATTCTGAATTTTCAAGAAGAGTTAATTCATCAATTATTATGACAACTGGTAATATCTTACAATTGCTCTAGTTCTTTCTTTTAAAATTTTGAAATGCAGAAAGTGAAGGCACCTAGATTAGAATCTGAAGAATGGGTTTCCAAATTTTCTTTACATCCATCTGAGAAGGTTATCTGTCATTAGTTCTTTTTGCACATGTTCTTGGAGTCTCACATCTATTTACACATCCTCCCATTCAGTTATAAATGTATTTTAAAAATGCATCCTAAGCATCTATTGTATTTATAGAAGGATGCTGCATTCCAGGGTAAGAGACATAAATAAGCATATAATTACAATAAAACATTGAATGTACCACTTGTTAAAAAAACCAAAATGCACTGGGGACATGATCAGATAATTATAAAGCAAAAAAATACTGTGAGGCTACACACATTTTATTGTATTTATCAAAATTTGAGTATATAGCTGAAGATATTTTATCTCATAAAAACTTAATTTTGAGTTCCCTAAATCAGAGGTCCTCAATCTTTTGGGTACCAGGAACCAGTTTCATGGAAGAAAATTTTCCTATGGACCAGAGATGGGGGGTGGTTTGGGGATAATTCAGTGCATTACATGTATTGTGCACTTTATTTCTAATCTAACGCCACTGCAGATCTGACAGGACGTACTGGTCTACAGCGCAGAGGCTGGGGACCCCTGCAGGTGGCGCTAGTGGTAAAGAATCTAACTGCCAGTGCAGGTAGATGTAAGAGGCACGGGTTCGATCCCTGAGTTGGGAAGACCACCTGGAAGAAGGCATGGCAATCAACTCTAGTGTTCTTGCCTGGAGAATCCCATGGACAGAGGAGCCCGGCGGGCTGCAGTGCACAGGGTCACAAAGTGTCGGACAGGACTGAAGCGACATAGCACGCATGCCCTGAATCTAAGATACTGAGAAGAACTTAAATGCTTCTGGTTTTACAGGGAATTTTTCACCTATTTATTTCCTTCTTCCTTTTTATTTCTTTCCACTTAAGTCATTGAACTCCACCTCTCTTTTCTTGTCATCACTATAACAGTCCTCTGCCAGCCCAGACTGATTTCATTCTTTGGAAATTACCATAAAAAGAAGTTTCTTTTCTCCTTACAAAATTGCAATATCTCTATTGAAAATAAACTTGACTCCTGAAATTCAGTATTTATTTTTTACTCTTTGATGTCACAAATCTTTAATGATATATCACTTTCTTCTAATGCTGTGAGTGACATGGAACTACTTTGTCTTCAAAATCACAAACTAGAGATTCTTCTTTCATACCATAGTTTCTTAATATAATCCTTTATTAGTCATTCATATGAACTAAATGTGGTTTAAGCCTTTAGCAAGTACTTCTAGTTCATCTGTTACATTTTTCTTATAATTACATTATAAATAAATTTTGGTTGTAAAAGCAGACTCTATATATCTTATGCATTGGAATAGCTTCCTCAAATATTTGACTCTGCAAATGTCATTCAGCACTAACGATTCGTTCTGGGAAATTAGATTTTTCTGACTGGGCATTTGAACTGTGAATTTCTATAAGACCAAGAATTTTGTATTAATAGTTGTGATCATCTGCAAATATGTGAGATTCAACTTCAGAGCCTAACTAAATCATTTTTTGCATTTAAAGTCACACCAATGTTCAATAAATTCACAATGTTAAATAACTTCACTCACATAGCGATCAAATGCAGGTATTAATAACTGGTAGGCTGTCTTTCCTCCATGCAGTTATTCAGGGACCCAGGATTTTTCATCTTATGACATTCTATCTTCTTATGTAGGGAGTTCTCTATTCCCAACTGACAAACAGGTAAAGAGATGGTTTAGAAACAAATACACTCACGTACATAGTCACCTTGGTTAGGAGTTGATACACATAATTTTATTTAAATTCCATTGGCGTGAACTGATCACACAGCAGAAAAATGTAATCCTTGGTAGGCAGTTTATTCCTAGAAACAACCCGAGGGAGCACAGAGTTTTGGAGTTATCCACCTGACTCTGCCATACCTGTATCTTTTGGAAAGCTGGAATGACTTTTCCAGGTTATCTGGGATAACCTGGAATACTAGTGATAACATATTTGTATAAAAAGCTGTAAAAATACTCTTGAGAAACCTTTGCCTGATTGTCTCTAGTTTAATAAATTTACACTTTCCTTTTATTTCATTTAAACATTAAGAAAAGATGCATTTACCCATTTGCTTTTTTTCATCAACTATTCCTTGAGTGCCTATTGTATGCCAAGCACAAATTTTTGTACTTGAGATACACTGGTGATTAAAATGCACTAAGCTCACCCTGCCTTTGTGAGCTTATATTCTAGTAGGTAGAGATGAACAGTAAACAGTACACATAATAAATAAGTGAATTATTTTGAAATTAAAATATGTAAAATTCTGTAGAAAAAGGAAAGGTAAATCAGGGTAATGGAAATTAGGACTGACTGAATTGTGCTGGGAGCTGGTTACAATTTACAAAATGATTTTCATTGAAAGGCTCATTGAGAAGGTAGCATTTAAATAAAACCAGAAGGGGATGGGACCTCAGCTCTGCAGATAGTATTTGACCCAAGAGAATTCCCAGCAGAGAGAACAGCAGGGCCAGTGATCTTAATGTAAGAGTTTGCACACTGTCCTCAGAAAACAGTAAGGAGCCCGGAGTGTTTCCAATGCTGTGAGCAAAGAAAAAGTTAGTGGGTGATGGAGCAGAAAAGAAAAGATCATGTAAAATCTTCTTGGTAGCATTTGTGCTTTTCTTTTTAATGGAATGGGAAACTGTTACAGAGTTTGCAGTAGAGAAGTGAAATAATCCTTATAATTGAAAAAACTCTCTCTGGGCTGTCCTGCTGAGAGAGACTGCAGGGTGTCAAATGTAAGCAGGGAGACTGGTTAGGATGTTATGGCAGAAACCAGGTAAGAGGGGTGGTGACTAGAAAGAGAGTGTCACTCCCTTCATGTGATGAAAACAGTGTTTAATATGTGTATTATCTACCAATATTCTGATCTTTAGTTGATATCAAAGCTTGAGAGTATTTTGACACCTGCATATTAATTCTCTGGCTATCATTTCAAGATTTCTGTAAGAAAGAACCTAGATTACCTTGAGAACCATATTGCATAACTGGACATCTAGCCAAATTGGAGAGGAGGTCCTAAAACAGTACTTTAACTTGAGGTGCACTGGCCTACTATGAGGATAGGAATTAATATTCAAGTTGGATTGAAGCAGATAATCCCCAAAATACTAAAAAACATGTACGTGTACTTTAACCAAGACACTGTCTTTCTTTCCTTAATTTTTAGTTTCAGGTGACTCTTTCTAGTATTCATAATTATAAAATATCTTCTGTGTATTACAGAATAAGACAACACATTAGGAAGAAAGCAAATTGCTTTTTATCCAGGTGAAACAGTGGTAAAAAACATGTCTGCCAATGCAGGAGACTCAAGAGATGCGGATTTGATCCCTGGGTCAGGAAGATCCCCCAGAGTAGGAAATGACAACCCACTCCAGTATTTTTGCCTAGAAAATTCCATGGACAGAAGAACCTGGTGGGCTACCGCCCCTGGGGTCACAAAGAGTCAGAAACAACTGAGCACTCACTCAGCACTCAGCCTAGTACCTGTCACCGTAACATCAATGTCGACGAATTGACTTTACTTTTTTCTTTAATATCTCAATATTTACAAATCTATAATATGATTTAATCATTATTTTCATTTAATATTAACTTTCAGTGATTATGCCTCAAACACCTGATTTAGCATATGAACAAAAATTAACATCTGCCTATGAAATCGGTCCTGGGTGTTCACTGGAAGGACTGACGCTGAAGCTGAAACTCCAGTACTTTGGCCACCTCATGTGAAGAGTTGACTCATTGGAAAAGACTCTGATGCTGGGAAGGATTGGGGGCAGGAGGAGAAGGGGACGACAGAGGATGAGATGGCTGGATGGCATCACTGACTCGATGGACATGAGTCTGAGTGAGCTCCGGGAGTTGGTGATGGACAGGGAGGCCTGGCGTGCTGTGATTCATGGGGTCGCAGAGTTGGACACGACTGAGCGACTGAACTGAACTAAACTGATATTGAAATATATTGAACCATTGCAGTTACTGAAACTTAACATTTTTATCAATATATGTTAGATGACTATATTTTTTTAAAGTACTGATGATTTTCTTAGAAAACGTGAAAGGACTGGATCTAAGTGAATATGCAAACTATTCATCCATTTTATGTTGGAGAATAGTCCAGCAAGCAGAATTTGCATATGATCCAAACATCATGATTCTTGGACCTCTTCTATTTTGCAATTTAGAAGTTCATTAAGAACTTGATTCCTGATATGAACCACACTACTGAGTTACATTGCAGATACTGCAGATTATCCCAAATTACTGAGTTTTGATCAGTAATCTCATTGAGCAACTGATTACATCCCCCACCCTCATATTCCCATAGCCTGCAAGTGCCACAGAAAGAGGGTGGCTTCTTATTCTGGTGACTCTTCTTTCTTATGACTCAGCCCTTTTTTGTGCTTCTTTCTGCTATCCTTCAGCAATACATGAACCATGAACTTTCAGATGTTCAAGCTAATTTTAGAAAAGGCAGAGGGACCAGAGATCAAATTGCCTACACCTGCTGGATCTTTGAAAAAGCAAAAGAGTTCCAGTAAAACATCTATTTCTGCTTTATTGACTATGCCAAAGCCTTTGACTGTGTGGATCACAATAAACTGTGGAAAATTCTGAAAGAGATGGGAATACCAGACCACCTAACCTGCCTCTTGAGAAACCTGTATGCAGGTCAGGAAGCAACAGTTAGAACTGGACATGGAACAACAGACTGGTTCCAAATAGGAAAAGGAGTACATCAAGGCTGTATATTGTCACCCTGCTTATTTAACTTCTATGCAGAGTCCATCATGACAAACTCTGGGCTGGAAAAAGCACAAGCTGGAATCAAGATTGCCAGGAGAAATATCAATAACCTCAGATATGCAGATGACACCACCGTTATGGCAGAAAGTGAAGAAGAAGTAAAGAGCCTTTTGATGAAAGTGAAAGAGGAGAGTGAAAAGTTGGCTTAAAGCTTAACATTCAGAAAACTAAGATCATGGCATCTGGTCCCATCAGTTCATGGGAAATAGATGGGGAAACAGTGGCTGACTTTATTTTTCTGGGCTCCAAAATCACTGCAGATGGTGATTGCAGGCATGAAATTAAAAGACACTTACTCCTTGGAAGGAAAGTTATGACCAACTTAGACAGCATATTAAAAAGCAGAGACATTACTTTGCCAACAAGGGTCTGTCTAGTCAAGGCTATGGTTTTTCCTGTGGTCATGTATGGATGTGAGAGTTGGACTATAAAGAAAGCTGAGCGCTGAAGAATTGATGCTTTTGAACTGTGGTGTTGGAGAAGACTCTTGAGAGTCCCTTGGATTGCAAAGAGATCCAACCAGTCCATCCTAAAGGAAATCAGTCCTGAATGTTCACAGGAAGGACTGATGTTGAAGCTGAAACTGCAATACTTTGGCCACCTGATGCAAACAGCTACCTAATTGGAAAAGACCCTGATGCTGGGAAAGATTGAGGGCAGGAGAAGAAGGGGACGACAGAGGATGAGATGGTTGGATGGCATCACCAACTCACTGGACATGAGATTGGGTAAACTCCAAAAGTTGGTGATGGACAGGCAGGCCTGGCGTGCTGCAGTCCATGGTGTCACAAAGAGTTGGACCTGACTGAGTGACTGAACTGAACTGAACTGTGAGTCTAATTCTTTTTTTCCCTCTCTCTCTGTGGCTATCTATTTTGTATCTACTATTATATCTATTTCACTATTATTCTTTATTTTCTGATCACCCATTTGAGAGGAAATTGACTGGATCATCCAATATGGTATTGGTGTACTTACTTGGCAGCTACCTTGAGATCATCCCAAAGCCTATTGGGTAGGTACCAATTTAGCTAATAGATAACTAATTTTGCCTAAGTCCTGGTTCTCTTTAAGTTAGGGCATTGTGGCAGAGTCACAGAATGACAAACTAACTGGAAAGAACCTCTTTCAGCATGACCAACATTTAGAGTTTCACAAAATTTTCTTTAGTATAGACATTTTTGATATATTATTCTCTGAAATGTGCTGGTTGTGTCTATTACACCTCTCACTATGTACTATCCCTTTTTTCTTTTCTCAGATCCATGTCTAAATCATTTACTGCAGTTTGACAATAAATTTTTGGATATTGAAGAATTATATATTATTGATCACATAGAACTTCTAGAATTCTATCCTGAGATTATTCTTGACTGCTTTCTTAACTTCACACAGCTTTTGCAGTTGAAATGCATTCCTCTTGAGATCCTCTAATTATTGATTCCCTCCTATCAAACTCTTTAACTCAGTATGTCTTTAAATTCAGTTCCAGTTTTTCTTTGCTCATTGACATATGAGAATAATAGTTTCTCTAATGTGAAGTCTTCACTACCAACTTCGTCTTCAGTCATACCTTCCTTTTCTCTAACATTTTCCTTTTCTTTTATTTCATCAGTTGTTTGCTTGATTTTTGTTGTTGTTGTTGTTTTGTTTTGTTTTGTTTTTACTATGCACAACTGGGTTCAATTGTCCTCTGCAGTTAATGTCTTTCTATTTTTGCTGCATTTTTTTCCTGAAACCTTGTGTAATGATTGATGTGGCAAAAAAAGAGCTTCAATTCCTATGTGGTCACTTGTGCATTAATTTCTCTTTTCTTTCTAATGCATAGTCTGAAAGCTAGTTGGCATTCATGTTACAGGTTTTTAAATATCTCACTTGGATCACTGTTTTAAATATTAGCTGTTTTTGCATTGTTTCCCCGCCCTAACGATAGACAATATGAATCGTTTTTTTGAACATGCCTTTGGGTACTCCCTGATGTGTTGTAGTTAATTTTCATGACAGGAGACTGATGCTGGTGGCGTTGTTCCTGTCTTTTCATCTCCATTATTTTGAATGATAAAGGAGGAACAATATTCTGATGAACAATCTGGACTATGACAAAGAGTTGAGAGATATATTATTATCATTGTTGTTGTGAGCATTAATAATTATGTCACAAAATCTACATTGTTAGTAATAATCTTCTTCAATAGCCTTTTTCAAATGTATTCCAAACTCCTTATAAACTCCAATTGAGTCAGCTTCATAGCATTTTTTAAAGTAAGGATAAGAAAACTTTAATTAGGTAAAATTACTACATCAATGAGTCTTACTCTTTCATATTCTATTCTATGACCACACAGACTTACAATCCTAGTTATTTTTTCTCTAAGTCTTACTTCACTGACTCTGAGATCTCCAGTTCCTAGACCCACGTCTAGGAATGGTGTTTCTCTAAGTCCTGGCCTGAAGTCCTATGTATTGACCTGAGACATACAGTGAATATTTAAACCACTTGCTATTAAGCACTTCAATCTTTTCAGTCTTGTTCAAAGAATGAACTTACAAATCTATACGCTTATTGAATGACCCTCATCATCTCTGTTGTTTAGTCACTCAATCACATCTAACTTTTTGAGATCCTTTGGGCTGTAGCCTTCCAGGCTCCTCTGTCCATGGCATTTTTCAGGCAAGAATACTGGAATGGCTTGCCATTTTGCACCTCCAGGTGATCTCCCCAAACTAGGGATCAAACCCGTGTCTCCTGTGTCGGATTCTTTACCCACTGAGCTATCAGGAAAGCCCCCAGTCATCTCTAGTCTTCACCAATAAATCCAGACAGAGTTAATGTTTGAGTTTGGGGTGTGTTCTAGTTATTTGACGCTGGATAACAAGTTACATAAGTTATTTGATGCTGGATAACAAGCTACATAAGACAATCATTTATTACATCCATGGACTCTGAATTGTCAGATATTTAAACAAGGCATAGCTGGGATGTTGTGTCTCTTCCACAGTGTCTGGGTCCTCATCTGGTTCATCTGGAAGGTTCCAGGATTGGTGACGATTATCATCTGAAGGCTCATCACTCACATGTTCAGTGGTAGAGGAAAGAAATAAAAATCAATTTAGCAATTACTATGTGCTAGGAGTTTTACTAAACTTCTCATATTAAGATCTTGTTTACTCCTTACAACAAAAGATTAATAGAGTCAATATTAACCTTATTTTAGAAATGAGATCACAAAAAGTTGCCTACTATTTCCAAGGCCACTTCTATGTGTTAAACGAAAAACTGAGGTGTACTTTAAATTTTATTAAGAGTTCATTTTAAGGAAAATTGTATTTAAATTGGGCAGCATCCAGTGTAGCAGTTAGAAAGGACCTCTGAGTAGCCGTACTCGAAAATGAAAGACCTTCCTCACCAGAAGGGAAAAGGAAAGAGGAAGTTGTACGAGCCAAATATGGCTGTAGTGGCAGGCTACTTTCCTTTAGGGAATAGCATCACCGACTCATTGGACATAAATTTGAACAAGCTCCAGTAGTTGGTGATAGACAGGGAAACCTGGTGTGCTACAGTCCATGGGGTCGCAAAGAGTCCGACATGACTGAGAAACTGAACTGAACTGGGGTCTATCAGGCAGATGGAGTAACTAGTGCTGATCAGGCAATTCCTACTTGACTAGTTTAGAATTTCATTTCTAGAAGGGCCAGAACTATAAGTCTCAGTTGAGGAAGTGGTTCTTAGCTCAAGTGACTCCATGTTGGGTCTATTGTCCTGTTTTTTTAAACATATGAGATACAAGATGCAAATTCTTCTTTGTCTCCCTGTTCAACTGATCTTCCAATCACCAATGGCACCTCAATTCGTGAACTATACCTCCTTCTAAATCTTGAGTTTCATACAGCATTGGTTTCTTCCCTCATTTTCTCTCACTCATACCCTCAGTCCATTATCTCCAATACGCCCTCTTTAAGACCACATAAAACCTCCATTATAGCACTTACAACATTATTTTTTTCAATTGCTCTTGTACAGATTGATTCCACTTGTCTCTGAATACATCAAGGCCAAAGATTATATCTTCTTCATCTCTCTTAAAAGTCTGGGAAGCACTTGTTGCTCAATCTCATTTGTTGGATGATATTTTTTTAATTTTTATTGAATGAATTTATAAAGAATAAAACTGAATAGAATATTTCTGGTTCTTTTTAACATAAACCTTCTACAGAATCTTGTCCTCTTTACTTTTAAACATTTTTCAAGTGACTGTTCCTGTCTATTTCCATGTACATTCTGCATTAAGTTTTTGCATTAATATAATAGTGATACAAAAATACTTTGCAGGAGCCCTAGAAAGATATGCATAATGTCTTTCATTATGCATATAGGTACTAGTAAAACCTGATTATCAGTGCTTCAAATAGTGTCAAAATGGAAGCAGAAAGCTTTGAACTTAAGTTTGTGTAAAATATTGTTGGCAATCTGCAAATGTTATGATTGTAATGGACATGCCTGTTGGAAGAAAATATTTGTATTTATTTTAACTCACATTTCATAGACATTTAATTGTAACCTGGAGGTTGTTTCCTCATTTTGTGTGTATAAGGATAGTTCCTTCCCACTCATTGTGTAAATAAACAGTATTATCCAACTGTGAGAAGGCAATTCTATTGTTAATGCAACATAAGTTTTGGTTTAAAGGTAGTATATAATATTTTATATTTTACTAATCAACTGATATTTGTAATTATTAATTACAATGAATCATGCTATTCAAGGAACAACAACAACAAAAAAAAACCTCTTTCTGGTTTGAGCTCTAAAATAAAACAAATTTCTAAGTCATTTAAAGTTGTAAGAAAAATAACAGTATGACAATACAGAACTGAAAGTTCAGATGAAAACAATTTTACTTAAAAAGAATTTCTCAAATTATTGGAGAGACATAGAACATGCCACAACAATTTTAGCCTACTAAATTTAGTTTTTACAACACTGCACAATGGCCATTGTACAACCTTGAATCCTCTTAAATATTCAGTCTTGCCAAATGTATGGCATGACAAACTCAGAAGATTATAGTCAAAAGTTATTTCACAATCATGCCATGTTTTTATGTCACAGGCAAAAGCAAGATCAACGCCTCAAACAATCTGAGGTAGGTGTATATTTCCACACATTGGAACACCAAAACCACTGATAGGCAGTTCTGGGCATGGTTATGTCCTGATCTCCACTGACACATGTCTGAGTTGGCTAAATGGATAGATCTCTGAAGGTTGCAGTAGCTTAATTCTTTGCCAAAATATTATAAAATAATAATTAATAGCCAGACGGTGAAAACAACTCTCCAGGACTGATTCTGAGACCGGATTCTGAAAGCCATACCCGTAGAAAGGAGAAGAATAAGAAGCAGGTCAACTCCTACTTGGAACTGAAGTTACAACCAGAATCCAAGGTAGAATGTGGGGTTCTCCAGGCCCCAGGGAGTCTTGTTGTTTAGTGTCCAACTCTTTGCAACCCTGTGGACTGTGGCCCTCCAGCTCCTCTGTGGGATGTCCCAGGGAAGAATACTGAAGTGCGCTGTCATTTTCTCCTCCAGGAGATCTTCTTGATCCAGGAATTGAATCAGGGTCACCTGCAGTGCAGGAAGTTCTTTACCATCTGAGCCTCCAGGGAGAGCAAGGAGGCTGATTCAGTTGAAAAGCTATACAACTCATTGGTCCCTGGGTCAAAAGGAAACTGCCACATTTCATGGCAGCTATAAAGCACTGCTGCACAAATTATTTCTCACAGATTTTCACCTTGACAATATATCCATAGATATATGGGCATATTCTGGCATATTTCGGTGCACTTAGTCCAATCATGGTTTGAAAGACAGTTATCAGAGGGTGTGGGAAAAGGAAGGAAAATCTTTTTATGAGGGGGAGTGTTTTACTTTCTTTTTGAGTTTTGGTTTTCTTCATTGTCAAGAAAGTATGAAAGGACCAATAAGGAACTCAATACAACAGACTGGCCATTTATTGGGTAATACTATGCACATAATGCAAGAAAATCATTTTTGATGATTTGTGTGATTTAGAATTGTATATTGTGCACAAAATAACCAAGTGCTAAAATAACCAATTGATATTAAAAGAAATGAGCAATGCTCTAAATCTGTCTAATATGAAAACAGAATACTTAATATATGTGGTTGAACTATATTTTACCTAGGCTGAATCCTTATTTTAGAAAAGCTTTGGCTCTCATTTGCAGTTAGTAGAAATTGGAATCAGATCAGATCAGATCAGATCAGTCGTTCAGTCCTGTCTGACTCTTTGCGACCCCATGAATCGCAGCACGCCAGGCCTCCCTGTCCATCACCAACTCCCGGAGTTCACTCAGACTCACGTCTATCGAGTCAGTGATGCCATCCAGCCATCTCATCCTCTGTCGTCCCCTTCTCCTCCTTCCCCCAATCCCTCCCAGCATCAGAGTCTTTTCCA
>NW_011495057.1:8149654-8150005 GCF_000754665.1 Bison bison bison | reverse complement strand
GTCAGTGATGCCATCCAGCCATCTCATCCTCTGTCGTCCCCTTCTCCTCCTTCCCCCAATCCCTCCCAGCATCAGAGTCTTTTCCAATGAGTAACTCTTTGCATGAGGTGGCCAAAGTACTGGAGTTTCAGCTTTAGCATCATTCCTTCCAAAGAAATCCCAGGGCTGATCTCCTTCAGAATGGACTGGTTGGATCTCCTTGCAGTCCAAGGGACTCTCAAGAGTCTTCTCCAACACCGCAGTTCATAAGTATCAATTCTTCAGCGCTCAGCCTTCTTCACAGTCCAACACTCACATCCATACATGACCACAGGAAAAACCATAGCCTTGACTAGACGAACCTTTGTTGGC
>NW_011495057.1:8138292-8149554 GCF_000754665.1 Bison bison bison | reverse complement strand
TTCACTTTCTGCCATTAGGGTAGTGTCATCTGCATATCTGAGGTTATTGATATTTCTCCTGGCAATCTTGATTCCAGCTTGTGTTTCTTCCAGTCCAGCGTTAATACCTACACATATATACAGGAATGATTTTATGTGTTTTCCTCACATTCCATGACATCTCTTTCCTTGTTGTTGTTGTTTAGTTGCTAAGTTGTGTTTGACTGTAGCCATTAAGGAAAACAGTTTGAGTGTTCCTAGAGTGGGATAAGACTGAGCGTCTTTACTTTCACTTTTCACTTTCATGCACTGGAGAAGGAAATGGCAACCCGCTCCAGTGTTCTTGCCTGGAGAATGCCAGGGACTGGGGAGCCTCGTGGGCTGCCATCTATGGGGTCGCAGAGTCAGACATGACTGAAGTGACTTAGCAGCAGCAGCAGCAGATATGTAAAAGCCATTCTCATCTATCCATGGGCTTTTCCAGGCAAGAATACTGGACTAGTTTGCCATTTCCTTCTCCAGGTTAGCTTCTTGCATCTCCTGCTTTGGTAGGCAGGTTCTTTACTGCTGAGACAGCAGGGAAGCCCTTACACTTTCCTAACACCTGGTGATGATTCTCTATTATTCAAGAGACGTATTCCATCTGATAACTCAGGAGGTCTCACTCTGTGTATACAGCTAGCTTCATCATCAGATAGTTTTGCATTGCTCCATCTTCTGGTTTCATTCTGAGAACCGCGAAACACCGGATAATTACCTGGGTGGCAGCTTCACATATGACCTTTTTTCAAATTTGTGTCTATGTGTGAGTGCTTGTGAAAATCCATTTTACCATTGGTAACCACAAAAGTGCTTCAGCCCATTATCACAGAAAGGCTGAACAAAGAGGCAGCCTCTGGTTTGATGGTGGACATTTATTCGTCTTCTTCAAGAATGTCTTATCTCACAATGGCAATAACTTATTAACAGACACACTTTCTAAAGTGTCAGGTCATGAGTCGCCAGTCTAGGAAGAATTATTTCAAAATTTTTTGGAATACAGGTGTTTTTGTAACTGCATTTAATTTCTTTGATGTTGTTAAAATCTAGGCATGTGATTTTATGCATTTAAAGGAATTATTGTAGAACAGGTTCATTGATTTCTTCATACACACAAATAAGTTTATGACTGGAAAACAATGGAAAAAAATAGAGGTTCTTTGGGATAGAGAACTAAAGCTCTCATAAGAGCTTTCCAGGTGGCTCACTGGGTAAAGACACTGCCTGTAATGCAGGAAACGTAAGAGGGGTTTAATACCTGGGTCGAGAAGATCCCATGGAGAAGGGCATGGCAACCCACTCCAGTACTCTTGCCTAGAGAATCCCATGGACAGGGGAGTCTGGCGGGCTACAGTGCATAGGGTGGCAAAGAGTCAGACACAAATAAAGTGACTATGTACACAGTACATAATGTGTTTTAGAATGTTTTCTAATTTGGTAGCTATGTTCTAGGCTCTTTCCCAAGGGGAAGATGTTACATTCATATAGTGAATTACTGATTTTAGGTGCTTGATTTTTCTTGTATTACTGATCCACCTAGTGATGAAGTGGAAAGGACATTGGAACTGAAGTCCGAAAACATGAGTTTTCTAGTTTTCAACCTCCCTCTAAAAATAATCAATTAAGTTCAATTCGTAAAATCTTTACTGTGTGATAGGCATTGTACTGGGCGATTTGCCTATATGACAGGAGAGCATTTCAAAGTACAGTTTGTAATAATGCTGCTAAGCTACTGAAGTACTTCAATCATGTTTTGGGAATATCCTTCTCCTCTGGCCCCTGCTCAGATCCAGATGTCTAAACATGACTTCCGTTTATTTTATGAAAGGGTATTGTTTGGACATCAGTTAGAGTTTGCAAATACCTAGGGTTTCCTTTTTAATAATATAACAAGAAGTCATTTTTCACTATTGAAATAGAGTTCACATAAAATATCAGTTTTAGGTGTACAACAGAGTGGCTTGACAGTTATATACACTATGAAATGGTATACCAATAAGCCCAGTAACCATCTGTCAGAATACAAAGTTATTACAACATTCTTGAATATATTCCCTATGACACTACATGACTTAATTGTTGTATGACAGGAACTTTTACCTATTAATCCCCTTTACTTATTTCATTCATTCTCTCACTCCCTCCTGACTGGAAACCACCGGTTTGTTTTCTGTATCCATGAGTCCATTTGTATTTTATTTTGTTTATTTGTTTTGTTTTTTAGATTACACATGAACGTGAAGTTGTATAATATTTTGTTTCTCTCTGTCTGACATTTTGCTTAGCATAGTACCTATGAGATCCATCCAAGTTACTGCAAATGCTAAGATTTCATTCTTTTTTATGGCTGAGTAATATGCCATTGCATATATATATACACGTGCCACATATCACATAGCAGGGCTTCCCTGATAGCTCAGTTGGTAAAGAGTCCACCTGCAATGCAGGAGACTCCAGTTCCACTCCTGGGTCAGGAAGATCCCCTGGAGAAGGGATAGGCTACCCACTCCAGTATTCTTGGGCTTCTCTTGTGGCTCAGCTGGTAAAGAATCCACTTGCAGTGCAGGAGACCTGGGTTTGATCCCAGGGTTGGGAAGATCCCCTGGAGAAGGGAAAGGCTACCCACTCCAGTATTCTGGCCTGGAGAATTCCATAAACTGTATAGACTATGGGGTCTCAAAGAGTCGGACACAACTGAGAAACTTACACTTTCATACATGCCACAACTTCTTTTTCCATTCATCTACTGATGGACACAAGGATGCTTCTATATCTTGCTGAATGTGAGTAATGCTACAATTAGCATTAGAGATCATATATTTTTTGAATTAGTGTTTTTTCTTTCTTCAGACAGATACTCAGAGGTACAAATGCTGGATCATATGATAGGTATATTTTAATATTTCAAGGAACACTCATACTGTTTTCCTTAGTGGCTGAAATAATTTATATTCACATCAACTGTGTACAAGGGTTCCTTTTTCTCTGTATCTTGACAGTACTGGGTATTTGTTGTCTTTTTAATAATAGTCATTTGGACAGGTGAGAAGTGATATTTAACTTTTTTTTAATGGGGTATAGTTGCTTTATAATGTTGTATTCAGTTCAGTTAGTTTCTGCCATACAGTCAAGTGGACCAGCTATATGTATTCATATATCCCCTCTCCTCCCTCATCTGACGGATCCTCATCCCATCCATCTTGATTTGCATGTTTCCTGATAATCAGTGATACTGAGCATCCTTTCATGTGTCTGCAGGTCACCTGCTTGCCTCCTTTGGAAAAGTGTCTATACAGATTTTCTGCCCATTTTTCACTCGGATTATTCATTTTTTGATATTGAGCTGCATGAGTTCTTCATATATTTTGTATATTAACTCCTTATAGAATACATTATTTGCAAATATCTTTCCCCATTTTGCACGTTGCCTTTTTGTTTGGTTGATGTTTTAAAATTTTATTTACTTATTTTTAGTTGGAGGATAATTGCTTGACAATGTTGTATTGGTTTTTGCCATACATTGACATGAATATACATGTCCTCTCCCTCCACCTCCCACCCCATCCCAATCTTCTAGGTTGTCACAGAGCACTGGGTTGAGATCCCTGCATTATACAGCAAATTCCCACTGGCTATCTATTTTACACATGGTAATTATATGTTTCAGTGCTTCTCTCTCAATTCATCCCACCCTCTCCTTCTCCCGCTTGTATCTACAAGTCTGTTCTCTATTGAGGTAGTCTTATTTGTTTAGTTTTGCTTTTGTTTCTCTTGCTTGAGCAGACAGATCCAAAAAGAACCTGCTATGACTGATGTCAAATAGTTTACTGTCTACATTTCCTTCTAGGAATTTTATGGTTTCAATTTTATGTTTAAGTTTTTAATCCAATTTGAGTTAATTTTTCTAAATGATATGTGAAAGTAGACTGTCTGGCAGGATGACCAGCTTTCTGAGCCTGGGACTTTTTTTCAGATCTCCATCAAGCCTACTCCATTGGATGACTCCACATTAATTGCTCAGGGTATGTATATTCAGAGGGATGGTTCTATGAAGAGGAGGCAATGGCACCCCACTCCAGTACTTTTGCCTGGAAAATCCCATGGACAGAGGAGCCTGGTAGGCTGCAGCCCATGGGGTCGCTAAGAGTCAGACACAACTGAGTAATTTCACTTTGACTTTTCACCTTCATGCATTGTAGAAGGAAATGGCAACCCACTCCAGTATTCTTGCCTAGAAAATCCCAGGGATGGGGGAGCCTGGCGGGCTGCCGTCTATGGGGTCGCACAGAGTCAGACACGACTGAAGCGATTTAGCAGCAGTAGCAGCGTGATCAATGCGTGATCAGATTAAATCTGCTTGAGGACCTTTCTGCCTTTCTGATTTGGTAATGGAATGTACCACTCTGTTATATAGATGTTCTCTTTTTTAATTCCTCAGAATAGAGCAGTGCTATTTGGAGGATCATTAGATAAATAATGAAAGTAAGGAGGCCTGATGAGTTATAAAATAATAACCTTGCCCAAATCAAACACTTAGGCAATTGGAGTGAAGGTTTGTAACCATTAAATTACCCAAGCTCCTATACATATGCTACTTTGCTCATGTGGAGCTCAGCTGACTCTTACACACATGTTATGGTTGAAATAGATGATTTTGAAAACTATTCTAGTTTGTAAAAAGTGTTCTACTTTCCCAGTATCTCTGAGCTGAGGGGCACTGCCCTACATGGACGAGGGAATGTGATGGTGAAAGTGCAGGTGAAAGTCACTGAGTCATGTCCGACTCTTTGAGACCCTTTGGACTATACAATCCACAGAATTCTCTAGGCCAGAACACTGGAGTGGGTAGCCCTTCCCTTCTCCAAGTGATCTTCTCATCCCAGGGGTAGAACCCAGGTCTCCCATGTTGCAAGCAGATTCTTTACTAGTTGATCCACAAGGGAAGCCTAAGAATACTGGAGTGGGTAGCCTATCCCTTCTCCAGGGGCTCTTCCTGACTCAAGAATGGAACTGAGGTCTCCTGCATTCCAGGTGGATTCTTTACCAACTATCATAAAGGGACTGTGGATACTGATAATAAGTTACAATGAGGTTTGTATGAGTATGCTCAGTTTTGTCCAACTCTTTGTGACCCCACACAAGCGCGGCAACTGAGACAGAGCACAAGCGCAGCTGAGAGGAGCTACTCCACCTCCGAGATAAGGAGCAGTGCCTGCTCTTTGCTAGAGCAGCCGTGAAGAGATACCCCACGTCCAAGGTAAGAGAAACCCAAGTAAGACGATAGGCACTGAGAGAGGGCATCAGAGGGCAGACAGACTGAAACCACAGTCACAGACAACAAGCCAGTCAGATCACATGGACCACAGCCTGTCTAACTCAGTGAAACTAAGCCATGCCGTGTGGCTCATGGTGGAGAGGTCTTACAGAATGTGGTCCACTGGAGAAGGGAATGGCAAACCATTTCAGTAATCTTGCCTTGAAAACCCCATGAACAGTATGAAAAGGCAAAAAGATAGGACACTGAAAGATGAACTCCCCAGATCGGTAGGTGCCCAATATGCTATTGGAGATCAGTGGAGAAGTAACTCCAGAAAGAAAGAAGGGATGGAGCCAAAGCAAAAACAACACCCAGTCGTGGATGGGACTGGCAATAGAAGTAAGGTTTGATGCTGTAAAGAGCAATATTGCATAGGAACCTGGAATGTCAGGTCCATGAATCAAGGCAAATTGGAAGTGGTCAAAGAGGAGATGACAAGAGTGAACATCAACATTCTAGGAATCAGCGAACTAAGATGGACTGGAATGGGTGAATTTAACTCAGATGACCATTATTTCTACTACTGTGGCAGGAATCCTTTAGAAGAAATGGAGTAGCCATCATAGTCAACAAAAGAATGCAAAATGCAGTACTTGGATGCAATCTCAAAAATGACAGAATGATGTCTGTCCGTTTTCAAGGCAAACCATTCAATATCATGGTAATCCAAGTATATGCCCCAACCAGTAATGCTGAACAAGCTGAAGTTGAACAGTTCTATGAAGACCTACAAGACCTTCTAGAAATAACACCCAAAAAAGATGTCCTTTTCATTATGGGGGACTGGAATGCAAAAGTAGGAAGTCAAGAAACACCTGGAGTAACAGGAAAATTTGACTTGGAGTACAGAATGAAGCAGGGCAAAGGCTCTAATAGAGTTCTGCCAAAGGAACACACTGGTCATAGCAAACACCCTCTTCCAACAACACAAGAGAAGACTCTACACATGGACATCACCAGATGGTTGACACTGAAATCAGATTGATTATATTCTTTGCAGCCAAAGATGGAGAAGCTCTATACAGTCAGCAAGAACAAGACTGGGAGCTGACTGTGGCTCAGATCATGAACTCCTTATTGCCAAATTCAGACTGAAATTGAAGAAAGTGGAGAAAACTACTAGACCATTTGGTATGACCTAAATCAAATCCCTTATTACTATACAGTGGAAGTGAGAAATAGATTTGAGTGACTAGATCTGATAGGCAGAGTGCCTGATAAACTATGGATGGAGGTTTGGGACACTGTACAGGAAACAGGGATCAAAACCATCCCCATGGAAAAGAAATGAAAAAAAGCAAAATGACTGTCTGAGGAGGCCTTACAAATAGCTGTGAAAAGAAGAGAAGTGAAAAGCAATGGAGAAAAGGAAAGATATACCCACCTGAATACAGAGTTCCAAAGAACAGCAAGGAGAGATAAGAAAGCCTTCCTCAGTGATCAATGCAAAGAAATAGAGGAAAACAACAGAATGGGAAAGACTAGAGTTCTCTTCAAGAAAATTAGAGATACCCAGGGAATATTTCATGCAAAGATGGGCTCAATAAAGGACAGAAATGGACCTAAGAGAAGCAGAAGATATTAAAAAGAGGTGGCAAGGATACACAGAACAACTGTACAACAAAGATTATTCATGACCCAGATAATCAAGATGGTGTGATCACTCACCTAGAGCCAGACATCCTGGAATGTGAAGTCAAGTGGGCCTTGGAAAGCATCACTACAAACAAAGATAAGGGAGGTGATAGGATTCCAGTTGAGCTATTTCAAGTCCTAAAAGATGATGCTGTGAAAGTGCTACACTCAATATGCCAGCAAATTTGGAAAATTCAGAAGTGGCCACAGGACTGGAAAAGGTCAGTTTTCATTCCAATCCCAAAGGAAGGCAATACCAAAGAATGCTCAAACTACTGCACAATTGCACTCATCTCACACACTAGTAAAGTGATGCTTAAAATTCTCCAAGCCAGGCTTCAGCAATACGTGAACCGTGAACTTCCAGATGTTCAAGCTGGTTTTAGACAGCAAAAGAGACACTGATGTATAGAACAGTCTTTTGGACTCTGAGGGAGAGGGAGAGTGTGGGATGATTTGGGAGAATGGCATTGAAATATGTATAATATCATATATGAAATGAGTCACCAGTCCAGATTTGATGCACGATACTGGATGCTTGGGGCTAGTGCACTGGGATGACCCAGAGGGATGGTATGGGGAGGGAGGAGGGAGGAGGGTTCAGGATGGGGAACACACGTATGCCTGTGGCGGATTCATTTCGATATATGGCAGAACCAATACAATATTGTAAAGTTTAAAAATAAAATAAAATTAAAAAAAAGAAAAGGCAGAGGAACCAGAAATTAAATTGCCAACATCTGCTGGATCATCGAAAAAGCAAAAGAGTTCCATAAAAACATATATTTCTGTTTTATTGACTATGCCAAAGCCTTTGACTGTGTGGATCAGTATAAACTGGAAAATTCTGAAAGAGAGGAATACCAGACCACTTGACCTGCCTCTTGAGAAACCTGTATGCAGGTCAGGAAGCAACAGTTAGAACTGGACATGGAACAAAAGACTGGTTCCAAATAGGAAAAGAAGTACATCAAGGCTGTATATCGTCACCCTGCTTATTTAACTTATATGCAGAGTACATCATGAGAAATGCTGGGCTGGAGGAAGCACAAGCTGGAATCAAGATTGCCGGGAGAAATATCATTAACCTCAGATATGCAGATGACACCACCCTTATGGTAGAAAGTGAAGAAGTAAAGAGCCTCTTGATGAAAGTGAAAGAGGAGAGTGAAAAAGTTGGCTTAAAGCTCAACATTCAGAAAACAAAGATCATGGCATCTGGTCCCATCAGTTTATGGCAAGTAGATGGGAAACAGTGGAAACAGTGGGTGCCTTTATTCTTCTGGGATCCAAAATCACTTCTGCAGGGGATCTTCCCGACCCATGGATAAGACCCATGTCTCTTGCACGTCCTCATTGGCAGGTGGATTCTTTACCACTAGAACGACCTTGGAAGCTTGGCTAACCTCTAAGTAGAATTCTTCACCAGTGCCCTTCTGTTTACATGCAAGGAGGAAGACTATGAGCAAGCTTCCAAAATGATTGAGTGAGCACTCCAAACCAATAATAAATCTGTCATATTAACAAAGTTGTAAAATGTAACTGAATCTCTGTTTTTTCCATGTAGCATTCCATGGCCATTCCATGGCCAAATATAACATTTTCTTTTCAGTTCATGTATTGAAGTTCAAGGACCATGGCCTCTTGTTTGGGACTGACTTGAAAACTGCTCTTTCCTCACTTGACACTCATTCATACATATGAGAAGGTTTAGTTTTTTAGTTGATCCCCTTTCTTCATTTTTCATATACCTTTGCAAACCTCATAAGTACCCAATAATTATTGATACTTGAAAATAAGTACTTAGAGAACAGCCTGCTAACCATGTATTTTCTTATGAAAAATAACAATCAGAATAGTTTGTTGACACTGAAAAATGTTAAATATTTAGTGACATTCTAAACCACAAATATTATAGTTATTTCATCTAATACAATAGGAAAGCCAATAAGAAGATATTTAGTTCTTGACTTCTTTGTTAAGAAAACAAAACCAAAAGGCTCCGATGCTAAAAAATAATATGTATTGGTGAAGTTAAGGTCATAAACTGAGCTTGTAGATTTTTTTTGTTCTTTTTTCACAGAGTTTATTCAAACACAGAAATGTTTATGAGAGAGAACCTTGGGTTTGAAATAAATGATCTTGGTAACACAAGTTAAAAACTGTTCATTTATTTTATGCATTTCAATCAGTTTAAGTTTAGCTCTAGATTTTTTTTTTTCTTGAAAAATATTTGACATTCCTTCTTATAAAAAATGTGATGTTAAAAGTGAGGCTTTGGGGATCTATTTTCCAAGCATCTACAGTCTAGTAAACAGTAACAAAAAAGTGACACACAAAACTTAGCAACAAAATAGTTTTTCATATTCTCTTCCTATCTATGTCAATACTTTGGTGAAGCCATACATGGCTTGTTAACTATATTAATCTTTCATGAATTCTGAAGTCAGTTAACTTCATTTCCAAAATCTGACATTTAATATAAAGTTATTGAAAATATTAATCAATCATTGGAGAGTGCAATACAATACCATTTGGTCTAATATTCAAAAACAAGTTGAAATTTTTACTTCCTTCAAATGGTTCATATCAGCCAGGATATCAGGCTTATAGAAGACATAAAATAAGGTTGAAAGAAATGAACACATTGTGAATATATGAGTGTCCTTAACCCTCACAACCATAAGATGAAGTAGTTCCTATCATTATCTTTGTTTTATGAGGAGATTGAAATTCACAGATCAAACAGCCTCTGTGGTAGATTTTCAATTTGAACTGAAGTATTCTGACACCAGAGTCTAATCCTTGAATCAGTATTTTTTATTTATTTATTTTTTTTGATAGCACATTGGCCTTGTAGCCACTTTACAATTACATGTGACTTTACCTTGAGCTGTAAGAGCATGTTTGGGGTTTTCTAATTGACAGAAGAGACAGAAAATAACTCATAATCTCCTTTAGTAAAATATCACTTTAATGGGACTTCTTTCACAGTCCAGTGGTTAAGACTCTGCACTTCCACTGCAGTGGGTGTGGGTTCGACTCCTGGTCAGGGAACTAAGATCAACTAACATCCCACATGCCACATGGCTTGACCAAAATAAAACAAAATGGTGGAGCATTTATGTAAACAAAATTCTCCTCTTATCAAACACTTTTAAGCAATCACTTTACCATGATACATTTAAATACAGTCTTAGACAAACAATGCAGTCAGTTAAGTAGGCCTTCAAACTTCTCTGCCAGCAAGCTCTGTTCCCTCTCATCAACTCTTAGGCCATCTTTTCTAGGTGGCTTGTGCCCTCGTGATTTCCTTCTACTTCTGAGATAAACCCTGGAACCTTCCTCACCCCTTGTTGTTGTTGTTGTTTAGTCATTCAGTTCTGTCTTCATCTTTGCAACCCCATGGACTATAGCCTGCCAGGCTCCTCTGTCCACAGGATTCTTCAGGCAAGAATACTAGAGTGGGTTGCCATTTCCTTCTCCAGGGGATCTTTCCGACTCAGGGATTGAACCCTCGTCTCCTGCATTGGCAGGCAGATTCCTCACTACTGAGCCATCTGGGAAGCCCCACCCCTAACCCCTCTCATGTCAAGAACTATACACATGCCTTGGCCCCTGACCAGTCTCTTAGTGCCCAAGAGAATAAGAGCCCTATCCAGGAATCTCAGATGCTGTTTGCACGGAGTGAGATTCAAAGAAGCAGATACGCTATACATGGCCCAGAGTTGAGGAACCACATTAAAAGTCATGGGAAAAAATTACCAGAAAATATATTTGGGTTTAAAAAAAGAATAAATGTCTAAACCTGGATTAACATCAGGAAAATGGGCAGCTTCTGAAGCAGCAAAGCACACTGTCATTAAAGGCATCCAAACAGCAGCTTGATCACCACATTGTAGAAAGGACTCAAGCATTTAAAGTGAGCCTAGATTTGGAAATGAGGTGCACATACTGTTATATTTAAAATACATAATGACACTTCCCTGGTGGTCCAGTGGCTAAGAATCTGCCTGCCAATGCATGGGTCAAGGGTTCGATTCCTGGTCCGAGAGGATCCCACATGCCAAGGGGCAACTAAGCCTGTGTGCCACATCTACTGAAGCCTGTGCATCCTAGAGCCTGTGCTGCATGACAAAAGAAGCCCCCAGTTGCTGCGACTAGAGAAAGCATATGCATAGCAGTGAAGAACTGGTGAGGCCAAAATAAATAAACTTAAAAAAAAAAAAGATTCAAAAAAACAAGCAAAAAATATACCAAAAACAAACAAACAAAAAAATAAAATAGAGAGG
>NW_011495057.1:8132687-8138144 GCF_000754665.1 Bison bison bison | reverse complement strand
AGTACTGGGAACTCTGCTCAATATACTGTGACAACCTAAATGGGAGAAGAAGAGCTATATGTATATATACAACTGAATCACTTCGCTATACTCTTGAAACTAATACAACATTGTTAATCAACTATGAAATTGAAAATGTTGGTTGCTCAGTGGTGTCCGACTCTTTGCAACCCCATGGACTGTAGCCTGCCAGGCTCGTCTGCCCATGGAATTCTCCAGGCAACAATACTGGAGTGGGCTACCATTTCTTTCTCCAGGGAATCTTCCTGACCCAGGAAAACAGAACCTGGGTCTCCCTCATTGCAAGCAGATTCTCTACCATCTGAGCCACCAGGGAAACTCATTAATCAACTATACTCCAAAATAAAAGTTAAAAAAATAAAGTGAACCTAGATTAGATGACCTTGAGGCCCTTTCCAGACATGAATGTCTCTTCTAGGTAGCCGAAGGATTTTTTTTTTTTTCTCTTATAGAAACTGTCACTTATGACTGGTACCTATAAAAACAAAACAAAACAGACATTGTGACTTTTCAAAGTTGGAAGAAAAAATTTTTTATAATCACTGAAAAAGAAAAAGGAAGCAAATCTTAGCACCTCACACTGCAAAAGGTGGAAGAAGTAAGCTGGGAACTGTTCTTGGCTGTTCAGATTTGTCTATGGTCTAGCACAGTTACAAAATCATTATGTAGATGTTCAAACAATGCTTATTGAAATACTGAGGTAGTTGTATATCACACGTGGATAAAAATGTGATCAGGTATACAATATTTTCTTTGTTCATTGGTTGGTGGACATTTGGGGGTTTTTTTGTGGCTTTGCGATTGTGAATAGTACTGCAGTGAACAGAGAGGGCTGATATCTCTTTGAGACGGTGGTTTCATTTACTTCGAATGCATACTTAGAGTTGGAATTGCTGGATCACATGGCAGTTCTATTTTTGTTTTTTTGAGGAATCTCAAAATATCTCTTTTCATGGTGGCTTTGCAGATTTGCATTTCCAACAACACTGGTGGTCGAGTGGTTAAGAATCTGCCTGCCAATGCAGGGAGGCCAAGGATTTGATTCCTGGTCTGGGAGGAATCCAGGGGTTCCTTTTTCTCCACATTCTCACCAGTATCTATCTCTTATCTTTTGATGATGGCCATTCTGATAGCTGTGAGGTACTATCTCAGTGTGATTTTGATTTGCATTCCCTTTATTACTGGTCTTCTTGAGCACCTTCTCCTGTAACTGTGGGCCATTTGTGTGTCATCTTTGGAGAGGTGTTAGTTCGAATCCTCTGCCCATTATTTAATCAAATGATGATGGTGGTGGTGATGATGATGATTTCTTCTGTTGAATTATATGAGTTCCTTGTATATTTTAGATATTATCCCCTTGTCAGACATACATTTTGCAAATGTTTTCTTTCATTCGTGGGTTGTAGCACAATGTTTTGATCTGTAGATGAGAAAGTAAAGACTCAACTACACGTGGTTGCTTAATTGTTAATATCTCTGCGAATTACTGAACCTATCCATGGCACTGAGCAGCCATGATGATATATATCAAAGGTTCCTGAATGCTTACCTATAGGTCAGAGGGTTTCCCAGGTGGCTCAGTGGGTAAAGAATCTGCCTGCAATGCAGGAGACACAGGAGATACGGGTTCAACCCCTGGGTCGGGAAGAAGTAGTTTAAGAGGTCACTTTCACCATTCTGCAGCAAAATGAGAAAAATAAGAGAGAGAGAGATGCAGTAGGACTTCATGACTGTAACTTTCTTTGTGTCAAAGGAATGTCCTATTCATCCTTGTGTCTTTAAAAATGTTATTTTCCCTGCAATATGCTGTTGATGTTATCATGTTTATTGCTGTTGTTCTAATGTCCTTAGTGCATGAAGTTCCAAATTTCAAGTACTTAAAAAATTGCAAATGGAAAAAAAATGTGATCAGAATCTTGC
This sequence comes from Bison bison bison, assembly GCF_000754665.1. Lineage (NCBI taxonomy): Eukaryota > Metazoa > Chordata > Mammalia > Artiodactyla > Bovidae > Bison > Bison bison. The sequence continues at coordinate 8,136,203 of NW_011495057.1, read as the reverse complement.
TAAATATATGACATGATGGAAATAGTCCCAACACAGAGTTTGTTCAAAGCCAGTTCTAGAACAGAAAGAGAGAGAAGAACAGAGAAAGCAAAATATATCCACTGTTAGTATTATTTTGTTCATAGATTTCAGTAAAACAATAGTCTCACCTAGCAATCACACTACTTGGAATATACCCTGAGAAAACCATAATTAAAAAAGAGACATGTACCCAAATGTTCATAGCATCTCTATTTACAATAGTGAGGACATGGAAGCAACCTAGATGTCCATTGACAGATGGAGGGATAAAGAAAATGTGTTACAGATATATAATGGAATATGACTCAGCCATAAAAAGAATGAATTTGAGTCAGTTCTAGTGAGATGGATGAACCTAGAGCTTGTTATACAGAGTGAAGTTATACAGAAAGAGAAAAACAAATATAGTATATTAATATATTATGGAATCTAGAAAAAATGGTATTGATGAACCTATTTGCAGGGAAGGAATGGAGACACAGATATTGAGACTGAATTTGTCAACATAGTTGACAAAGGAAAAGTGGGAGGGATGGAGAAAATAAAATGGACATATATACACTGCTGCTGCTTCGAAGTCGCTTCAGTCATGTCCGACTCTGTGTGACCCCATAGATGGCAGCCCACCAGGCTCCCCCGTCCCTGGGATTCTCCAGGCAAGAACGCTGGAGTGGGTTGCCATTTCCGTCTCCAATGCATGAAAGTGAAAGTGAAGTCGCTCAGTCATGTCCGACTCTTAGCAACCCCATGGACTGCAGCCTACTAGGCTCCTCCACCCATGGGATTTTCCAGGCAAGAGTACTGGAGTGGGATGCCATTGCCTTCTCTGATATATACACTAGCATGAGTAAAATAGATAGTTGATGAGAAGTTGCTATATAATACAAGGTGCCCAGCCTGGTGCTCTATGATGACCTAGAGGGATGGCATGGAGGGAGGGAAGGAAGGCTCAAGAGAGAGGTGATATATACATAATTATGGCTGATTTGCATTGTTTGACAGAAGAAATGAGTACAACATTGTAAAGCAATTTTCCTCCAATTAAAAAATTTAAAAAATACAATTCTCTTTAAAAAAAAAAAAATACCCAGTCTCAAATATCAAAAGAATTTGAGTTGAAACCTAAATAAATCCAACTTTTTCTTTTTGCTAGTAATTGTTATCAGATACTTATTTTTGTTTAGATTGTATATCTAGAAAACTAATTTAGTGAATTTCAGAGAAGGCAATAGCAACCCACTCCAGTACTCTTGCCTGGAAAATCCCATGGGCGGAGGAGCCTGGTAGGCTGTAGTACACAGGGTCACAAAGAGTCAGACACAACTGAGTGACTTCACTTTCACTTTTCACTTTCATGCATCGGAGAAGGAAATGGCAACCCACTCCAGTATTCTTGCCTGAAGAATCCCAGGGACGGGGGAGCCTGGTGGGCTGCCATCTATGGGGTCGCACAGAGTCAGACACGACTGAAGCGATTTAGCAGCAGCAGCAGCATTTAGTGAGTAAAAATTGCCTTTTACATAGCTTTTGTGAATCATTTACAAACTCTACGAGTATGTCATTTTTTCCTAAAATAGAATGATTTTTGCTGACTGGAATTCTACTGCCAAATTGCAGAAAAAGTAAACAACTTATCCAGATATTTTACATTTTAAACAATGCTTTCTCAGTGAGTGACTATTTTAGATAATATAAGCTTTGCTTCATTAAAAAAAAAGGTCTGATTATATTTCCTAACAACCATAAAAATTCTTTAAAGAAACTCTTTTAATTTTTTAACAAGTCAAAAATTAAACTGGCAGTTTTATATTTACATATATAAATATATGACTCAATAGGTATATAACATACTGGAACTAGGGCATGATAGCTCAGTCCCAAACCAACTCAGTGCTATTACATATATATGAATGTATGTATATATGTATGCTGCTAAGTCACTTCAGTCGTGTCTGACTCTGTGCGACCCCATAGACAGCAGCCCACCAGGCTCCCCTGTCCCTGGGATTCTCTAGACAAGAACGCTGGAGTGGGTTGCCATTTCCTTCTCCAATACATGAAAGTGAAAAGTGAAAGTGAAGTCACTCAGTCGTGTCTGACTCTTTGCAACCCCATGGATTGCAGCCCATCAGGTTCCTCTGCCCATGAGATTTTCCAGGCAAGAGTACCGGAGTGGGGTGCCATTGCCTTCTCCAGTATATATGTATATATGTATATAATTATAAAATATTAACATATTATACTGCAATGTTGTAGTATATAGTATATATGATACTCTTTGCAACCCAGTGGACTGTAGCCTGCCAGGCTCCTCTGTCCCTGAAATTCTCCAGGCAACAATACTGGAGCAGGTTGCCATTTCCTTCTCCAGGGGATCTTCCCAACCAGGGATCGAACCCCGGTCTACAGCATTACAGGCAGATTCTTCACCATCTGAGCCACCAGGAAAGCTCATTATAATATGTGTGATGATTATCATATATAATAATAAATGTATGGTATTTATATAATGTATGTCATGAAAATAACTAAAGTTATAGAAATAGTAATTACTGTCCAGAAATGTATTGTCAATTTGAATATCTGAATTCCCATTACAGCTTGTAAGAGAAATGGGCTTTTTGATGACTACTATTCTGAGTCTGATGCTGTGAAAGTGCTGCACTCAATATGCCAGCAAATTTGGAAAACTCAGCAGTGGCCACAGGACTGGAAAAGGTCAGTTTTCATTCCAGTCCCAAAGAAAGGCAATGCCAAAGAATGTTCTAACTACTGCACAATTGCACTCATCTCACACGCTAGTAAAGTAATGCTCAAAATTCTCCAAGCCAGGTTTCAGCAATATGTGAACTGTGAACTTCCTGATGTTCAAGCTGGTTTTAGAAAAGGCAGAGAAACCAGAGATGAAATTGCCAACATCTGCTGGATCATGGAAAAAACAAGAGAGTTCCAGAAAAACATCTATTTCTGCTTTATTGACTATGCCAAGGCCTTTGACTGTGTGGATCACAATAAACTGTGGAAAATTCTAAAAGAGATGGAAATACCAGACCACCTGATCTGCCTCTTGAGAAATTTGTATGCAGGTTAGGAAGCAACAGTTAGAACTGGACATGGAACAAAAGATTGGTTCCAAATAGGAAAAGGAGTTCGTCAAGGCTGTATGTTGTCACCCTATTTATTTAACTTACATGCAGAGTACATCATGAGAAACGCTGGACTGGAAGAAGCTGGAATCAAGATTGCGGGGAGAAATATCAATAACCTCAGATATGCAGATGACACCACCCTTATGGCAGAAAGTGAAGAGGAACTCAAAAGCCTCTTGATGAAAGTGAAAGTGGAGAGTGAAAAAGTTGGCTTAAAGCTCAACATTCAGAAAACGAAGACCATGGCATCCGGTCCCATCACTTCATGGGAAATAGATGGGGAAACAGTGGAAACAGTGTCAGACTTTATTTTGGGGGGCTCCAAAATCACTACAGATGGTGACTG
>NW_011495057.1:8131890-8132279 GCF_000754665.1 Bison bison bison | reverse complement strand
AAGAAAAAATAAAACAATTAAAACTCGAAGATTGCGAGTCCTATGGTAACTCCCCCAGCGGAGAAGCAGCGCAGACGCCTGCACGCGCATTAGCAAGCGGGGCTGGCAGGAGGCGCAGCGCGGGCTGCATCGCTTAGAGTAAGAATCTGGCTGAATACCCTGAGCACTATCTGAGCGAAATAATTTGGGCTAGCAAACCAGACTGTGGGATATCTACCACGTGAAAAGCCAGCCCCAACCTAAGACACCGCCAGGCCTGCGCACGGAACAAAGAATTGAACAGAGATAGCCGGCTGCAGACCTTCCCCCTCCGATGACAGGCAGCCAGAGCTGGAAGGGGGCAATCGCAGCCCCAGAGAGACATTATCTATAAAACTGTAAGCAGGCTT
>NW_011495057.1:8128124-8131790 GCF_000754665.1 Bison bison bison | reverse complement strand
CCTGGGTGTTCTTTGGAAGGACTGATGCTAAAGCTGAAACTCCAATACTTCGGCCACCTCATGCAAAGAGTTGACTCACTGGAAAAGACTGTGATGCTGGGAGGGATTGGGGGCAGGAGGAGAAGGGGACGACAGAGGATGAGATGGCTGGATGGCATCACTGACTCGATGCACATGAGTTTGGGTGAACTCCAGGAGCTGGTGATGGACAGGGAGGCCTAGCGTGCTACAATTCATGGGGTTGCAAAGAATCGGACATGACTGAGCGACTGAACTGAACTGAACTGAGTACCTTTTATTTTCCGTTTCCCATCATCAAGTATATTTTGTAGAATCCTTTTTTACTGCCAGGCATTAAGGACCATGAGAGCAGAGGACTTTGTTGTCTTGTTCTTCGCTCATCCCTAATGTGTGTGTGTGTGTGTTAGTCACTCAGTCGTGTCTGACTCTTTTGTGACCCCATGGACAGTAGCCTGCCAGGCTCCTCTGTCCATGGGATTCTTCAGGCAAAAAAAATACTGGAGTGGCTTGCCATTCCCTCTCCTGGGGCTTTTCCTGACCCAGGGATCGAACTCAGGTCTCCCACATTTACAGGCAGATTTATTACCATCTGAGCCACGAGGGAAGCCCTAGTTCCCATAATTTGTGGCTCAGGAGATACAGAAAAGGCATTCTGTATTCCAATTAAGAGTTTTGCAGTCTTGGTGGCAAAAAGGAGGTGTTTAAATAAAAGTAAGCTAAAAGCTATGTACCTAGGATACATGGGATCTACTTCATATACTACCCCACTAGTAGGTAGAAAGAAAATTACAGTATGTCAAAGATCAAAATAGGGACTTCCTTGGTGTCTATTTCACCTTTCAGTTCCTGGGGGGAGGGGGGCAGTTTGATTGCCTGTCAGGAAGCTAAGATCCTGCATGCCTCAGGCCAAAAAATCAAAACAAAACAGAAGCAACATTGTGACAATTCAATACAGACTTTACAAATGGTCCACATCAAAAAAAACCTTTAAAACAATATGTCCTATGGCATAACTATAATCCCAATATTTGGAGAATATGTTGATAAAACTGTATGTAATTCGGATGTCTCATGGGATCAAATCTCAGGAAGTACTTCTTGACATTTTTGTTTTCACTAAAAATTTTTATGCTACTCTTTGTAGTAACAAAAGAAAATTTCTCTAAGCTCACAGAGGAGTTTTCAGCAATAACAGAGGACATGTGATGTTCTCTGTAATCTTGGCAAAAACCTCAATAACCTTCAGCTAGGACTTTGGGAGAAAAAAATGTGTAGATGCTTTCTCTTCCAACTGTCATTACAAAGTACCTAGTGACCTTTCCTTTTATACTCACAATCATTAACGAACAGTGCAGCAAACGCACAAATATTCTTAGGCACCTTTCCCTGAATTTTCTTCATATAAGCTATTTCTAGTCCTCTAACACTTATGTATCATCAGGATTCCCCGATACCAAATGTGCTGAGTGACATTAGCAGTTTCTGAGCTTCATTCTCATAGCATGTGATCAGCATCCTCTCTAAAAGTCACCTTTCCCTTGCACAATCGCTGTGTCTTTCAATCTGCAAACAGAATTCATTGATTCAGCAAAAGTGCATTGAACGCTTTCTACGTACCAGGCACTCTGTTAAGCCTCGGAACTTTGAAAAAAATGAATAAGGCAAGGTCAGTGCTATATCACACAGAAAGACATAAATATATAATTGCAATACAATACGATAAATGCCATGACCGAGGCTTTTGTGGCATTTAAAGGAGAGCAGCAATACGAAGGAAAGAGAGAAACTTTTTCAAAGAGAGTTTTTAGTTTTCTGCCTCTGTAAGTATCTCTGACATGATGTAGTTATTTTTTATGGACAAAAGAAGATATTTTTCCATATGTCGTTTGCTTATTCATGAAGAAAACTTCACGGCCCCATTCAAAGGATTTGTAAGTTCTTTAACAATCAGGGTTTGGAAATTTTAACTCTATCTTGGCAATCACAGTCAGAGCCAGTCCTCACCCCTCCTCTCTAGCAGGTATGGATGTTGAAAATCAGGACACAATGACTTAGCTCCTTTCTTTTGATTAAACTCATTCTGGTCCATACCATTGATGGTTATATTTCAGCTCCATTTTTTTCAAATCCAAGACAACCTGTGAAAGACAAAGTTGCAATTTGAGCAGCTTCTTTTGAACTCTGTCTCATGTGTGCTTTTCATGGTTCCTAAACATTAATTACACATTCAGAATTCTCCTTTCTTTCCTTATTCTTTTCTATGGATGACCTCTGCCATGACTTTTTAACTAGTGATCTCTAAAAGATACTATTCCTAATACTCAGATTATACCGGAGTAAAAACAAAGCAAACAAAGGAAAAGTGCTTCCAGTTACAGGAAGGAATATATTCACAGCCATTGAGGTATAGATATAGGACTTTGGATATCAAAAGAGGTTTAACAAAAGGAAAACCTGTACCAATGGTTGCCTTAATTGGCTCGGTGACTAGATATGTGTACAAATGATTTAAGCTCTATAAAAGATAAAATAATACTAGTACCTTGAGAGCTACTGTGAAGATTAAATGAGATACTATATAGATATTATTCTTTTTACTTATTCTGTATGTATAAAAGACAATACGGGCTTCCCAGGTGGCACTAGTAGTAAAGAATCCACTTGCCAATGCAGGAGATGCAAGAGACACAGGTTCAGTTTCTGAGCTGAGAAGATCCCCTGGGTAGGAAATGGTAAGCCACTTCAGTATTCTTGCCTGGAAAATTCCATAGACAGAGGAGCCTGGTGGGCTACAGTCCATGGGGTCACAAAGAGTTGCCCATGACTGAGCACACACACACACACACACACACACAAAGCAAGACGATCTACTGTTATAGTAGTGCTATGGTGTTACAAGCTGTCTTTTGCAGGGGGGATATTTTACATTAAAAAAAAAAATGTAACTTCCACTTGTGATCCAGAATTCCCTTAACTGCTTAGTGGTTTCATGGTCACACATTAATCACTACATTTCTAATCATTTAAGTTTATACTAAGATAAGTGAAGTGAAGTGAAGTGAAGTCACTCAGTCGTACCCAACTCTTTGTGACCCCGTGGACCGTAGCCTGCACCAAACTTCTCCATCCATGGGATTTTCTAAGCAAGAGTACTGGAGTGGGTTGCTGTTTCCTACTCCAGGGGATCTTCTCACCTCAGAAACTGAACCTGTGTCTCTTCCCGACCCAGGGATCGAACTGAGGTCTCCCTCATTGTAGACAGACGCTTTACCATCTGAGCCACCAGGGAAGTTAAGAAGCAAGCTAACCTCAAAATGAAAACCTTTAGTCTCTATTTATATGAACAGTTCACTGAAGAATATGATAAGCAGAGGAATTTAAGTCATTACTTTATTTTCTTACATATCCTTACCTATTTTGAACTGTGGTGTTGGAGAAGACTCTTGAGAGTCCCTTGGACTGCAAGGAGATCCAACCAGTCCATTCTGAAGGAGATAAGCCCTGGGATTTCTTTGGAAGGAATGATGCTGAAGCTGAAACTCCAGTACTTTGGCCACCTCATGCGAAGAGTTGACTCATTGGAAAAGACTCTGATGCTGGGAGGGATTGGGGACAAGAGGAGAAGGGGACGACAGAGGACGAGAT
>NW_011495057.1:8099173-8128024 GCF_000754665.1 Bison bison bison | reverse complement strand
AGTTGGTGATGGACAGGGAGGCCTGGCGTGCTGCGATTCATGGGGTCGCAAAGAGTCAGACACGACTGAGTGACTGATCTGATCTGATCTGATTTGTCCTGAACTTCATATTCCGACCTATCTTTTCTACACATTCACCTCATTCCCTCAATTTCCTTTTAGTTTTCCAGAGCTCCCATAATATAATGTCTTACTATATGTCTTTCTAACAAAAAATTATAATCCACTCCGTATTTTCATTCCTTCTACTATGAATGACTGATTCACTGAAAAACTATGCACTTAACAGTTACTATAAATTAGGCACTCTTCAGTACTGGGGATAAAGCGAAAGCCTCTGCCTTCCTGAAAAATATATTTTAATAGAGGAGAAAGATACTAAACAAATGAACAAAGTCATGAAATAATATCAGGTACTCCTAAGTACTATAAGCAACAATAACAAAGACTTGCATAGTGGGGTATATTGAGTCTGAAAATGACTGTTTATTATAGAATATTCTTCTTTAACATATATGTTTTTAACTTCATATGTATGTAATCACAACCAGATTTTGGATTTAGTCAACTCAATACTCATGAACAAGGTATGTTCTCATCTTAATGCAAAAGCTTGCTTGATTCTAAGGCAATGCAGGCCTTGGTAAAAACATGTTCACATTTTACACCCACTTAAACCTCTAACTGTTAACAAAAGATGTATATATAACCAAGCTATTAATTTTAAATGGTGCAACTATTTCCTGGCTTGGAAAAAAAAGCTTAGATTCTTAGAAAAATGATATTTTAATGTTTAATGCAATTTTATATTTATCTAGCATTGTTTTTAATTCAGTTAAGATGAAAAGGAACCCAATTTTCAAAGTTATAAAATCTTAATTAAGTATTTCAAAGTCTAACTACAAATAAATTTAAAAATGAGCTTAATTTTTATAAGAATTAGTTCAGGCCTGATAAGAATTTTGATGTACTTAATTACAAAACTAAATGTTCTATAGCATTTGAAGACAGTACAGTGCGATCTGTGTGTAAATTCTACCATTTGATAACAGTTCAATTTAAGACTTAGCATTGTTAAAAGGAAGAAGAAGAAGAAAGAAGAGGAGGAAAGAGGTGGGGGAGGAGGAGGAAGAGAAGAAAACCAACAGTCCTAAGGGCAGTAAATTAATTGCAACACTTCTTAAAGTTTCAAACTGGCTGAGGAATGGAATTTCTGGAATTTCCAGGTCATCACTAATGAGGTAACCTTCCAGAAATAGTCCTTTCTTTTCTTTTTGTTAATAACCTCCTCAACCTGCCCATTTCTAGAAATACTTTCCATTCTGTATAGTTCTTCAGAACAGTTTTCTGTTTATTAGATGGAGTGCTGGTTGATTCATGAATCATCAGATAAAGTCAATTAGATCTTCAAAATTCCTTGGTTGATTTTGTTTTTTTAACGGATTTGGTGGCAGCAGTGGGATCAAAGGAGACTTTTGGCAGCTTCAGACATAATAGGAAATATACCTATAGCACCTTGAAAACCCTTTGAGTTGAGGATTTTCTTGTCTTTCTCAGCATTTCCAAGTTCCTCGTTTGGAGCTCCATTCTTTTTCCATCGAGCCAGTGTAACTGGCTTTTCTTTACAGGGCAGATCACCTTAAACTGGCTGAAAATTCTTCCTGGATCCCAATTAAACTGCACAGGGTTCTGCTGGGAGCCAAGGCCCTAGCCTTACAGACTGCAATTCCTAGGTTCCACAGGAACTGTTAGGGGTTATTGGCCAGAGTTGGATGGGGTTCAATTTAAAGATCATCTGAGGTCTGGGATTGTACTGGGTCCAATTTTAGTTAGACTGTGTCCATTCAAAGAACTGGACTGGATCAGACTGGGTCTGATTTAAACTGGACTGGGGCAGGCAGAAGGCCTCATCTGAATAGTTTTATTTAAATGGGGTTCTTTGTGTTTAAAGAATTGAGCACACGTTCTTCTGGCATACCTGCTAATTTTTTGTCTGAGAACTGTGATCCTGGAAGCTGTTGAAGCCTTTTTCATGTCCTGAGAGCTTGGCTTGGTAGCTGTCAAGTTGGAGGCTCCAAAATATGGCCAAATAGAAACATGAATTGCACACCATTAGTAGCTAGGCTTGGCTCAACAGAAATATGGGTTGAGCTCCATTTGCAACTGGAGACCTATCAAATTGCTTCCAGACTTCAGGGGAAATTACAGTGGTCATTATCGAAAATGTTCCAAATAGATAAGTTCACTTAAGAAGTACACTTAAAATAGCTCCCAAATCAAACAGAATGGGATACCAATTTTAATTAATATGTAGAAGACTACAAAAGATTTTGAAATTCTAAGGTAGCTTAATTGAAAGATTCATTGCAAAAGTCTGATAAAAATTTAAGAATTTAAGAGATAAAATGTATCTAAAACAAAAAAGCTACAATCCAATATTGTAGAGTTGGGAGTAACTATCTCTGTTTTGTAAAGTCCTGCAGGGTCAAAGGTGTAACTCTGGAGCTCTAGAAGTTCAAAGTTTACTTGCCTTTTTTTTTTTAAATCAATCCTCCAAACTTCACCTATTTCTTTAAAAATGTTTGAAAAGATAAGGAATTTTAAACAAAAATTGTCCTGAACTTATTCTTTCCATTTCTGTTGTAGATTTTCCACCTCCATTTTTTCTTCTCTAGGACCTAAGAGACATTCTTTGAAATGCAAACTTTAGGAAGAAGTTTCTCATCAGAAGAGCAAGAAAGAGATAAAAAGGAAGTATTTGCAAATTGGGCTACTGAGAGGTCTTACAAATCTTTCCCACAAATATTAATAATTACAAGATCTCTGCCTCTGTCTGTATATTCGAGTGTGTATATATAATAGATGTGTGGTGTTTTTCTACCTTCAGATAATATTGAGACAGGACGTAGCTGGACCCTAGGCTGAACACCTGGAATTTGTCTCCTGTAGACACTTCAATATAAAAATAAGGCAGAAGCAGAGAGGAGCTGAGCTCTTCTTGAGTGAAAGATAAGGAGGCTACATGTTTTCCATTCTTGAGGTCAAGGAGATCTCTCACACCACACGTGTGCAGAAAGGATCCTCAGGAGTAGAGAAGGGAGGGGAGACCAGCCTATAATATATCCTTCCAACCTCGCAGAAACCTTCATGCTGGAATCCATCTTGGCTAAAAGATGCACATGCTCTTTGGGAGGGTCCTGAGTCAGACCAAATTTGGACATGAGCCAGATGACTGGTTGGAGGGAACCCAGAAATCTTCTGCCTTATAAATGATTTAAATTCCCGCTGTAGTGCACATCTCTCTGAGTTCACCCATGTGCCCTTTCAGACATACTTTGCTTCGAACAGACACTTCACCTGCTTTACTGTCTCGGCCTCTGTGCTGAATTCTTTCCTCAAAGAAGACAAGAACTGTGGTCCAACTTCAACCCTGCTGGGCCTTTTGGTCTAGTAGCTAGGATTTGGTGCTTTCATCTCTGAACCGTGGGTTCAATTCCCAATCAGGGAAGTAAGACCCCACTTCAATCTGCTACACCCTACAGCTCCCCAAGATCACCCCTGGCATTATATTCTCTCAAAAGCTTTAAGTGCATGTTCACAGCTGCTAAGCACCAAGCAGCTGATCTCCCTAAGACCAGAACTTTAGAAAAGACTCCAAGAGGATAATCAATTTAAAAATTATGAACTTAGAACTATTACTTGTGAATGTTACAGGGATAATAGGCAGAAACATCATGACCTGTGGATACCACACCAAAGATCAACAAAGCTGTGGAGAAACTATAGAGTGGTAGCTGAGAGCAGCAGTAGTGCCTTAAATTTTGATCACATCTCTCAGGTTGAGAATTTGGTCAAAAAGAGGAAATTGTTTAAAAAGTAAAAGAAGAAAAAAGAAACAATAGTCCCAAGGTCAAGTAACTTGTCCCAGGACAGCAAACCAAGACTTAATTGCAGTCTCTCCCAGGAATGGTATTTCTGGAATTTTCTGGTCAGCATTAGTGAGGTAACCTTGGTGAAAACAATTATTTCCTTTTTTTGCTTCTTTGTCTTGCCACGCTATAAAAGCCTTCCATTGTTGCACACCCCCTGGGAATGCCTTTCTATTTACTACTTGCGATGCTGCCTGACTCTTGAAGTGTTGACTAAAGCCAATTAGATTTCAGATTTACTTGGTTGAATATTGTTTTATAACAGCATTTGTGTTTGTCTCTTGGTGTGTTGACATATTTGTCAGGGGCTAAAAAAGAAAACTAGCATTAGAATTTCATTTAAAAGATGTTGCACTGATAAACATACCTAGTACCTATATTTTGGCTTCTACATTCCATTATCCATGAAAAGAAACCAGAGACCTTTGAAGGAATGGCTGGGTTTATGACCAAGTTAGAGAAGGTAATTGACCAGAAAGTAATAAAGTATGTTAAAACATAGACAGACACACATATGTTTGGACATATGTGTGTGTGTTCATATATGACTTTTCTTCTCTTTTTTTAAAAATTATTTTTAATGGTAGCATACTTGCTTTAAAATGTTGTGTTGGTTTCTGCTGTACAACAATGTGACTCAGTCATAAGTTATATATGACTTTTTAAAACACATAAAAGTAATTTGAAAATAACTTTCTTAAATAAAACAATATTTCTACCCTTAAAAAAGAAAAAGCCAGCTTGCAAAGGCCGTAACTAACTAAATCTATGAAAATGTAAGCACACAGCACAAGAAAGAAAAGTAATAGTGGTTTGCAATCTACTTCCTAATAATAAATACAGGGGAAAAAAAGATGGAGCTAGAAAGCTCACTATTTAACACCTATTATACAGTTAGGTAGTTAGAATAGGAAAAAGGAGTTCAAAATGGCAGTGGCTGAAAGACAAAGAAGGGAGAAGCCCACAAAAATAGAACAAAGGAAGGTCCGAGGACCAGAATGAGGACCTCAGGTAAAACAGACAGCCCTCCCGGCTAGCCCACTTTACCTAGGGCAGGCTCAGGGGAAGGAGAAAAAGCAGAGGAGCCAAAATTGGGCCAGGGCCTCTTTTCCCTTCACGTCTTTTGAGTGGGCATGCCCTCATGCCTCAAGGATATATTTTCCTTTGCCCACCAATAAAACTGCGCTATAACACTGGTCTGTCCTTTGCTTCAAACTTTTGCGGTGGTGAGGCAGAACCAAGGAATTCACACACTCCCCTGACAATACTAAAAATTAATTCAGGCAGGAATTATTAATAGTTCAGCTCTCAAATTAGAGGAGAGGGGATGGATCTGAAAATTAATACCGTATCTATATAGTCTCAAATCATCTCATCAAAAATTTCTTTTATCAAGACTGGCCCATTCGTTGGAAAAAAAAGATATTTCTATAGTCAAATTCCCCAAAGGGTGTAAGGATTAAAATAGTCATTAGATGCAAACTAGTAAATTGTTCATGGGCATTACTACATTTAATATGCTAAAGACTGAATAAATAACAGATACATAAAATGATACACATTTTACAACAGAACAGGGGAATACATATATAATAATAAGCATAGGATTGATTACATTAAACACAGTTTTGATAACACAACTTTGCCTTCAATGTCAAGGTTTCTAGTTATATAAAAAGAATTCCATGGAACTCATTACATTTATTCAGATTTTCTAAACTGTTGTAAATGCAAGACTAATGTGAACAATAAGTTGTCTCCTTATATAGAAACTTTCTATAGTAAACTTGCTACTTCCATCTTAACTGGTTTCATAGTAATCAGGTTAAATTTAACTAAAGAGGGGCCTGTTTGACTTGACAGGAGAGTTCATAGGCCTCTCCTGGTTTTCTTCCCACCCCTTTATTCATTGTTTTTCTCTTAGTTTCACCTTCCTCTTCCTTACCTCTAAATGTGAGAGGATATCAGTGCTGTCCCAGTCCTCCTTTTCTTCTCATTTTCTTACTCAAGTCTCCTCATTATTCATCCTTATTCATGCAGATGACTTCAATTACCATCTATATAAGGAGGACATCCATTTCATCACTCATTCCAGTTCTCTTTTCTGAGGTCCTATCTTGTGGTTATAATGGCCTATTTAACAACTCTTTTTGGATTTTCCAAAGGGGTCTCTGTGTCTTCAGTCCCCCTCAGACCAACTCTTCTCAAAGTGTCCTTATCCATGTGATTGGCACCATGTCCATTTTCATCTTCACCACTCATCCATCCCTGGCTGCCTCTACTATTAAACAGCTTTCTGATTGGATTGCTCTTATGCACCTGGGCCCCTCTTAATTCCATTCTGCACACTGAAGTAAAATATAAAATCCTCCACTCTTGCTTAAAATGTTTTGACAGCTTTCTAATTCTCTTAAGATAAAGAGGTTCTTATTCCTAGTCCCCTCCCTCCTCCTCTTTTAACCTTTGTTACTCTGTAAATTTTAGACAATTTGCTTGTTAGTCAAGTCTACATAATTCCAAGCTCCTTTCCTATATGGAGCCTTTTCACACACAGCTCTCTCTGACTGAAATTTCCTCTCCTAATGAGTCTTCACATCTCAGCTCAAGCATTATGTCCTCACTTGAGGGATCCCTCCCTGATTCTCTTAACGTGATATTCAACTGTTGTAGATTCTCCAAGCACTGTGTCCCTTCCCTTTATAGAAATCACAAAATCAATTTAACACATGTAATGCTTTGATCGTCTTCCTCTGACTCTAGATTCCAAGCTCCATGAGAGCAGAGAATTGTTTATTTTAATCACTAGTGTGTCTTCTCACACTACAGGATGCCTAGTGCACGTTAGGCACTCAATAAACACCTACCGAGTAAACGAATGATTGAATGATCTACCTCTCTTTTCTGAGTAGTCACCCTCATTTACACATGTATTAGAATGAGGCCCAAACTGAGAATTTATATGGAAAGTGGAGGGATAGCTGGCAGAAAGGCTATTGCTAGAGGCATTTAGCCTCACTGAATGAAAAACCAGCACATTTTATTTCTGCAAAGGATAATGCCCCCACGATTTTCCTTTTACAAGTGAGGAAATTGCAAGGCACTAGCCTAGCTGGTAGGAGGGCAACCATAATAAGATTTGCTTTCAGAAAATTTGTAATAATTTAAAATATGATAGGCACTGTGCTAAGTGTTTATGTGCATAATATGATTGAATTCTCCTAAGCAATTAAAATTAATCCAATTTCACAGATAAGAAAACTGTGACACAGGGTTAAATGACTAGCCACAGTTAGATAGCTATTAAACTGCATCTAGCTTAGGTTTGCCCAGCTCCCTAACCCTGCTCTTTCAATTACACTAAAATTGTATTTCTATTCATGTCATTCATCTCTGCTCTTTTTGAGTGTCTCCTAAAATACAAACCCATTTAAACACATTGTCTCATTCAGGCATTACATTTCTTACCAACTCTATGTCTATATCCACCTTTCATTTCTACTCTCAGCTCTTTAAGTTGTGCCCTCTGAAACCCACTTTCATTACAAAACACTCTGACGGCATTTACCTTTTCATGGTACCCTAATTAACTGAAATCTGAGTCTTGCAAGTAGATATTCCTGAAATCTGTGACCTAGGGAGTGAAACCTTCTCTTTCCCACTTAACGATAAAAGTCTGTGTGTGTGTGTGTGTGTATTTGTGTGTGTGTGTGTGTGTATGGAGGGGACAGAGGGCAAAATCAGAGGGAAAGAAAGAAACTTGGACTCAGAGTTGTGGTGGAAAGATAGCAATCAAGTTATGTTTTGCCATTTGGGAAAAGGGACTCAAGAGGAACTTGAAGGCCAGTGATATTTTGTTGAGTCTTATTGTGTTTAATGAAGTTTAAATATTAAATAAAAAGAAAAAGAGGTTGTAAATGGTATAGCTGGAAGAGTCCTTAAAATTCATTTTGTCAACTCTTTAATTTTGCACATAAGGAGATTGAGGTCCAAGCAAAATCTACCCCCTGACAAGTTTAAAATAGTAATCTGGCAGAGCTGGGGTGAAACTTTAGATGTGCCAATGAATAAAGAATTAAAATAATCTTGAAGCTTTTAAAAAATAAAGATATATTAAAAACATTATGGCCTCTATCTGGAATATTTTCTCTATTTTAGCTGAAATGCTTTCTACATATACTGATTTTTTAAATAAATAGATCAGTTTAGTCAAGGTTCATGATACCATCACTTCTGAGATGGAAGGCCCATCATTATGTAAATTTTCATATGCTTCTAGAGACACAGACTGATTTGTTGTTGTTGATTTTTACTCTGAATCATCTTAGTATTTAATCAGAGCTGCAAAATAATGGAGCAGATTTGACTTTAAAAAGTGTTTCCTAATCTGTAACCAAAATATCTTACTGTGTTACAAAAAACATATAAAAAATGAAGATTTTATTTTTGAATACTAAAGAGCAAAGAATACTAAAGAGCAAAACCCTGGAATATTTCAAGTTTATTATAGTCCCATTTTATTTCATTTCAAGAATGAATAGAATATCCTGACCTTCAATTTTGATGATAACCACTGACTAACCTGCAATGAACATTAAAGTATGGTTATAATATAATATTGTTTTGCCTGGGTGATTGTTGACTGCATTCATTATTCACAACTGCGTCCATTCTCCCATATGACTACTTTTGACATAAGTAACCTGATATATTGAATGGTTTGCCTCGGAAACAAACAGAGATCATTCTGTCATTTTTGAGATCGCATCCAAGTCCTGATTAGATGCAATGTATATTGTCACCCTTCTCATGTAACTTATATGCAGAACACATCATGAGAAATGCTGGGCTGGAGGAAGCACAAGCTGGAATGAAAATTGCCAGGAGAAATATCAATAACCTCAGATACACAGACTATACTACCCTTATGGCAGAAAGTGAAGAACTAAAGAGCCACTTGATGAAAGTGAAAGAGGACAGTCAAAAAGTTGGCTTAAAACTCGACATTCAGAAAACTAAGATCATGGCATCTGGTCCCATCACTTCATGGCAAATAGATGGGGAAACAATGAAAATGGTGACAGACTTTCTTTTGGGGGGCTCCAAAATCACTGCAGATGGTGACTGCAGCCTTAGTATTAAAAGACACTTGCTCCTTGGAGGAAAAGCTATGGCTAACCTAGACAGCATATTAAAAAGCAGAGACATTACTTTGCCAATAAAGGTCTGTCTAGTCAAATCCATGGTTTTTCCAATAGTCATGTATGGATGTGAAGTTGGACTATAAAGAAAGCTGAGTGCCAGAGAATTGATTCCTTTGAACTGTGGTGTTGGAGAAGACTCTTGAGAGTCCCTTGGACTGCAAGGAGATGCAACCAGTCCATCCTAAAGGAAATCAGTCCTGAATATTCATTGGAAGGACTAATGCTAAAGCTGAAACTCCAATACTTAGGTCACCTGATGTGAAGAACTGACTCATTGCAAAAGACCCTGATGCTGGGAAAGATTGAGGGCAGAAGGAGAAGGGGACAACAGAGGATGAGATGGTTGGATGGCATTACTGACTCAATGGATATGAGTTTGAGTAAGCTCTGGGAGTTGGTGATGGACAGGGAAGCCTGGCTTGCTGTAGTCTATGGGGTGGCAAAGAGTTGGACATAACTGAACAACTGAACTGAACTGAACCTGATATATGAGTGAAATGAGGAAAATCAACTGGTCATACTGGTATCAGGCACATAAACTTGTTTTGCATTTGTATGAGGTGAATGAAATTATATGCCACGGCCGGGAAGACTTTAAAACTACAGGGCACATGTTATGAAAAGTGGTTTTTAGTTAAGAATATTGAATTCTTTAAGACTTTCTACTGAGAAGTTTCAATTTGACTCAATCAATGGCACTACCACCAATACTATCACTTATTCATCACACATTGATTTGACTTCCATCTGTAGTTTAATCAGTTTTGAAGGTTGAGGAGACAAAAAGACATAAGACACATCCCTGCCCTTCTAACGTTCACAGTCTAGTAGCTGAGTCATAAAAGCAAGCCATCCAGGACACTGCAGTATAACACATGCACCGAGTAAAGGTCACAGGACACCCATAGAACCCAGAGAAGGAAAATGAGACTTTAGGGAAGAGGGAGAGAGATGAAGGGAGAGGGTGTTGAGAAGGAAAACGACCACATGACTCAGACACTGCTGTGGGAGGTGATGTAATTTGCTAGCAAGTTTCCAATGTCAGCTATAACTGGCAGCTAGCTCACTGGAACTGATAGCTGATAAAGAAAGAAGGAGTTTCTTGGGAATTGCAAGTTAGTAAGGTCTAACGGGGTTTCCTTCTGACTCATCATGTTATCCGTGGGTTGAAACAGATAGAAGGGATGCTGAAGGAGAGAGTTGCCACTGTGGCTGTGAGTTTCTTGATTCTGGAACCTGAGATCATGCATTTATAAACTCCTACACCACCTGGCAAAAAACCTAAGACATGTGGGGTGGGGGGAAGTTCAGTAAATTTGGTTAGATTAAAACATCATTGCCAGGAAGAACATTTTTTAGCTCTGACCAAATAATCGTATCTGAGCAGTTGAGCCTAGACATATCTTTTGAACTGACAGCTTGGGGCTGATCTAATGAACTGACTCAAAGAAAGGGAAATATTGCACTGGGGTGGCTGATTCTCCATTCTGTTTCTTGATACAACATTCATCAATGCCTACCTAACATCAAATGTGATTCAAAATCTAGATTCACCTATCTCTGTTATTAACTCAGGGGAGCACATTTATTTTTCTACAAACAAAACAAAACAAAACAAGGAATTCATCACAAGCTAGTATTTACATCCTATTATCCTTTTTATTTTTTCTTCTGCACTAAGTGCTTTGTTTTTTATTTCTATTCTCATCCTCAAGGGCAAAAATATATTCATTCAAAAACATATTCTTCTGTAATTTCAAAAGCAGTATGAAAGTGTCATTTTGTCAGATAATGGAGTTAGAGGCCTTTGGCCAGATGTACTTATCAACAAATATGAAAACAGTCATTGCTTCTTCAAATCTTATTTATAAGTTATTTATCCATTTACTTAGAACTTAGATTTATTATGGAAATTATCTTTTTTGTTTGGAAGGGACTTATGAGATTATTTGGCCAAGTCTTTTATTTGACCAATAAGGGAATTAAAGTCTAAAGATACGTGGTAATTATCTTACATTCTTATAGTTAGAATAGATATGAGATCAGAAAGATTTCTGTATCCACTGTGCTTATGAGCCTGCCACTACAGCTATGTTTGTATAAGCCAACTCTAATTCTCTTTTCCTTAAAGTATATATGATCAGGGTTGCTAGAGAAATTGTTTTAAAAACACACATTTGTCACAATGCAAATGACATATTAAGGAACAACTTGGGCATGATGTAAATTTCATGTTTTCTTATGTATGATTTCATCCAGGAGATGTACTAGTTGACCAAAGAAACTGATACCTGGATAAACTGATCCAACTAGGAACACACAAAATGCGCACATTTCAAACATCTGCCAGTTCCCTCAGCCCATCACATGTCTTATGAGTCATGTCCATAGGTGGTAGATGGAATAGGTCTCTTAAGGTACTATGTCCGAATCCCTAGACCTTGTGAATATATTATGTTACATGGTGAAAAGGACTTTGCAGATTACTGGAGGTTACTGATCACTGACCTGAAGTAAGGAAGATTATCCTGGATTATCTAGGTGCATGCATGCATGCTAAGTCACTTCAGTCACGCTCAACTCTTTGCAACCTTATGGACAGTAGCCTGCCAGGTTTCTCGGTGGAATTCTCCAGGCAAGAATATTGGAGTGGGTTGCCATTTCCTTCTCCAGGGGATCTTCCTGCCCCAGGAATCAAATCTGAGTCTCTTATGTCTCCTGCATTGGCAGGTGGGTTCTTTACCACCAGTGCCACCTGGGAAGTCAAGCCTATTCTAATCTCATGAGCCCTTAAAAACAGAGAACTTACACCATTTAGAGCCAGATATGGAGCAGAAAAAAAGAATAAGAGAGATTCCCAGCATTGGGGGAATTCAACACCTGCAGGACTTGAGAGAGCTCTCTAGTAGCTGAGGGCTTACAGCTAACAGTCACCAGACAGTGGGAACTTCAACTATATTCCTCAGGAATGGAATTCTGCAGCAACGGGATGAACTTGGAAGCAGATTCTTCAAAGCCTTCAGAAAGGGAATTGACCTCACCAACACTTTAATTTAGAACCCAACTAAATCTGTGCCCCCCCTTTCATGTATCACAGCCTTGTCATGGCTAAGGGGCTTGAGTAACCCTGCTGCCCAGGGCTACCCAGGATGGCTGAGTCATAGTGAAGAGTTCTGACAAAACATGGTCCACTAGAGAAAGAAATGGCAACCCACTCTCATGTTCTTGCCACAAGAACCCTATGAACAGTATGGAAAGGCAAAAAGATATGACCGTGGAACATGAGCCCCCCAGGTTGGAAGGTGTCCAATATGTTACTGGGGAAGAGTGGAAGTCAATTACTAATAGCTCCATAAAGAATGAAGCAACTGGCTCAAAGCAGAAATGACGTTCAGTTGTGGATGTGTCTGGTGATGAAAGACCAATGCTGTAAAGAACAATATTGCATAGGAACCTGAATGTTAGGTCCATAAATCAAGGATCTAACAGAAATCAACCCTGAATATTCATTGGAAAGACTGATGCTAAAGCTGAAGCTGAAGCTCCAATAGTTTGGCAATCTGATATAAAGAGCCTGATATAAAGAGCCAACTCATTGGAAAAGACCCAGATGCTGGGAAAGATTGAAGGCAACAGGAGAAGGTAGCAGAGGATAAGATGGTTAGATAGTATCACTGACCCGATGGACATGAATTTGAGCAAACTTGGGAGTTAGTGAAAGACAGAGAAGCCGGGCATGCTGCAGCCCATGAGATTGCAAAGTGTCAGATATGACTGAGTGATTAAACAACAACAAACCTGTGTCCAGACTTCATGGAAAGTGCCAAATCTGTGATAGTTTTTATGGTAGCAAGGGAAAACTAACATCCCTCTCCACATCTGGTTTTACAATTTTCGTCCGATTTCAGATAACCTTCCTCATAGCATTTGTGAGCACTCACAAACTGCGACCTTCCTTATATCCACTTCTGCAAGCAGATCTCAGGACTTTTTTTCAAGGAAAAATGCCATATTTACTGATTATTTATATATTTCTTAATCACTTAATGCATCTAAAATGACCACCATCTTTATTAGGTTCCTATCTTTTTGTGTGTGTGTCACTGATGCTTTTGACTTCTGACCTCAAACCCCATTTTCTTCTGAAATCATTGTAGTCTTTATTGTACAATTTTGCAGAACATGGTGATCGTTAGGAATGCACATGTGTGTGTGTGTGTGTGTGTGTATGCAGTGATGCAGTGGGATTTTATATATACAGTGGGAAAGGAAAAAAAAATTCCCTCTATTCATCTTAAGTTCATTGGCTTGGCTCTTGTAAATTAGACTAACAAAATACAGATTAGCAAGTGAAGAAAAAACCAGAATTTTAATAACATGTGTATCGCACACATATATAAGAGTACTCAGTGAGGAGGAACTCAGTGGGCATGATGAGGACTTGGGCTTATAGAGAATCTTAGCAAAGAACAATAATTTTGTAGAGAAGTAGCAAGACAAAAGACAGTAACTCCAAGACACTGGAAGGAGCAAATTGGGGGAAGGCCAATATGTGGGGACCTAAAGTGCTTCCCTCATAGCTCAGTCAGTAAAGAAACTGCCTGCAATGCAGGAGACTGAATTTGATTCCTGGGTCAGGATGATTCCCCTGGAGAAGGAAGTGGCAACCGACTCCAGTATTCTTGCCTGGAGAATCCCAAGGACAGAGGACCCTGGCGGGCTACAGTCCATGAGGTCACAAGAGTCAGACACAACCTAGTCACTAAACCACCACAGACAGCCTTTCTTGTATCTACTTCTCTCCAATTGCTTTCAGCTCACAATAATCCTTGTGCTAAAGTGGTATATTTTTAGGTGCTACCCTTAAGATTCTTCCAGGTCCTGGGAAATGGGTGGGTTGGCTCTTGTATAAAGTCACACAGAACTAAATTCAGGACATAATTACGTAACTGCTTATTATGTAAAGAACTTTCTGATGTTTCTCCTTTGAAGTGACATACTTTTATACTCCACGTCTTTTTGAAAATGCCCACTTACCTTCCAGATGGCTGCTAAGATATTATATCTTAGGAGAAGCTGTATTTCATCCCACAAGTAAATGTTAGGTGATTTCTATGGGCATCCATCATATCCCATATTGCACAAATAATGACTCAACTCACATTTAAATTGTCCATTTGTTTTCCTATATCCCTTGCGGATTACAAACTTTAAGGAGAAGGATAACACATATGTTTTAGTTTTTCCATATTTGTATATCAACACTCTAGCTTAGTGCCAAACACATAACAGACATAATCATACATGTTAAATAAAAATTGAATATGTGTTTGAAAATACAAGCAATAGGTCAATCATGTACTCAATGAACTCAAATCTGAGTAAACTCTGAGAGATAGTAAGGAGAGAGGAGACTGGCATTTTGCTGTCCATGGCGTTGCAAAGAACTGAACACAATTCAGCAACCGAACGACAACAAAATGTTTGTTCCTACATAGTCACAATGTGGATAGCTGAGAAGATAATGTTTCTCTTCAATGACCAGAGCCATTTGCATCAAAGTCCTTTTAATGCAGATTTTAGATTCTGTCATCAAATATGTACATCTGATTTCACTAGCATCAGTGTGGGACTTCAAGCTGTGAGGTGGAGTGAAATAATCATTGAGAGATAGAGCATAGAATTGGAAATATTTCTTATCTCTTAAGGTCAGAATTCAAGTATACTATTTTCTGAGGCTTTATAATTGCTAAACATTGTTTAGAGATAAAATTAGCTCCTTAATTTGGTTTAGGAGTTCCTATAAGGTGGCCATGATGATAATAAGGCAGACCTCAATTTATGAGCAATCTAGGCAGGATTGCTTACTCAACCTGCAAATTACTTGCAAAATATATGAAATGTTTACAGCTCAAGTTGAAAATACAATATTAAAAATGTTTCTGGGGTCACATTAAAAATGATTGAGTGGTTTTAAAAGTCTATTGGCCTGGTGGTTTGTTGCAGGAGAGAAAAGTCAGTTAAACAGTTTGGTGTTCTGCATGTAGTTTTTCATGTCCAAGTGACCATAGGCTAGAGGCTAGAGGAAAATGTAGCATATCATGAAAGATTGGATAGTCCAAGCTTTCCACTCCCATTGTATATTTCAAATGTATTCTCCAAAGATGTCTATGGGAGTTAATTCTATTTGCATTAATTCTATCTTCAGTGGGTCAGGAATGGCAACTTATTGGCAGTCAAGAGTGACAATGAAAGAAGGGTAATGGAAGAAAGGACCCTTCTCCTTAAGAGATTTGTAATATATTAGAAGACAGAATAAGAGTCTGAGAAGCATAGCCACCAAGAAAGGACCAGGCATGTCTAAATGCAAAAATTCAAGCACTCCTAGATTCGAGAGAAGAAAATCATAACATGGAGGACTGGAATACTCAGAAAACACACTGCTAAGAGATCTCTTTGCTCAGATTAAAAACAACAACAACAACAAAAAAAACATGAAGTCAATGGTTTGTAACTTGGGCAACTGTTCACTGAGAACCCAAATGAGCCAGTTAGCTTACTTTGCATACACCAAACAACCAGCAGCTCATAAAAACTTTCAGTCATTGCTGACCTTGATTAGAATTCAGGCTGGAGCCAAGGAAAGAAAAGTGGAGATTTTGCTTTCCAATTTCCTATGCCACTCATTCTCTCTAGATCCTGGTTGCCAGCAAGGTTCTGCTTCATCATGGAGCACAGATAGTAAATGCAGCCTTGTAGGTATGTGATAGCAATGACCGTAAATAAGGACAAGCACACCTATACCTGCAAATGAATAGAGTTGCACAGATGGTACAAGAGATCCTTCCTATAGGTCCTGAGCCAGACCCCATTATTCTCTGCTTCATATAATGGCCCAGTGCAGTAACTGGACCATCACACAGCACAGATGGAAGAGAGCGTTAGAGGGCAATCGAACATGTGAATTTTCCCAGTGTGTCACAATTACAGAAACATCTGTGCTAAATATTTTCAAGCTGATCCACTGTAAAAATTGGCAATGTTCAATAGCACTCGATGTCTTGCCTTTCCCTGGTGGGAAAGAAATCTAATGATTGCATTTGGGACTACAGCATAAGGCATGTACCTATGCTGATTGCTTGCTGTTTAAAGGGACCTCATTTGCATTATGCTGCTTGCAATGTGCTTTCTTTATGCCTCCTCCTTTCTTTTCTCGCCTGCAAATATAAACTGAAAGGGAAATCAAACCCTTTGCTACTCTTGTCATTGAAATGTTTCCCAGGGCTCAGTTAATGGAATGGCCTGGGCAGGGGCAAGGAAAAGGCGAGAGCGATAAAGTCTCTTGACAGTAATTGTCGACTGCGTTGCCTGTTAATTCTGATTATATTAAAATGGATGATTGGCTGCCTCATCATTTGCTCATAAACATGGTACTTCATCCTAGGAATCTACTAATCAAAGCAAAGTTCTAACTTTTTTACTTATGTGAATTTTACCTTCAGGAAGATGGCAACATTAGTCAGTGCCCAGAAAATTTTAACATGCATATGACTCGCCTGGGATTCTTGTAGAGTGAAGTTTCTGATTCAGTGGATCTGGGAAGAGACCCAAGATTCTGCCTCTCTAACCAGCTCCTACGTGATGCACATGCTGTTGGTTTAAGGACTGAGGTCGAAAGCTCAGCTTCTCTGTACAATGGTGTTGAATCGAATCTCAGAGACAGAGTTTTGGATGAAGTAGAAAAGACTAGCTTAATTATTTTGGCAGACAAAGGGGGCCCCAGCAGGCTAATGCCTTCAAAATCGAGTGTCCTAGCTTGGAGAAGATAGTGAGAAGTTTTATAGTAATGGTTTAAAGACAGCTTGATCAGCTTGTGGACATTCTTCTGATGGGTGCTAAGTAGGAGTCAGCAGCATCAACGTTCAGGTCCAGCTGGTCTGTCTACCTGCTTGTGAGCAGCACGGCACTGTTAATCATTAACTTCTCCACGGGAGGGGATTTCAGTATCTGCAAAATAGCTCAAAGATATTGTTGGATGTATCCCTTGATGAGAAAACAGCACCTGCCCCAATGGCATCCCACTCCAGTACTCTTGCCTGGAAAATCCCAAGGACGGAGGAGCCTGGAAGGCTGCAGTCCATGGGGTCGCTGAGGGTCGGAGATGACTGAGCGACTTCACTTTCACTTTTCCCTTTCATGCATTGGAGAAGAAAATGGCAACCCACTCCAGTGTTCTTGCCTGGAGAATCCCAGGGACGGGGGAGCCTGGTGGGCTGCTGTCTATGGGGTCACACAAAGTCAGACACAACTGAAGTGACTTAGCAGCAGTAGCAGCAGCAGCCCCAAGGCTGCTCTTGACTATTTCTCCATGGTCTCAAATCCCTTCTCTTCTCTAATTAACAATTGTTTGAACCTGCCCATTGGAACTCAGGGAAGGCCATGTATGCTAAGTGAAGGCTGTTTCCTATAATTGAATAAATGAGGGACACAGGAAGTCTTTGCACCCAGGAACCCCATAGGGCATTGCTCAGAATCAGGACCACATTTTACACGGCAAGGTTCTAGGCTCTGAGAATGCAGGATGAAAATAGTAAATACAATTTTTGATCTTTTCACTTACCAGGAAATTAAAATATTCCCAGTAGATGCTATTAAAAAAAAAAACAAGGAAAAAAAGGTACCTAAGAGATTCCCATCTTGCAATAATGTTGATTTTCAATGTAGTACAAATTTCCATTTACTTATCAGACACCACTTTACAATCATATACTGTGTACCTACTAAAAACATTTAGTTTTCTGAAGCTCAAAGTCAGTGGAAGAAGCAGACACATAAGCAAATAATTGCAGTAGATGTGGAAAGGGCAATAAAAAGAGGTACCAACAAAGAAAAGACAGGGGATGAGTTTGGGAATCAGAACTGGCTATTCCAGGCACAGAAAAACTATACAAAAAAGATCTTCATGACCCAGATAACCACAATGATGTGATCACTCATCTAGAGCCAGACAGCCTGGAATGTGAAGTCAAGTTGGCCTTAGGAAGCATCACTATAAACAAAGCTAGTGGACGTGATGGAATTCCAGTTGAGCTATTTCAAATCCTAAACAATGATGTTGTGAAAGTGCTGCACTCAATATGCCAGCAAATTTGGAAAACTCAGCAATGGCCACAGGACTCGAAAAGGTCAGTTTTCATTCCAATCCTAAAGAAAGGCAATGCCAAAGAATGCTCAAACTACCACATAATTGCACTCATCTCGCACACTAGAAAAATAATGCTCAAAATTCTCCAAGCCAGGCTCCGACAGTACATGAACCGAGAACTTCCAGAGGTTCAAACTGGATTTTGCAAAGGCAGAAGAACCAGACATCAAATTGCCAACAAACACTGGATCACGAAAACAGTGAGAGAGTTCCAGAAAAACATCTACTTCTGCTTTATTGACTATGTCAAAACTTTTGACTGTGTGGATCACAATAAACTGGAAATTTCTAAAAGAGATGGGAATCAGACCACCTTTCCTGCCTCCTGAGAAATCTGATGCAGGTCAAGAAGCAGCAGTTGGAACTGGACATAGAACAACAGACTGGTTCCAAATAGGGAAAGGAGTACTTCAAGGCTGTATATTGTCACCCTGTTTATTTAACTTATATGCAGAGTACATCATGAGAAATGCTGGACTGGATGAAGCACAAGCTGGAATCAAGATTGCCAGGAGAAATATCAATAACCTCAGATACGCAGATGACACCACCCTTATGGCAGAAAGCAAAGGATAACTAAAGAGCCTCTTGATGAATGTGAAAGAGAGTTGCAAATGTTGGCCTAAAACTCAACATTCAGAAAAAAACTAAGATCATGGCAACTGGTCCCATCACTTCAAGGCAAATAGATGGGGAAACAATGGAAACGGTGACAGACTTTATTTTGGGGGGAAGGGCTCCAAAATCACTGCAGATGGTGACTGCAACCATGAAATTAAAAGATGCTTTCTCCTTGGAAGAAAAGCTATGACCAACCTCGACAGTACATTAAAAAGCAGAAACATTACTTTGCCAACAAAGATCTGTCTAGTCAAAGCTATGGTTTTTCCAGTAGTCACGTATGGATGTGACAGTTGGACTATAAAGAAAGCTGAGCACTGAAGAATTGATGATTTTGAACTGTGGTGTTGAAGACTGTTGAGAGTCCCTTGGACTGCAAGGAGATCCAACCAGTCTATCCTAAAGGAGATCAGTCCTGAATATTCATTGGAAGGACTGATGCTGAGGCTGAATCCAATAATTTGGCCACCTGATGTGAAGAACTGACTCATTGGAAAAGACCCTGATGCTGGGAAAGATTGAAGGCAGGAGGAGAAAGGGAAGATAGAGGATGAGATGGTTGGATGGCATCACAACTTGGCGGACATGAGTTTGAGTAAGCTCTGGAAGTTGGTGATGGACAGGGAAGCCTGGCGTGCTGCAGTCCATGGGATCGCAAAGAGTGAGACACAACTGAGCAACTGAACCGAACTGAGTCCAGGTACAGAGTACTGACTGCACCACTTAATTACTCCAAAACTAAGTTTCTCCATCAATAAAATGGACAGGATAACTTCATTCCTACTGTAATTGTGTTGATAATACACGACATGGTACTTACCACATCATAATTATGTACCAAACATTAGCCTGCTTCCTTTTATTTGATTTAGGAAAACAAAACAAACAAGGCAAAAAGATTAGCAGTATTGCAAAGATGGCAGTTGCTGTAAAAATAAATAAGATGACTTCATCTCTAAGGAGCTTACAATTTAATAGAAGAGATAAAAAGAAGAGCATTGGTGACTATTAAGCTGTAATGCAAGGTAGAATGTGATAAATTCTATCAAATAAATTTTAGGGAAGTGCTATGGTAAGAAAATGAATTGAATTTCGTGGCATTTAAGTTGCGACAGAAAGGATGTGTAGACTTACAGTGGGCTATAGGAGAAAAAAAACATTTCATTTATAGAGGATGAAAAAAATCACTGGAATGCACTTGCAGGAAATGTTTTAGCTAGAGGTAACCCTTGTTGGGGCTTCCCAGGTGGCGCTAATGGTTTAAAAATAAACAAACAAAAAAAACCCTGTCTGCCAACGCAGGAAGCATAAAAGAAGTGGGTTTGATCCCTGAGTTGGGAAGGTCCCCTGGAGGAGGGCATGGCAACCCACTCCAGTATTCTTGTCTGGAGAATCCCACTGACAGAGGAGCCTGGCGGGCTACAGTCCATAGGGTTGCAAAGAGTCAGAGATGACTGAAGGACTTAGCAAGCATGCACACAAGCTTTGTTGAATACAAGTGGTCTCAAGTGGCCTCGGCCTGCAGCGACTTGAAGCAGGTTTTTGGTTGTTGGCTAGAGATTGAAGTCAAGTTGCAGCAGTGAAAGTAATGAATTCTAGCCACTAGACCAGTGGCCAGTGACAAGGCCCTTGCCCATACAGCCTTGCAGAAATGAATTCTCACAAAGATGGAAAGTAGTGAAACAACTGTTTATTAGGAGGAAAAAAGGCATATATGGATAGGCACACAGGCAGGCTCAGAGAGAGTCCCACCCTGGTGGTAGTTTGAATTACTTATATGGGTCATCCCAAATTTCCTTTGACCAGTCATCTTGCTTTGCCTGGTTCTGAGTCTGAATTTGGTACATCTAAGGGGCTTCTCTGGTGTTTCAGGCATTAAAGAGTCTGTTCACAATGAAGGAAACCTGGGTTCGATCCCTGGGTTGGAAAGATCTCCTGGAGAAGGGCATGGCAACCCACTCCAGTATTCTTGCCTAGAGAATTCCATGGACAGAGGATCCTGGCAGGCTGTGGTCCACGGGGTCACAAAACATCAGACATGACTGAAGGGCTAACACTTTCCCTTTTACCGGGTCCTCTTATGTATGCATGCCTATCTCTCAGCCAAGATGGATTCTAGAGAAGAGGACTATGGGGGAGTTAACCTCCAAGGAGACTCTCTGTGCATGTATATTTGAGAAGGTGTCCCTGAAGACAAAAATGAGAAATATGTGGTCTCTTATTTGAGTAGGGCTTAGCTCCTTCTCCTCTTCATCTTGGAGTATCAGTCCACAAAGGGATGAACTGCAGCTCCTCAGACCAGGGGCTCTCTATCTCCTGCCTCCGAATTAGTAGGTGTAGAGGATGCAGAGGGAATGTGGAATGAAGCTTGGGAGTTGGAAATTTATTTCATGGGCTGTGGTCATTTCATCAGACTCATTTAGAATGAAGTAGATTCAATACATGTGTTCTTGAGTCAAAAGAGTCAAAAGGAGAGACACTGAAAAAAGAGATATGCTAAACAATGGCACTTGTTGAGGTTGGAGAAGGGAAAGGCCAATTGCAGTAGAATTGAAAAGAAAGACAGCAGGTGTTAGGGAGAGAAGTCAAGAGCAGCATTTGAGGACTTATTAGAAAGTAAAATGTTGGATAAAGCTTCAATTTTCCTGGGAGGTGACTAGGAGTACCGTTGTACGATTTTTAAAATAAAATAAAGAGAATGGATGGATCATTGATAACAATGATGAAACATTCCATGTAATTGCAGAACTAGAGCTTAACATGGAAAAGCTGAAGTTCAAACCAGATCAAAAAAAGACCTAGAACATTTACATAGGGAAGATACCCATGTGTGTATGGAGTAAGGGCAGCTGAGTGAAAAAAAATGTACTAGTGATGAGATGAGAAAAACTCTCACAGGTGGGAGATTATTAGGAAAGCATATGGTAAGTAAAACCAGGTTAGCAGAAGATTTAAGAGTTAGTGACAGAGAGAGGCAGTGACAGATCCAGAATTTGGCCAACAATTTAGTTGAGAGGACAAAACAAGGAGAATATTCTAGGGCTGTATGTGCATGGCATGGAATAGTTACTTAGAGGGCATATGTATTCAAGGTGCCTTCAGTAGTTGCTAAAGGTTTCAAAGAGTCTATTCCTATCCCCCAAACCACCCCTTGCACTCATTCTGCTCATTAGAGAGAGGACAGTCACCTCTTTGAATACTAAGCAGCATCTTTGTTTTTGGTTTTGTTTTTTTTTTTAGTAACATGATCTTAATATTAGTATTAATTTTTTAAATATTTAATTTAATTTTTTAAATTTAATTTAATTTTTATTAATATTTTTAGTAACACGATCTTAATATTAATACCCTAGCTGGATATTAATATTCCTAAATTTACCTTGTCTTAGGTTTAAATTTATTGATCTTACATATTTATGTTTCTAAATAGAGAAAAGGCAATAGAGAAAATATTCTATGTTTAGTTATTACTCCATGGTCAATATTCTCTCTCTCCCTGTCTCATTCTCTCTCTCAACCCCCCTCTCCCTCTTTCTCTTCCTCTCTTGTCATTAAGGATGGGATACTATTTATTTTATTTTATTTTTTCAGTGTTACAGCTCCATTTTATTTAGAAGATAGCAGGAGAATCCAAGACTCAGAGAGAAAGGAGTGGAGGAGTGCGTGGGGAGGGAGAAAGAGAGAGAGAGAAAGAGAGAGAGAGAGCGCGCGGGAGAGAGTCCGTGAGAAAGCGCTTTGGTTCCTCCTTTTATGTTTTTTTCCTCCACCTGGGCCTGCCCTATGCAAATTGGGCTTAGCCAGGAGTGCTGTTTGTTCTGCCTGAAGTCTTCACTCTGGTCCTCGGAGTCTTTTAGCCACTGCCATTTTGGACTCCTTTTCCCTATTCTACCTACCTAACATTCCTCCCTCAAGAGATGGGAGGCCCAATTCCTTGGGAATAGGGGCGTCGAGGTCTTTCTGGCTACTTCCTGCTGAACTGGGGTGGCGAGGGGTATTGGGCCTCCCCCTCTTGCTAGTCTCAATCCTCAGAGTCCTTATAGCAATGTCCAAGGGTGTGTGATATTTTCCGTGGTCAGCTGTAGTTTTATATCTTTGTTGAACTGGCACTGCATGTTGTAGCTGGTTGACCTGGGCAGAGACAAAACAGGTTAGACAATTGACAGTACATGGAAAAATCATTTAAAAAGAAGAAAACTATACAAATGAAAAGGCTATAAAATTCTATCCCGGTGCCATGAATAAATTCTAACTTTAATACAAGAACAAATGTTTAAGATGGTTACACTGTGGTTCATTGAATAATCTCATACCAATTACTTATTAAAAAAGATTTATATAATATGAAGACCACCATGGGATAGTAGTACTCTGTTGCATCCAACTCTTTGTGACCACATGGAGTGTAATCTACCAGGCTCCTCTGTCCATAGGATTTTGCAGGCAGGAGTACTAGAGTGGGTCTAGTATTCAATCCCAACTCAGGGATTGAACCCACATCTCTTGAGTCCTCTGCATTGGCAAGCAGATTTTTTACCACTAGTGGCATCTAGCCAACTTCTATGCATTTCATTTACAATGCCACCTATTTACAAATCTAGTCTCACTTACTATTGCAACAACTCAGAGAAGTAAATGCAATGGCACCCCACTCCAATACTGGAAAATCCCATGGGCAGAGGAACCTGGAAGGCTGCAGTCCATGGGGTCGCTAAGAGTCGGACACGACTGAAGCAACTTAGCAGCAGCAGAGAAGTAAATACTTTTCTCCCCATTTTACAGTGGAGAGAGGTTGAAAGCTATTAACTTGAAGAGTCAGGACCCAAACGAAATCTGTCTCATGCTACAGCCCTAATTCTTTTCACTATATGGACATGTAAGGGAGAAAAAAGTCTCTTTCTCTTTCTAGCTGAGATTTCTCAACTGGGACCCTGTAAACTGTATTGACAAAAGACAGATGAGTAGGAAAAAAGCACATACATTTATTTAGCCTTCATAAAAAATAGCAACCCACTCCAATATCCTTGCCTGAGAAATCCCATGGGCAGAGGAACCTGGCAGGCTATGGGATTGCAAGAGTTGGACACAACTTAGCAACTAAACCACCAAGGAAATGAAGACCTGAATGTTTTTATACTAGCTTGAGGAAGAGTGAAAAACATGTAAGAGAAAAGAGCTAAAGATAGTAATCTGGAGGAAACTTAGCAAAGCTTGTGTTTTTTTCTAGATTGTTCTGGGTTTCTATTCCGTCTTCAGAGATAAGCATGCTCCTTTTCGCTGGGTATGGGGAAGGTACCGCTTACACAAGGGTCTTTTGACCTGCATCAGGAGAGATGCAGTTTGTCAGCAAATCTGTTTTGCACTTGCCATTTTCCTTCAACATAAAATATTCAACATTCATAGCATAATATAGCACCTGAATCCCATAAGAAACATAGACCTTCTATTTTATAGCAATAATATAGAAGAGTTCTGTGCTCTACTGATGCCTCTGAAAGGGGCAGTTGAGTTACTGCCACTGACAGATAACTCATATCTATCTCCTAGATAGACCAGAATCCAAATTCTAAAATACCACTCTTTGAAAATAAAGATAATAATGAAAGACATCAGATGCAGAATAACTTCATGACAAATTTTTGGATCGATTCCTGAAGGCATAAGTAGTACCAGGTAGGCAAAATAACCCTCATTCTAGAACAATTACAAACATTAAAATGAAGTATTACACCTACAATTAGAAAGAACCTCACAAAAGATTACTTTTTTTGTTTGTTTGTTTGTTTTTAAAAAAGACTTTCCAATGAGGAGAAATGTTTTGATCTGATGAACCACATTGGAGCAATGCTAATTTTATTAATTATATTTTGGGTTTAAAATCCATATTCACCACGTAATTTTATACTTGTTAAGATGATACGTATCTGCATCTAATCTATTGTATGATGTACATTATGTTAATAACATCTCAATAAATTTGGAAAGAAAATAAATAAATAAATAAAAACAGTGTGTCTAAATATAGCTTTCAATTCTAATCTTGAGAAAATGGATACAAAATAATTTTTAGACTATAAACTTTGTGCAGGTAAAAAAAATAACATGACTATTTCAGTGTTCTTCGTGACATGTCTTCATTATTATTATGCTACATGTTTCAGAAGTTGAAAATAAATATAAAGAACTAGTTCTATAAATATTAAAAAATGGAAAAGGAAAAGATGAGTAGTTGAAGTCAGAAGAAAGTTAAAATCAGAATTTAAGACCTTAGAGTAAAATTATAGCTTTGTAGTTTGTTTTATTTTGTTTATCATGGAGGTATCAAAGAGAACTAAAGAGGTATGATAGTTAAAGTTTGTTTGTTTGTTTTTTCTCTTAGTAAAAAACATATTTATTTAAGAACTTTGGCAATAAAGGAAAAGAGACCTTAGTATAGGCCTGGGCTCCATTTCAAATACAGAAAAGCAGAGATTTATAATCAAGGAGCAGGCTGGCAGGTCAGCAGACAGAAAATTACAAAGTATAGACATCAGGGGTACAGAATTCTTGCTAAACTGACCTAATAAGATTCATGCCAAAGGCAGAAAAGTCAGACATCATCTGAGGGATGGAGGGCAGGATGAGGATTTTGACTCAACGTCTCAGATGATCAGATATTGAGGATGAGGGGGACTCTGAACTGCTAAGGAGAATTCTGGCTAAAACTGGGTGATGAGAAGATGAACAGGGAAGTCCAAGGTCTAGGCCTAGTCAAGGCAAGGGACCAGAGGAGCCTGACTAAAGTTCGGTCAAGGAGAGAGACTTTGTCAGAGATGGAGAATATTGGTATTGAACTGCTCAAGGAAGCTTGACACTGGCTGGTAGGGGAAGTCAGCAATGTGTGTAAAGGGGTAAGTAGATGAAAAGAAACAGATTAGGAAGAACAGCAAACACCAACTCAATCAGAGAAACAGACAGACTTTGTTTAAGAGACAAAAGATACTATTAAGAATTGAGTTTGTAAGTATGAGACTGATTTCATTTTTAAATTTGTTTGTAAAATTTATTTTATTTTGGAGGAGACACGGGTTCAGTTGCAGTAGATACCTGGTGGCTCAGTTCTAAAGAATCCACCTGCCAGTGCAGGAGATGTGGGTTCGATCCCTGGGTCAGGAAGATCCCCTGAAGAAGAAAAATGGCAACCCATCCAGTATTCTCACCTGGGAAATCCCATGGACAGAGAAGCCTGAAAGGCTATAGTCCATGGGGTCACAAGAGTCAGACATAACTTAAACCACCACATAGTTGATTTCCCATGCTGTGTGAGTTTCGGATATACAACAAACTGACTCAGTTATGCATATGCATCTATTTATTCTTTTTCAAATTCTGTTCCCATTTGGCTCTTACAGAATATTGAGCAGAGCAGAGACTAAAAAGAGTAGATTTCTAGTAGTCTTTAAATCTATCCTGTTGGAATGCAATAAAGAACTATGGTAAAATTCAGGTTTTGGAATCTGAGACATCTGTTTTCTAGTCACTGGTGCATCACTTACTTAGTGAATCTAAATGTCACAAACACTGAGCCCCCATTTTTATGTTAGAAATCGCTAGAAGAAATGTGCCCAACATATTACCAGGCACAACATGCCTGTCATGTAGTGTCTGCTCTGTAAACTCCTTTCCTCTCCTCCAATGTTAACAATTTTCTCTTACAGTTCTTTATTCTTAGACACATTTTCTGTTTCCCAGTTTATTCTAAGTGAATTAGCTACTACTTTGTTTTATGGGAAATATATGTTAATACATTCCATATTACAGAAATAGGTAATATCACCTGATCTTTAAATTTCCTAGAACTCACTTGAGAATCAAACTACACTTTTAAAGTTCATTCCAAGTGCATTTTCCACTTCCAGTTCACTTTGTCAAGTAGATTGCCTGTTATACATTGGGCTTTATCATTCTTATTTTCATATACCCTCCTCTTCTTTCATACTTTCATAAGCCTTCAAAGAATTCTATGCTTTATTTAGCAAACATTCACCCAAAAACCCATATATTTACTATCCACTATGTAGAAGTCAATGAAGCAATTCAAAAATCAAAACAATAAAAACAAGCCTTGGCCACAAGGAACAGTCTTGCGTTGCTTAACTCTGTAAGGGAGAAAGAGAAGTCTTATCTCCTCCATCTTCATGAGAATACTCTTCCACAATAAGTCAATCAGTAGATGTGGAAAAAACCAACTTCCTGCAGAAGGAAAATCAAAATGGAGTTTGTTTTTGCTAAAAGAGCTTTCTAAAAGGGAGCTGGAGGCCATCGAGGAAGTAAAACGTAGGCATGCCTCAGT
Source organism: Bison bison bison (assembly GCF_000754665.1). Classification (NCBI taxonomy): domain Eukaryota; kingdom Metazoa; phylum Chordata; class Mammalia; order Artiodactyla; family Bovidae; genus Bison; species Bison bison. The sequence goes on along the minus strand of NW_011495057.1, from coordinate 8,100,739 downwards.
CTGGCCATAATCTGAACCCTGATCACTTCTTGTCTGATTACAGACATTCAGAACATCTACAAAATGTTCCAGAAACTCAGGGTACTTATTGGACCCTTACCCTAAATAACTTGTGACAGCCTATCCTTTATTTCCTTTATGCATCCCAGCCAACTATAATTTTTGAAAACAAACTTTAACAACTGTGTAGCTTTTGCCTTTATAAGCTCCTGACTCTCTTCCTTGGAACACTCTTTGGATTTTACCCAAATCTGTGTCTCCTGAACTGCAACTCCTAAAACCCCAAATAAAACTCTTTGCTCTTTGCAGCCTTGATACTGATTATTGTTTGACCTTCCTTTATACTTTTTCTACTTGATTATATGATGTTTTATCAGAGCAGCTGGCTTTGGAAATTTACTCTAAAAATCTAACTATTTTTATTTCTATCTAGAATTAAAAGTAATTGATTGGAGAAAAAAATAGGCTTTTTTTTTAACCCTCTTTGTCAAGCAAAAGTATTATATGGAAGCGATTGAACTATGACACACATTCTAATATTTCCAAATGTTAAACATCTTAGGTAGAGTCTAATTCCTACTAGATATAGGCCACACCAGGACTGTAGTGGATTCTGCTTTAGAGAGAAACTGATGTCTTATTCTCTCCATGAGAAATTAGAATGTGTCCTCCTGAATTTAAAGGGAAATTAATAACTGACACACTGCTTCAAGTGTGAAGTGGGGGGGGGGGTTGTTTTATTGAAAAATCAATTTCTCAATCCTCTTAACATTCCTTGTTCTTTTCTGAACTTTTGCCCAGTTGTCAACCTCTTTGAGAGGACTAAGGGAATGGAATAAAATACAATATATTTAATGGAAATCTCACTAGGACTAAACAAAAGAGGCCTTTAATCTCCTTACCTAGCAATGTGGTGTCTGACTCTCTTAGAAGCCATCACCCAATCCAAGTTAATGTGAAATTTTCTATCTAACATCACATCAATCTAAAACATGTATTTGTGATATTGCGATGTGTAATATGAAATATACATTTCATCTTTATATCTTTTTTGGCCCAGAGCTCCTAAACTCTTGGAATTTCCTAAGTGATGAGTGTGATAAAAGTGTCTTTTGTTATCTTAATGAGATGACTTCTCAACCCCCGGTAAGGTAGGTAAGGAAAGAACCATGCAAATGATTAGAAGGTTGGAACTGTTAGTTCCACTCCCCAGATCTCTGGGGAGGGGAGAGGAGCTGGAGTTTGAATCTACTGCCAATAGCCAATGATTTAACCAATCAGGTTTGTGTAATGTAACCTCCATAAAAACGCAAAAGGGGAAGATTTTTTCAGTCTGATGAACATCTGGGGAGTCAAGGAGAATGACCTGCTCAGGGATCACAGAAGCTCTATATCTGTATCTTGCCCTGTATATCTCATTTGGCTATTGATTTGTATCCTTTAATATCCTGTGTAATAAACTGATAATCTGGTGAGTAAACTCATTTCTGAAGTTTTGCAAGACACTCTAGCAAATTAATCAGACCTAAGGAGGGGGTCAGGACTTCCCAGGTGACACAGTGGTAA
>NW_011495057.1:8083416-8099073 GCF_000754665.1 Bison bison bison | reverse complement strand
GTGGTAACGAATTCGACTGCCAGTGTAGGAGACAAAACAGATGTCGTCTCAGTCCCTGGGTGGGGAAGATTCTCTGGAGTAGGAAAAGGCAGCCAGCTCCAGTATTCTTGCCTGGAAAATACCATGGACAGAGGAGCCTGCTGGGCTATAGTCCATGGGGTCACAGAGTCGGACACAACTGAACCACTAAACCCAAGGATGGGGTCATGGGAACATCTGATTGATAGCCGGTCAATCAGAAGTACAGACAACAGCTTGGATTTGCGATTGGCATCTGAAGTGGAGGCAGTCTTGTAGCCCTGAGTCCTTAATCTGTGGGACCTGACACTCTCTCCAGGTAATAGTGTCAGGATTGAGTTGAATCGTAGGGTACCAGCTGGTGTCAGAGAATTGCTTGCTAGAATACGGAAAATCCCCCACACAGTGGAACTGGCTAATCAGAATCTTAGTTATGAACTAGGAAAATGCTTGAACGTAATAAATTTACATATTTAAGGGACATACTTAGGCCAAAGTTCTAGGATCAATGTACCTAAAAGACCACACTCTTTATGCACAAACAAATGTCTCTGAAACAGAAAGAAGAGTAATTAATTTATTTCCAAGCCAGTTAACCAATCCCTTGTGAATGACCGTCTTCCAATACCTGTCTCTAAGGTGTTTTTTTCTTTTTTTCTTTTCTACAAACTGTAACAACTGCCAACTTGTCAAATGGTGAAGCTTTTGTTTCCCCTTGGCAATAGATCCCTGCCCTGAGTGACAGGATTTACATATTGACAACTGCAAAATGTCCCAAATAACTCTGAAAAGCACCTGGAGTTTAATTTTGCATCTTAATATCCAGAAGGAGTCTTTTTTATTATTTCTCACATGTTAAAGTGAGGTTATTTATATACCTCACAACTGATGGTGTGATGACAGCCAAGCTAAGCAGAGTATTTGAAAAATTCAATAAACTTAGCTTCCTGGGAAATGATATACTAATGTCTTTCAAAAGATTTGAATGATCTGCCTAAAATAGCAAGGAATTTTAAGACATCCTTTCATTTAAAATAATAATAACAGAATAGCATCTAGTCATCTTAACAACCAAAATGCAAAGGATGAATAATTTGCCACAAAAGACCTCAAGCTTTCTATGTCAAAGTGTAAGTAAATGCTAGAGAACAAGTGAAAGATACATAAGTATTTCTGCTGCAGAAGAGGTCTCTTTTAACAAAAGAGGGAGAACCATATATCTTTCTCCCTAACAGCAACTCTTTATCACTAAAAATAGCACACTGGAAACTGACAAAGTGGAGTGTTTTTGAATAAGCCTGAATTATAGATAGTGACCTGAATAGGAGCAATGAACATGACTCAAAACCATTCACGTGGCAGTCCCTGCCAGGATTGTAGTAATCTCTCAGTCACCTAATTGGCATGTGAATGTGCGCACGCGTGTAAATACAAAGTTTTATCTGAGAGATAGGATTTCTCTTGTTTTCGCATACAATTCAGAGTCACATTTTCTATGTGGTAATATAGATTTCTCCTTAGATTCTGCATTAAGGTTTTCTAAAGATGGAAATTAACAGCACTGCAACAGATCCCCATAAAACTGGAAATTACTATTCTTCTCTCACATCATTCCCATGTACAGCATCAGTCTTCTTTCTCTTTCATCTCATTTTAAAAAAGAAAATCAAACATGCTTTTACCATCTAATAACCTTTCCCCATGTTTCTTATTTCTTAAATATACCAGCAAAGTCTTTATGACCATGATCATGTTTTATTCTCAGTTTGACAGACCAAAAGTTAAACTAAAAGCATTTTTTGATAGCTTGACACTGGCCGAAGACCTCAGCAAAATATATTGACTTTTCACCTTCCCCCAAAATTAATGTTTATGCCCTCTTGCCCTTTCACTTTTCTTAACTGAGAATACCAGTCATTGAGACCTACTGGCCTCAAGCCATGGATGTATTGATGAGTTGCCTAGTTCCAAGCTCTCCAAGTTCAGGGGCAAGACAGATACTTAAGATTGCAGAGGAAAAAATGAAGGGAAGGGCATCAAAGGTGCAGATCATATTTAGTCTTTCTCCTTGTGTCCAAAGATGAATTCAATAATTTCCTCCAGTTATTCTGAAGCATTGGTAAGTTGTGACTTTACTTTGAATCATCTTAAAACTAATTTTTTTTCCTAATGGTAGCAAGTGGTCAATTTCACCTTACCTTTTTTTTTTTTTTTAAATTTTACTTATTTATTTATGTTTGGCTGTGCTGGGTCTCTGTTGCTATGGAAGGACTTTTTCTAGTTGCAGTGAGCAGGAGCCACTCGTTAGTTGCGGTGCTTGGGCTTCTCACTGCAGGGGCTTCTTTTGCTGCAGAGCACAGGCTCTCAGCACGTGGGCTTCTGCAGTTGTGGCACACAGGCTTACTTGCCCTGAGACATGTGGAATCTTCCCAGACAAGGGATTGAACCTGTGTCCCCTGCGTTGTCAGGCAAATTTCCAACAACTGGACCACCAAGGGAAGTCTTTATCTTGTATTAATAAAAGGGGGAGTCATGATAGTGTGATGACATATAATTCATCTCTATATGGTCCCTCTTCTATGTTATATAGACCACAATTGAACTTACTTATATATACAGCCATTGTAAAAGAACACTTCCTTTTTTACTCATTTCATTTTTTTCTTGAAGGAAAAGCTAGCATTTTCCTTCAAGGATTCAAGACTATCCGCTGTTTGTCCCTTGAAACAAAATTACCACCCACTGGATTATGGAACCCTATACCTGTAGCAAAGGAAAAGATGGTTGGATGGCATCACTGACTCAATGGACATGAGTCTGAGCAAGCTCTGGAAGATGGTGAAGGACAGGGAAGTCTGGCATGCTGCAGTCCATGGGGTCGCAAAGAGTTGGACATGACTAAGTGACTGAACACAACACAAATACCTGTGGGACATGGATTCTTAATCAGGAGTCATTTTGCCCCCTTAAATCATATTTGTCATTCTTAGGAGATATTTTTGATAGTCACAAGTGGGGGAAGGAGACTGGCATGTGGATGCTGCTAAATATCTTTCAGTGCACAGAAGATCCCACACTACAAGGATCCCGTGTGTGTGCTAAGTCACTGCAGTCGTGTCCAACTCTGTGTGACGCTATAGACTGTAGCCTGTCAGGCTTCTCTGTCCATGGGATTCTCCAGGCAAGAATCCTGGAGTGGGCTGCCCTGCCCTCCTCCAGGAGATCTTCCCCACTCGAAACAGCATCTCTTATGTCTCCTGATTTAGCAGGTGGGTTCTTTAGCTCTAGTGCCAGCTAGGAAGCCCCACTACAAGGATCATCCAGTCTCAGCTATCAATAATGTTGAGGTTTAAGAAATTAGCCTGGCCAATCTATGATACCTGGAAAAAATCTTGCACATTCCTTCCTAGCTTTCTTCATGATGTCATTCCAGTCTTAATCCCATAGTGCCCTTCCACCTTTGAATCCGACTCATCTTTCCAGGCACAGTACAGGATCCTGTGCTAAACCTATGTGGAGAGCTCAGGCTGCCTAGAATCCTCCATCAAGCTGTAAGTTCCCAAAAGATTTTTTTCCTCCTTCTGATGGAAATCCTTGCAAATAGATTTATTTGCATTGAATACTGATGAATAGATTATTCATAATTGTCATTTAACTAGATCAAGGCAAGCAGGTTCTATGCTGCAAAAAGAGGACTTTATTTTCTCAATAATCAAATAATTTTGCATTGTGAGTAATGCATTATGCATTACTCACATAATTTCCTATGTGAGTAAGGTGGCATGACTGTTAAAAGAGAAATAGTTCTGCCCATCCCCAAAAAAAGGAAGGGGAGAAAAAAAAGAAGAAGATGGAATAGGATTATACAGTGGAAGTGAAATATAGATTTAAGGGACTAGATCTGATAGATAGAGTGCCTGATGAACTATGGAATGAGGTTCGTGACATTGTACAGGAGACAGGGATAAAGACCATCCAATGGAAAAGAAATGCAAAAAAGCAAAATGGCAGTCTGGGGAGGCCATACAAACAGCTGTGAAAAGAAGAGAAGCGAAAAGCAAAGGAGAAAAGGAAAGATATAACCATCTGAATGCAGAGTTCCAAAGAATGACAAGGAGAGATAAGAAAGACTTCCTCAGTGATCAATGCAAAGAAATAGAAGAAAACAACAGAATGGGAAAGACTCAAGATCTCCTCAAGAAAATTAGAGATACCAAGGGAACATTTCATGCAAAGATGGGCTCGATAACTGACAGAAATGGACCTAACAGAAGCAGAAAAGATTAAGAAGAGGTGGCAAGAATACACAGAAGAACTGTATAAAAAAGATCATCATGACCTAGATAATCACGATGGTGTGATCACTGACCTAGAGCCAGACATCCTGGAATGTGAAGTCAAGTGAGCCTTAGAAAGCATCACTAATAACAAAGCTAGTGGAGGTGATGGAATTCCAGTTGAGCTATTTCAAATCCTGAAATGTAATGATGATGTGAAAGTGCTGCACTCAATACGCCAGCAAATTTGGAAAACTCAGCAGTGGCCACAGGACTGGAAAAGGTCAGTTTTCATTCCAGTCCCAAAGAATGCTCAAACTACCGCACAACTGCACTCATCTCACGTGCTAGTAAAGTAATGTTCAAAATTCTCTAAGCCAGGCTTCAGCAATATGTGAACTGTGAACTTCCAGATGTTTAAGTTGGTTTTAGAAAAGGCAGAGGAACCAAAGATCAAATGGCCAACATCCGCTGGATCATCGAAGAAAGCAAGAGAGTTCCAGAAAAACATCTATTTCTACTTTATTGACTATGCCAAAGCCTTTGACTGTGTGGATCACTATAAACTGTGGAAAATTCTGAAAGAGATACTAATACCAGACCACCTGACCTGCCTCTTGAGAAACCTATATGCAGGTCAGGAAGCAGTAGTTAGAACTGGACATAGAACAACCGACTGGTTCCAAATAGGAAAAGGAGTACATCAAGGCTGTATATTGTTACCCTGCTTATTTAACTTCTATTCAGAGCACATCATGAGAAATGCTGGGCTGGAAGAAGCAAAAGCTGGAATCAAGATTGCCAGGAAAAATATCAATAACCTCAGATATGCAGATGACACCACCCTTAAGGCAGAAAGTGAAGAGGAACTAAAGAGCCTCTTGTTGAAAGTGAAAGAGGATAGTGAAAAAGTTGGGTTAAAGCTCAACATTCAGAAAACTCATGGCAAATAGATGGGGAAACAGTGGAAACAGTGTCAGACTTTATTTTGGGGGGCTCCAAAATCACTGCAGATGGTGATTGCAGCCATGAAATTAAAAGATGCTTACTCCTTGGAAGGAAAGTTATGACCAACCTAGATAGCATTTTCAAAAGCAGAGACATTACTTTGCCAACAAAGGTCCATCTAATCAAGGCTATGGTTTCTCCAGTGGCCATGTATGGATGTGAGAGTTGGACTGTGAAGAAAGCTGAGTACCAAAGAATTGATGCTTTTGAACTGTGGTGTTGAAGATTCTTGGGAGTCCCTTGGACTACAAGGAGATCCAACTAGTCCATTCTGAAGGAGATCAGTCCTGGGTGTTCTTTGGAAGGACTGATGCTAAAGCTGAAACTGCAATACTTTGGCCACCTCATGCGAAGAGTTGACTCATTGGAAAAGACTCTCATGCTGGGAGGGATTGGGGGCAGGAGGAGAAGGGGACGACAGAGGATGAGATGGCTGGATGGCATCACCGACTCGATGGACATGAGTTTGAGTGAACTCCGGGAGTTGGTGATGGACAGAGAGGCCTGGCGTGCTGCGATTCATGGGGTCACAAAGTGTTGGACACGACTGAGCGACAGAAGTGAACTGAACTGATCCTATCCCATCTCCTTGAATATAGGTTTAGTATATTTCTTAGTGTTTTGTATAGCTTCTTCATGGGCATGAAGGCAGATACGTATCTATTTCTTTGTGGATGATCTAGTACACAAAACTCTAGGATGTTAGCAACAAAGTGTATTGAGGATCATCTAGTCCAATTCCATCAGTTGAAGATACTGAAGTTCAGACTAATTAATAATTTAAACAGATAATTGTTCTATGAGGTGAGTACTTATAATATCCCTTCAACAGATCAAGAGACTGGACAGGGAGAGGTGATAAAACTTGTCAGAATGGTAGAGCTCATCACTGGCAGAACTGTGCTTCCAACTTAGGTCATCGAGTTCCAGAGTTTATGCTTCAAGCTTCTGTACTACATTGCTACTACGTTGAAATTTTGCCCACAATCACATACCAAATTAGAAGGAAAACTAGAATAATGTTTCATTTCTTCTTTCCCCAGATCTAGTGTTTATACTATGCAATACTATCTCCATTTATTGGAATAATTCTCTGTAGAAATTGAATAGACTTTTTTTTTCCCCAAAGGCAGAAAAACCACATAGAACCAAACTTCTCTTTGCATAATAAAGCATACTTACACTAACTGGATTAACCACTAATACAATTGATCATCAAAGTACCACATAAATGATAGTCAATTTTTCTAATTTTTTTCTCTCCTGTATCTTAAGAATTATCTATTTGGTATATGCAAAGTTTAGAGAAATAAGCACATATCTAGAATGCCAAATTTTTAGATTAAATTTGACAAATACATTCATCCTTTATGAGTATGAAGTAATTCAGTGTCACACAGATGATATATGCAGAACACTGACTTGAAGTGCTTTTATTTGTGCCTATTGAATAATAAAACTCAAAAACTCTTGATTTGTAAAATTTCCCTATTGTTAGATCCTTTGAAATAATTTTCTTAGGCATTTCTTAAAGTTTTCTTAGACCACTCAATCCTACAGCATTTTTTTCAATGAAAAAGCATGTTCCTAAGATCAAGAAACTTGACACAGGATAAAATTTAACATCTAGGCTAATTATTTTTGCATAATATGCATTAATGTGTCTAATACACATGCTTTTGATAACTCAATTTGGGAAATACTGGTGGAGTACAGAACATGCATAGGAAAGGCAGATTATGGAATAAGAGGGACATCTTACAAGAACAGCAACGTAGCAGCTGACTGGGTTTATCCCTCTACTCTTTAAAGGAAGCCAGCCCACTACACATCATCTGACGGGAGGCCCCCACCTCAACATTCTAGGGGACAAAGTACTGACAGGGAGGTAGCCCATCATGTTACACACCCCTGGGACCATCCTTAGATGACCTCCATAATTTGCCCAAATTCAAATGTACCCATCGCATCATGATACTTAATTCAAGCCCTAGTTCTCCTCACCCTTGATTTACAAAATGAGAGATACCCTTTATCAATGCAATCAGCCCACATTTCTCTCCTTCTTAGTGATCCACCACACATGTTGGTATTTGATTGGATTTTTCAAACTATTTTACTGTAATTATTTTATATGCTAATTATTTTTCCTCCAAGTCTTAAATACAAATCCTCTGCAAGTTTATAAAGAATGTTGGAACAGGATTGATAAAATATAGTACATGGCTGTTTATCACTTCAGCCCAATTCTAAGTAAAAAACAAATATTTAATATACATTATCCAAGGAAACCAAGTAGGAATGCTTACAAGATTGACTAACCATGTCATTTTAATAAGGAGAACTCCAGGCATTTTTCTTTTTAATAATGTCACCAGATTTTCTTAATGCATTGATCAAAAAGAATCATAAGCAGCAAGGTTGAAAATTGGGGGTATCACAGAAATTTAACCAGAAGGAGCCAAGTGACTTGAAATGGTAAATACATTTCTCTGATCATTTTTAAACTGCAAAAAAGGGCATGAAAAGAAACCCGGACATTCATTTACACTTGTTTTTCCTTTCTTGCTAACTAAAACATCATAAAATTAGTTTTAGGCACTTTCTCCTCTTTCTCACACCATCCCATCTCAATTTGTCATATTCCTAAGTCTTTTTTTTTTTTTAGTTTTGGTTAGGATTTGGATAGATATTGGTTGAAACCTTTTCATTCCTTTACATCTTTATATTTTGATCCTCATCTTTTACTTAAGTGACAAAGACAATCAAATTTGTTGAGGAATTGAATCAGTTTTCAAAGGACAGAAAAATTCTCCTTTTTCTATTTCCCCCTTTATGTGCGTTAGAAAATAAAGGTTTACTTAAAACAAACATTTCTAGGAGAAGCTTTACATAAAACAAGAATCTGCTGTTTATCCCTCAGAGAGACATTTACTGCAGTGGTTTAATAAAAGGACTAAAAATTGTCTGGATTTGAATCTCCACCACAATGTCTTGAATAAATTATTCAACGTCTCTGAGCCCCAAGAAGCCTCCAAGAATTTGTTGTTGCTGTTTAGCTCTTTGCAATCCCAGGGACTGTAGCATGCCAGGCTCCTTTGTCCATGGAATTTCCCCGGCAAGCATACATTAATGGCTTGCGATTTCCTTCTTCAGGGGATCCTCCCAGATCAGGGATCAAAGCTGCATCTCTTGTGTCTCCTGCATTGGCAGGCAGATTCTTTATCACTGAGCCACCAGGGAGCCTCAAGGAGCCTACAAGTTTGGGGGCTATTAAAATTAGATTCCATACCACTTGCTCCATCCCCATAGTTATATAATCTCTCAAGTAGCAGGGATCTGAAAAAAAAAAAAACAATAGGGCATGAAAGAAAAGTTTATACTATTTTTAATAAACTCTTGCATAGTCATGTCAGGCAAAGTTCTAAGCAGTTTACAGATGTCACCTCAGGTAATCCTTATAAAAATCTGTGATCTATATATCTTATTATTCACATTTTATAGATGAGGAGTTTTTGATTCAGATGGGGAAATGATGGGCCTGGGATTCAGCTTAGGCAACCTCACTACAGAGGATCTTTTGCTTTTTGTTGTTGCTGTTTAGTTGTTAAGTTGTGTCCTAGTCTTTGGGATCCCATGGACTTTAGCCCACTAGGCTTCTCTGTCCATGGGATTCTCCAGGGAAGAATACTGGAATGGGTTGCCATCTCCTTCTCCAGGGGATCTTCCCAACCCAAAAATCAAACCCACATCTCCTGTTTGGCAGGCAGATTCTTTACCACTGAGCCACTGGGGAAGCCTCTTTGCTTCACCAATGGCCAAAGAAATTGAAAAAGGAACACTGACTTAAACAAATAAGTACATTTCCCTAACAACAAAAAAGATACAAAACTTTTAATATGCTAATATGCATTGGTGACTCTCAAAGAAATATACATGGTAATCAGGGTTTCCTGTAAAGTTTGACTGCAGAATTGAAAAAAAGTATCTTTTTTCAGGAATTCTTTTCATAAGAATTGTACTCCTGGAAAAAGTCTCTGAGGGAGAATGGAAAAATATAAATAAATATTTTAAATCATATAGATCTGTTTTCTGTAAAAGTGTTTCAGTAATGGATTAGAAAAGAAAATAACTATAAATGACTTAATTTCAGAGATGCTAAGTGACAATTTTAGGCAATTTATTCTGGAGGAAATAAAAAACTTTAAGATGAAGAATTCAAATTTTTTTTTTTTTAAGTTTAAAGTTTAAAATACGAGTAGGAAAAGCATTTCTCTTAGTCTTGATGAGTGCAACTTTGAACATCTGTCTACTTGAACTTATTTAAGATTCCAGGGCACATTTTACAATTCTGAGCACTGTTACCCACTCTGAATAATTGATTCCCTCCCACCTAACTCCCTGTAGAATGTCAGTTGAAAGAGATATTTCCACTTTCTGTTGTAAACCATTACAGTTATTGTTCCTATTAGGCAATTGATCCATTAACTTTCAAAAGTGATGCATTTCAATACTGGATAAAATATTTGCTTTTATATAATCTCATTAAGATATCTCTGGAGCCTTCTGAATGATATAATCTACATGAATACTGATTTAGTAATTGCAAGTACTACTAAGGCTTAGCTGGGAAAACAATAGACAACACATCATTATAATTACAAACATGTTCATAATCCTTTAGCATTTACAAAGTGCCTTCTCAAATTTGATCCTCAATCTTTGTGAAATAGGAGAGGTATCAGTGTCCTCAATTTGTGGAGGAGAAATGTAAATTCCAGAAAATAAGGAAATTACCAGCATTCATACAAAGAGAAGTTAGTAAAACTTGGATTTGTTTTTTATTCTACATTTCTTACACAATGCGGCTTCATGATTACCCAAAGTATTAACATAAAATGGATAATAATCTTTCACATAGTTTATTTCTTTGTGTGCTTATTTTTAAATAAACAGATTGGGCTGAGTAGATGATTTTCAAATTTGCTGTCTAAAGTGGTGCGGTCCAGCACTTCTAACAGAGTTTGTATCTTTCTTTAAGTAAAATACATGTTTCTTCCCTGAATTCATATACCTGAATCCCTACTATAAAGTGAAGGAAGGAAGGAAAGAAGAAAATGAGGGAGGAAAGGAAGGAGGAAGGAAAGAAGGGTCATGCAGAGAACTATCCTTGTCTATAATGGGAAATGCATCACCTCTGTTGCCATTTCTTATTTCTTCTTCCCAGCCTGCCACCTTATCCTTCAAATCTCAGTATGGACTGTGGAACCCTCCCTCACATGAGTTTCATTCCTGGCTATGTGAACTTAGTTTATTAATTTTCAATTTTTATTTTATATTGGAGTATAGTTGATTTCCCTGGAGGAAGGCATGGCAATCCACGCCAGGATTCCCCATGCACAGAGGAGCCTGGCAGGCCACAGTCCATGGGGTCACAAAGAAGTCGGACATGGCTGAGCGACGAAGCACACAATTGATTTACCAGTTTGTGTTAGTTTCAGATATATGGTAAAGTGAATCAGTGATATATATACATATATCAACTATTTTTCAGATTCTTTCCCCACATAGGTTATTATAAAATATAGAGAAATTAGCCTTATAGCGCAGAATTTAGAGAAATCAATTTTACTATTCTTTGTCATGCTCATTCTCTTTGCATATGTGCAAAGAAGGCATTCTTGTGCCAAAGATATTTGTAGCTATTACTGAAATAGACTACACTTCAGGGAATTTAAAGGAAAGGGCACTTAATTAAGGCTTTGGGAATATACAAGCCATAATTCTTGAACTTGCTCTTGGTAAGCGGCTTGATTTTGTTGCCGTGGTAGACCATATGATATTTCCTCATTAAGTGTATTTTCCACAAGACACTTGGTTACCTTTTAGCAGATAATGAGCGTGGCAAGCAACACCTTCAGTTTTCATGGCCTAGATCAAGCATACTATGTTTTTATCGTGAATATCAATATAAAATGAAAATATCTAGTTGTGTCCAACAGGACAGGTAGTTATTCATAAATAAATAGATTCAAAAACAGAAAGTAGTCAGAGAAACAGTAAATAAGGGCCTTGCTTCTATTTCAAATGTTGATTTCTTGACATCACACTGTTTCTTCCTTATACCGAGTGTGCTTTCACTAAAGCATTTGTTTTGTTCAAACGTTGGTACCTAACTACCAGATGTGCACTTGCATCTTCCCACGTGGAGATGTAATAAACCTTAGACGAGTCACTGAAGCTCTACCTGCTTTGGTTCCCTTATTTCTTAGACTGTGATAATAGAAGTAATGCCTACACTAGAAAGGCTTAAGAAAGGTTTAGAAAGGTATGAAGAAGCAAACGAGTAAATGCATGCAAAGTGCCATGGTGATTAGTATATGTGTTCAGGCTTACCAGGTGGCACAGTTGGTAAGGAATCAGCCTGCCAGTGCAGGAGATACAAGAGACACAGTTTCATACCTGGGTCAGGAAGATACCCTGAAGAAGGAAATTGCGACTCACTCCAGTATTCAATTAATAAATGTTAAGTTTTCATTAATATAGGTCCAGCTTAGCTTAGTACATTAATGGAAGTACTACCAAGGGAGACTTAAGAAACAAATATTAAGATCCCATAATTGTCAGTGAGTCTTGGGTTCCCATTTCCTTAAAGCACATCTTCTTACAGTGTATATATTTTTCATCAAGAAAAGAAACATTAGGGAATTCCCTAGTGATCCAGTGGTTAGGACTCTGCGCTTTCACTGCCAAGGGCCCTGATTCAGTCCCTGGTAGGGGAACTAAGATCCTGCAAGCCTCACAGTGTGGCCAAGAAAAGAAACAAGAAAAGAGATAATATCAGCCTAAATGGGGAAATATTTCTGAAATATATTGTAGTCTTATTCCTCAGACCATTTCATATAAACAGTAAAGAAAAGAGGTGCTTAGTGAACCTTAGTGAGTCAGGGGGAAGTAAGGGAAAGGAGTAGTTACAGAGTTTGAGATGGACATGTACACACTGCTACATTTAAAATGGATAACCAATTAGAACCTACTGTACAGCACAGGGGGCTTCCTAGTGGCTCAGCAGTAAAGAATCTGCCTGCATTGCAGGAGCCTCAGGAGATGCGGGTTTGATCACTGGATCAGGTAGATCTCCTGGAGAAGGGAATGACAACCCGCTCCAGTATTCTTGCCTGGAGAATCCCATGGGCAGAGAAGGCTGGTGGGCTACAGTCCATAGGGTCACACAGAGTCAGACACAACTGATGTGACTTAGTATGCATGCACGCACATATAGCACAGGGGACTCTTCTCAGTGTCTTTTGGCAAACTGGATGGGAGTGGAGTTTGGGGGAGAACGAATACCTGTATTATGTATGGCTGAATCCCTTCACTATTCACCTGAAAATATCACCACATTGTTAATCAGCTAAATATCCCAATATAAAATAAAATAAAAAGTTTTTTTTAATAGTTAAGAATAAAAAGACAGTGGCAAAAAGAAGAAAAGAGGTGTGTAGAAAAGTCTAACTCAACGTATCAAAATATGTATTGATCAAAGAACTTACAAAGAATAACAGTGATCAGAAAGTATAACAAATTATCCAATTGGGAAGCAGAGAAAGGTTTAGCAACATGGAAACTGGTGCACAAAATCCAGGGTGGGCTGCCTGGTCCAGGGGAAATTTAGGGAAAACTTTATAAAGAAAGTAAAATTTAAGGTAGGACCTACAAATGTATAGTAAAGAACTAGACAAAGAGTACAGTGGGAGTGAAACCTACAGGTAGATGTGAGAGTGATATTTCAGGCAGAAAATAATATATGTGAAGACTTGGAGGTAAGATTGTATGGAATTTGGGGAGAACTCAGTGAATTTCAATCTTATTGAAATGGAGAGAGGTATATGGAGTGATATTGTTGAAGTGAGTTGAAGTTGGAATGAGAGCTAAACTGGGAAAAAATAAATGGGCTCCAACAAAGGACGTACATTAACAGTTTGGACAATATCCTAAGGTCAATGATCTAATTTGTATTTTCTAAAGAGGGAAGACTGAAAACAGGGAACAGACAGGAATGAATTACAAAAAGATCAGGTAAGAGCTGGAAGCGATAATCCAGAAAAGGGATGAGGATGGGATGAAAGAGCAATGGATAGTGATGCTAGGAATGAAGGGAAATAAATTTGATTGTATTTGGAAGTATGGAAGGCTAGAAGGTTGTGATCATCTCTGTGATTCTGTCTATATGATATCAGGAGTAGAGAAGACCCTCCCACAATCCCTTGCACTCTTCCTTTCCAGCCCTGACCTGGCAGGATGGCTCCCACAGCTAGAAGTGGTGACAAGAATGGTCAGTCTGCCATCAATGAAGTGTTGACCAGAGAATACACTATCAACATTCACAAGTGCATCATTGAGTGGGCTTCAAGAAGTGTGCTCCTCAGGCACTCAAAGAAATCTGGAAATTTGCCATGAAAGAGATTGGAACCCCAGATCTAAGCATTGACCCCAGGCTCCACAAAGCTGTCTGGGCTAAAGGAATAAGGAATGTCTCATACCATATCCATGCAAGGTTGTCTGAAGATGAAGATGAAGAATTACCAAACAAGCTCTATTCATTGGTTACCTACTCATCACCATTTTTCAAAATCTACAGTTAATGTAAATTAGAACTAACTGCTGATTGTCCAATAAAGTTATAAGAACCAAAAAAGGAGAAAAAAAAAAAAAAGAAGCAAAGATCTAAGGCATAAGCTTCAGGATGGTGTTATGGGAGTAAAGGGCTGAACTGGAATGGGGCAAATACTGAGTATAGATAAAAATGTCAAGAAATTGAGGATCAGGATATGGGTAAAACAGAAGTCACTCCAAATAGCAGAAGAGACCAGTGAGAAATGAAAGATTGTCAGTTAAGTGCTATTTGTTTTTTGTTTTGTTTTTTCAAATTAATGCAGAAAGAGTTAAACGTCAGTGGCTAAAACAAAGAAAAAGGAAAGGTTATATAGTTTTATACCATGAGCCTCAAAAGCATGTAGAATTCTAAACATTCTTAGAGGTTGTGGTATGAATATGAGAGAGTATGAAGCAAGGAGGACACCTAGTGTATCTTTCCAATTCTGGGGAAAGGAAGAAATAAAACCACGAGGCTACTTCACATGGGGCTTCCCAGGTGGCTCAGTGATAAGAGTCTGCCTGCCAATGCGGGAGATCCCTGGGTTCCATCGCTGGGTCAGGAAGATGCCTGGAGAAGGGAATAACAATCCACTCCAATACTCTTACCTGGAAAATCCCATGGACAGAGGAACCCGGTGGTCTACAGTGCAGGGGATCACAGAGTCAGTTGCAACTGAATATGCATGCAATTTACATGCAGAGGTTGAAAATTAGCTCTCATGTGCTCATAGTTTGTTCAGAGCACCCATTTCCCCATAACACCCCAGCCAATGTAGACAAGCTCATTCTTACAACTCTTTTTATCCATTACTTTGGAGATGAAGGGAATAAAAGAACTGAAGGGAAGTTTGTTGCAAATGGGTCTCCAGATAGTTTAGTGGGAAGGTAGAGAGGATCAACTCCTTGCCTTACTGTTTGCTAGCTTTCAATTTCAGATATTCTTGAACCTTGTATTAAACATTGCTGCTGCTAAGTCACTTCAGTTGTGTCCTACTCTGTGCGACCCCATAGAGGGCAGCCCACCAGGCTCCCCCATCCCTGGGATTCTCCAGGCAAGAACACTGGAGTGGCTTGCCATTACCTTCTCCAATGCATGAAAGTGAAAAGTGAAAGTGAAGTCGCTCAGTGGTATCTGACTCTTCGTGACCCCATGGACTGCAGCCTACCAGGCTCCTCCATCCATGGGATTTTCCAGGCAAGAGTACTGGAGTGCAGTACCATTGCCTTCTCCATGTGTTAAACGTTAACCTTAGTCAGACACTGTATAACCCAAGGTTAATTCTGCTGCATGACTCCTGGCATCTCGTTCTACTTCTAGTATTGTACTTTGTTGTTCTGTTCAGTCGCTAAGTCATGTCCGACTCTTTGTGACCCCATGAACTGCAGCACACCAGGCTCCCCTGTCCTTCACTATCTCTGAGTTTGCTCAAATTCATGTCCATTGAGGTGGTGATGATATCTAACCATCTCATCCTCTGCCCTTTTTACTCCCCCTCCAGAGGCCCCTCATCCTGTGCCTCTGTGTAACTGATTTCATCATTTCATGCAACAGTCCTCTAACTTCCTTACTTCTTGTTTTGAGTTCAGGGTAGATTCTGTATATAAGAAAGACTTTGTATAGAGTTTTATGACTTTATTTTAAATCTAACTTTCTGAAGTTCAGTTCAGTTCAGTTCAGTCGCTCAGTCGTGTCCGA
>NW_011495057.1:8077568-8083316 GCF_000754665.1 Bison bison bison | reverse complement strand
CGCATGAGGTGGCCAGAGTATTGCAGTTTCAGCTTTAGCATCATTCCTTCCAAAGAAATCCCAGGGCTGATCTCCTTCAGAATGGACTGGTTGGATCTCCTTGCAGTCCAAGGGACTCTCAAGAGTCTTCTCCAACACCACAGTTCACAAGCATCAATTCTTCTGCGCTCAGCTTTCTTCACAGTCCAACTCTCACATCCATACATGACCACAGGAAAAACCATAGCCTTGACTAGACGGACCTTTGTTGGCAAAGTAATGTCTCTGCTTTTGAATATGCTATCTAGGTTGGACATAACTTTCCTTCCAAAATCCCTTGTCAGGTACTTAGGTTCAGTTAGCAAATTTTATTCAACTTTTAAATCTAAGAAAACAATAATCTTTAAAGGGCCTTTGAATACTACTTTAAATATTTTAAATAGAATTTATAAATAAGATATAATTTAGATTCATTTTAAACATTTCAATTTTCTGAGAAAAAAATCTCAAGTACTAGAGATTTTTATAAATCCCAGAAACTAATTTATAAATATGATAGAATTTATATAAATGTTCATAACTTACTGTACATAAACAGCAAGATTTCAACTTACATCAGCATTCCAAATCAATTACTCAATAACATTTTAAATTGGATTTACGAAGCTGTCACTCAATGATGCCAAATTCTATTAAATTTCACATATACAGAAAGAAATATATAGATTCTATCCAAAGATAAAAATATCTTCATTTGCTTTTCTCAAAATCTCTCTTTACTTTATTCTAATTGCCCCTAGAGCTGAAGGATGCATAAACACACTAAGAAATATATGTGATGGAAGCAACATATGGCCAGAAATTTTGGCTGGTCATGATCTCTGGACTTCAGAAATCCTATTCAATTCTCACCACTTGAAACGAAGTCAAATATTATCTCAAGTATTTTTGAGTTTTGTCTATTATTATTTTTCCTGAGTGAGCTCTTGACAGCAACCCTGATCAGACAGAGTAGACACTATCTGGAGCTGCTATGACCATACAGTCCTGACTCCTTGTTACATGCATATAATCACCTGACCCTTTTCTGTACTCATGGAAGTCTGTAGCTTCCACCATGAGTGATAATTAAGATTGGATCTTGCACTTATGTGAGGTATAGGCAAACCTTTTCAACAAATACTAAAGATATGTGTGCTTAATAAGAATAATACAAATAAAATATCTTTCTGGCTACTGCTAAAGAGTGTTGAGCTCAATGGAATCCTGCCCTTGTTCCATTTTTCTTATTTTCAGAACAGTACAACTCAGGAATATTAACATTTAACTCACTCATTTCCATAGCCAAAACTATGTATGGTCAGTAAGTTGCTAACTTACAGATAGTTTTTTTTTTTTCCATCCAGACCTCTTTTCTTAGACCCTGGCCCTCTAATGAACTAAATAGTCAATATTTCCACTTGGATGTCTTTTAGTACCTCAAATAAAATTTATCCCAAACGGAACTCATTACCCTTATCTTTATCTTGCCTCTTCTAGGGTTCCCAATTCAATAAATGTGATTACTATTCCCCAAATTGCTCAAGACATAAACCTAATAGCAATGCATGACAGATCCTTTCCCTCAACTTACATATAATCGATCACTTGTCAATACTACTCTTTAAGCATGTTTAAAGCTTCAGTTTTCTCTCTATTCCTATTTAAAGTGATATCTCAGCCTCAACTCTTGCTTCCTTCAAATTACACCTCTCACAGTATTAAATACTCTTTTTAAAAGGTGAAGTTGATTAAAATAGCCCCAAGCTGGATTGCAAAAATTTTCCCCTGCCACTGAAAGTTAGAATCTACTTTTCTATCCTTTGAATTTGAGTTGGTTATATTGTTTACTCTGGCCAATGGAAGGTCTTACACATTGGAGCCTGCTTCTCATAGGTCTTGCAGGACTTCCAGCATCATTCGAGAAAGCTCAGTTTAGTCTTCCGGGCTTAGGTTTTCCCTGGTGACTTTGACAGTAAGGAATCCACCTGCTTTGCAGGGTCCAGAGTTTGATCTCTGGGTCAGGAAGATACCCTGGAGAAGGGAATGGCTACCCACTCCAGTATTCTGGCCTGGAGAATTCCCTGGACAGAGGAGCCTGATGGGCTACAGTCCATTGGGTGGCAGAGAGTCAGACATGACTGAGTGACTATCACACACACAGTCTGCTGGAAGGTGAAGGGATATTTGAAGTAGAGACCAGCCATACCAGTGAAAACCTTCTTCAGCCACCAGCCTCTACCCAACACAGCAGCTAAGTGAAGATGTATGGTTAACACCAGCTGCTGCTGCTGCTAAGTCACTTCAGTTGTGACCCCATAGACGGCACGCTAACTAAGACCAGGAAAAAAGCTACCTGACTGAGACCAGCCCAAATTGTCAACCCACAGAGCTGTGAGCTAATTAAACAATTGTTGTTAGAAACCACTAAAGTTGTGGAATGGCTTCTCATTAAAAGTTTAACGATACAAATTCTTTGATTAAAATATATCAGTCACTTCCCATTTATCCTTTAAAATTCATTGAAAACTTTTTCAAGAAGAGGAGATAGAGTAGAGATCTCTCTACTCTCAAGAAAAAAAGGCTGAAAAATCTCCAAATTTGACAATAGGCATAAGCCTAAAGATTCAAGAAGCTGCTGCTGCTGCTTCTAAGTTGCTTCAGTCGTGCCTGACTCTGTGTGACCCCATTGATGGCAGCCCACCAGGCTCCCCCGTCCCTGGGATTCTCCAGGCAAGAACACTGGAGTGGGTTGCCATTTCCTTCTCCAATGCATGAAAGTGAAAAGTGAAAGTGAAGTCGCTCAGTCGTGTCCGACTCTTAGCGACCCCATGGACTGCAGCCTACCAGGCTCCTCCATCCATGGGATTTTCCAGGCAAGAGTACTGGAGTGGGGTGCCATTGCCTTCTCCATCAAGAAGCTGAGCAAACTCCAAATGGGATAAAATCCAAGGAATTCTGTACTATGAAACATCATAGTCAAACTTACTTAAGAAAAGGAAAGTCTGGGAAGCAGTGAAAAAGAAATGACATGTTACCTATAGAAAGAACATTATTGAATGATAGAGGACTTTTCATCAGAAAACATATAAGCCAGAAGGAAGTGGCCTAACATTTTTCAGATCTGAAAAAGAATTGGCAGCCAAGGGTACTACACCTAGTGAGCATATCCTCCAGGAGTGAGGGGGAAAAAAATCAAAATATTCTTAGATGAAGGTAAATTAAAAGAACCTTTAACCAGCAGCACTTTGCCCTAAAAGAATGGATAGAGAAAACTCTCTAAACAGAAAAGAAATAAGTGAAGGGATTTTAAAACATCAAAGGGAAAAAAAACATAACATAGTAAGCAAAAATATGGAATAGTACAAAAGATTATTCTCGCCTGAGTCTTCTAAATTATTTTTTTAACTAATTTATTTTAGTTGGAGGATAATTACCTTAATTACAAATAATATGTGGCTTATGCGTACATCAACATAAATAAATTGTGTTTTAAGAGTGGCAAAAAAATTTTAAATGCTTTTTGTTATGATACTAGAAGTATATAGAGGAAAAGTTTATATTTAATAAATATTTATCAAATAAAAACACATACATGAACATAAATATATTAATAACAAAGTAGATACATTAATTACATTAAATATTATTATAAATAATACAAATTAGGGTGGTCAGGAGACAGAGGGAGATGAGGTTTGTAGATTTTATTTGAAATGGTAAAATCATAGCACCATTGGACTATAAGTTATGTGCATAAAATGTAATGCCTACAGCAAGCACTAAGAAAGCTATACAAAGAGAAACAGTCAAAAATGCTTAGATAAATCAAAATAGTATTCTAAAATATGTTCATGGAAACCACAGGAGGCAGGAAAATTAAAACAGAAACAAAGAGAACCGTTCAACAAATGGCACTGGAGTAATTAGACATTTACAGACAGGAAAAAATAAACCTTGATATAGTCTCTTACATGATATAAAAATCAACTCAATATGGATCATGCACTTAAATGGAAAATGTGAAACTATTAACCTTTAAAATAAGAGTGAAAAATCAGTACCTATGGCTAGGCAATTAGACTTGATACTAAAATCATGATCCATAAAAGGAAAAATTAGTTAGACCTAATCAAAAATTTTAAATGTTTTGCTCTGTGAAAGACCTTTTAAGAATTGAAAAGCCAATATATAGACTGGGAGGGAAAATAATGCAAACCACAAGTATTGAGCATACAGAAAACTCTTAAGACACACATTAAAATAAACAAACAATTTGAAATGGACAAAAGACACAAGCAGATATTCCAAATACAGATTGCAAATAGGCACATTAAAATGTTTCAACATCATCAGCCACTTGGAAAATGCAAATTATAACCACAATGAGTTATCTCTTCCTATCTATCAGAAGGGCTAAAATAAAAATGAGTGATAATGTCAAATGTTGGAGAAGATGTAGATAAACTGAATCACTCATATGTTATTGAAAGGAATTTTAAATAATATTGGTTGTATCACTCTGTAAAGTGATAAGGCAGTCCCAAAACATTCACTGTAATATTTCCATACCAAGGAAAATTATTTGGCCATAAAAAAGGAATAAAATATTGATACATGCAAAAACCTGCATGAATCTCCAGAAAATCATGCAGAACATGAAAAGTCAATCACCAAAACTATACACTGTATGATTCCATTTATATAGTATTTTTGAAATGCCAACATTTTAAACTGAGACCAGATTAGTAGTTGCGAGAGATTAATAGTCCTCAGCCCCCCATGACTCAAACAGTAAAGAATCTACCTGCAAGGAGGGAGACGCAGGTTCTGTTCCTGGACCAGAAAGATTCCCTGAAGCAGGGAATGGCAACCCACTCCAGTATTCTTGCTTAGAGATTTCCATGGACAGAGGAGCTTGATGGGCTATAGTTGATGGGATTATAGGGAGTGGAGCAAGAAGGAAGTAGACATGGTTAAAGAAGGCAAACTGACGAATCCTTGTGATGGAAATGCTCTATATCTTCACTGTGCCAAGTCCATATCCTGGCTATGTAATACGGTTACTTCAGATGTTACCGCTGAAGAAAATTGGGCAAAGGATACATGGAATCTCTGTATTATTTCTTACAAGTGCATATGAATCTGTAATTAGCTCAAAACAAAAAGCTACCTTTGAAAAAAATCCTTAGGAAAGCCTAATTCCATGAGATTCTCCCATTATAACCTTATGTGTAATACTGAATTTAAACTTCCTAGCATTTTGCACACTGAAGCTATGTTTCACTTTAATAATTAAGGTTTTCCACCATGGCGAGTGAGATGTATGGAAGTAGCAGCTGTATCTACAATGTTTGCCACTGTACTTTCAGTTTTATGCCTGGTCCATAGAAGATCCTAAATAAATATCTATTCTTTGGTTATCAATTGCCATTTCATCAATTCATTAAGACATTTATTTCATTGTCTTACTCCTCTACTCAAAATAATGGTCAGACTCTTAAGTAATCCACTGCAACAGAAACCTTTCTCTTTCAGCTGCCTAACAGACAACCCTCCTCTGATTGTGCCCCCAAACACAATTTGAACTTTGTGCCTTTTGCACAAGTTTTTTTTTTTTTTTCCCCTGCACTTTCTGAAATGATCATAAACCACCTATCTATTTATGCAAATCCTCCAATCCTTTAAGGCTCAGAACAAATCCCACCTCATCCACAAGACCAGCTTCCA
>NW_011495057.1:8076987-8077197 GCF_000754665.1 Bison bison bison | reverse complement strand
CTCCCAAACTTAGAAGCTTAAAGCAGTATTTATTGTTTTAAGTACTGTTTTATTTTATTTTTTATTTTTTTTAATTTTATTTTATTTTTAAACTTTACAATATTGTATTGGTTCTGCCATTTATCGAAATGAATCTGCCACAGGTATACACGTGTTCCCCATCCTGAACCCTCCTCCCTCCTCCCTCCCCATACCATCCCTCTGGGTCGT
>NW_011495057.1:8056615-8076887 GCF_000754665.1 Bison bison bison | reverse complement strand
TTTTCTAGTTGTGGCAAGCAGGGGTTACTCTTTAGCTGCAGTGTGTGGGCTTCGCTTATTGTAGAGTCCAGGCTCCAGGGGCGCAGACTTCAGTAGCTGTGACACATGGCTCGGCAGTTGCAGTTCCTGGGCTCTAGAACAAGGGTTCGATAGTTGTGGTCCAAGGGCCTAGTTGTTCCCAGCATGTGGGATCTTCCTAGACTGGGGATCAAACCCAGGTCTCCTGCATTGGCAGGCAGATTCCTACCACTGAGCCACCAGGGAAACCCCTGTTTATCTATCTTCTACGTGGTAGTATGTATCTGCTAATGTCAAACTTCTAATTTATCCCTCACTTCCCTCTTTCCCATTTGGTAACCGTAAGTTTTTATATATATAATCTACCTATTATTGAAGCAAAGCTGTTTTTGAAGCCTCTACCTCTAGAAGATATGAAGAGGTGTTAGCAAGGAATGGATGGCAGAGCTTTAGAGAACAGCCTCTGGAGAGCCTTAGACTTGGGTAATTTATCTTTTCTTCCTCATTTGTGCAGGGTATGGGTAGAAGAATGCTTAATATATTACCCAGTAAAAATTTGTGACACTGAGAGAATCTCCCTTGCAGTTTGGGGATGGTTTCTGAGAAAAGGGCATGGTCCCAGTTTATAATCTCTATCTTGATATATGCATGACTTATAGTGATGCCAGGGCTCAGGAGAAGTATTATACAACACTCCCCAGGTAGCATGATGTATTAGTTATCTATGCACTTTGAGAAACTACTCTGAAACTTAGCACTTTTAACACATACATTATCATAGTTTCTATAGTTCAAATACCCAGGCATGGCTTAGGTGTGTACCTCTGGATCAAAGCCTCTCATGAGGTGGCAGTCAAGTTGTCTCTACTAAAATCTGTGATCACTACTGGGTTTGGTCCATTTCCAAGCTTGCTCGTGTGTCCTCTGTTCATTGTGAACTCTTGGATTGAAGGAAATCCCTGCAGATCCTACACCCTTCACTGACTGTGGACTTGAGCTCTCTCTCAGTGCCTAGACACATGGACATGCCCACAGGACCTATCACTGCACCTGATTCCCCAGAGTAAGCAGTCTAAACAGGAGAGAAAGAGACAGAATGAGAGGGAGAGAGAGAGAATAGCCCTCCCCCCACTATTCTTAAAAACTGTCCATCCTATGGGAATCCTAGTTGGAAATGGTATTGACTCCAAGATTTCTAATAAGCTCCCTGAAGACAGTGCATCATAGCTGACAGCTGAACCAGTTTGCTACTCACACAAAAGAGACCAGGGAATAAAGAGAATGTGGCATTTCACAGAGACTTCCCCACCCTGGAGAGCTACAGCAGCTGCCCAGCTGAAAGTTTAAGAACCCTGAAATGTTCCATAAGATATTCCGCATCATTTGCCATCAACACCAGAGACAATACAGGGATACGTGAAGACATCAGATGCCCGAAGCCACAGAGAAATGGCAATGAATAAACCACACACCTTCACAGTCTCTCAACCACAGCAGCAGATGACCCATCCTTCCTGTTTTCCTTGTGACATACAAAAAAAAAAAAACAGAAAGAAAGAAAAAAAGGAAGCATGGAGAACTGGGGAGGAAACTCAGAAAGAAAACTTGAAATTGTAACAATGACTGAAAGAGACTACTTGAATTTGATTATTTCCTGGGAGAATCTGCTCTTTGATTACCCAGGCTAGAATAAAAGTTATTGGTTTGGATTGAACTTGTTAGTTTGGCCTAAAAATAATTTGCCTTCTGCTGAGCAGGGAAGGGGGCATGAAAGAATTGAGCTTATCAAAATAAAGTATGCTACTGATCTTTCAAATTAACTGGAGTCACAACTCAGTCGTAGTATACCACTCTGGCACTTAATCATTGCACTGTAGTTTAACTTAATGAATTACCTGTATATATCTTATCCCCAGGTTGAACTTATAGAGATTGGGGGCCCAAAATAATTTTATATGCTTTCTCCCTCCTCTTTGTGGCATGATATATACATACATATTATGGTCTAGTAAAGGTTATGATCAGAAGTATGTAAAAGTGTGTTTGTTTAAATACTAACATAAATTAGTTGACATCTTCCTCCATTCTCTCTACTTGGGAATGGGTTGTCTCTCTGTGACAGCAATAAAGGCCATGGGGATCCATTCAGGCAAAAAATTGCCACATTTACAAGTAACTTAATGGCAACCCACTCCAGTGTTCTTGTCTGGAGAATCCCAGGGACGAGGGAGCCTGGTGGGTTGCCGTCTATGGGATCGCACAGAGTCGGACTGTGCGACTGAAGTGACTTAGCAGCCGCAGCCAAGTCATGAAAACTATTGGATGATTATATCCTACCAGTTTTAGTCTAGAAATTGTTTATTAAATATCTATCATTATAAAACAAATTACTCCCAAACTTAGAAGCTTAAAGCAGTATTTATTGTTTTAAGTACTGTTTTATTTTATTTTTTATTTTTATTTTTTTTAATTTTATTTTATTTTTAAACTTTACAATATTGTATTGGTTCTGCCATTTATCGAAATGAATCTGCCACAGGTATACACGTGTTCCCCATCCTGAACCCTCCTCCCTCCTCCCTCCCCATACCATCCCTCTGGGTCGTCCCAGTGCACCAGCCCCAACCATCCAGTATCGTGCATCGAATCTGGACTGGCGACTCATTTCATATATGATATTATACATATTTCAATGCCATTCTCCCAAATCATCTCACCCTCTCCCTCTCCCACAGAGTCCAAAAGACTGTTCTATACATCAGTGTCTCTTTTGCTGTCTCCTATACAGGGTTATTGTTACCATCTTTCTAAATTCCATATATATGCATTAGTATACTGTATTGGTGTTTTTCTTTCTGGCTTACTTCACTCTGTATAATAGGCTCCAGTTTCATCCACCTCACTGAACTGATTCAAATGTATTCTTTTTAATGGCTGAGTAATACTCCATTGTGTATATGTACCACAGCTTTCTTATCCATTCGTCTGCTGATGGACATCTAGGTTGCTTCCATGTCCTGGCTATTATAAACAGTGCTGTGATCAACATTGGGGTACACATGTCTCTTTCCCTTCTGGTTTCCTCAGTGTGTATGCCCAGCAGTGGGATTGCTGGATCATAAAGCAGTTCTATTTCCAGTTTTTTAAGGAATCTCCACACTGTTCTCCATAGTGGCTGAACTAGTTTGCATTCCCACCAACAGTGTAAGAGGGTTCCTTTTTCTCCACACCCTGTCCAGCATTTATTGCTTGTAGACTTTTGGATCGCAGCCATTCTGAGTACTGCTTTAAGTAAATAAATGTGTATTATTGTACCGCATCTGTGGGTCAGAGCTCAGGAGGTAGCTTAGCTGACTGCCTCTAGCTCCAGATTTCTCATGAGGTTACAGTTGAGCTGTCAGTCAGAGCTGTGGGTTCAGATGAAGGCTCATTTAGAGATGGAGGTATTTGCTTTCCATTTCACTCTGTGGTTATTGATGGGTCTCAGCCCCTCACCACAGGACTGCCTCACAGCACAGCAAATAGATACCCCCAGGTTAAGTGACCTGAGAGAGGGATTTAGACAGCATGCCCAGACAGTGGCCATAGCAGTTTTATAACCATATCTCAGAAGTGGCATCCACGACACATTCTGCCATGTTCTATTTACTGTTGTTGCTGTTCAGTTGCTAAGTCATATCCGACCCTTTGTGACCTCATGGACTGTAGATCACCAGAATCCTCTGTCCTCCACTATCTCACAGAATTTGCTCAAACTTGTGCCCACTGAGTCGGTGATGTTATCTAACCATCTCATCCTCTTCTGCCCTTCTGCTCTTGCCTTCAATCTTTCCCAGCATCAGGGTCTTTTTATGAGTCTGCTCTTCTCATCAAGTGGCCAAGGTACGGGAGCTTCAGCATCAGTCTTTCCAATGAATACTCCGGGTTGATTTGCTTTAGAATTGACTGCTTCCATCTTCTGGTAATCCACGGGCTTCTCAAGAGTCTTCTCCAGCACCATCGTTTGAAAGCATCAGTTTTTTGGTGCTCAACCTTCTTTATGACCCAACTCTCACTACTAAGTTAATAAGTTAATATATGTGACTACTAAGTTAATAAATCCATCCCACATCCAAGGGGAGGAAATTCCACAAAGACATGACTATCAGGAGGTAGGTAGGATTGGAAACAACCTTAAAAGTTTTTGATCACAAATTTCTTCCAGGAAGTGACACCCAGAGTGCAATGAGTTAGAAAAATTTAATTGATTATTATTTGATTTGACTCTGATGACAAACACACTCCTGGGAGAAAGAACCGGCTAATACTATAACCAGGTAACTCTTAGTGATTTTCTTTGTGATCTCACACTTTGTATGTATTCAACTTGAATCCCTTTGGTGTTTTTCTCTGAGGATGAACTTCTAATATCAGACACTGTGTCATCCTTATATATGTTCACATTTGCCTATGGTTTTTCTTATTATAATCATATTAATAAAAACAAGAATGAAAAACACTGAATGTAAGTGTCCTGTGGACCACATGCCCTTCTAAGCACTTTATATTTTCAACTGCTCTTCACCGTGGTCCCATGAAAGATGTATATGTGTTTGCCAAAAAAGAAAAGTGAGGTACAGAAATGTTAAGGATCTTCAAAATCATAAAATTACTAAGTTTTGGAGCTTGTTTAGGGAACCAGGAAGATGCTCTTCAGCTAAGGCAGAAGGGAACTCTCCATTTGAGATGAAATGAAACTGTAGCTTGAGCTCAGCCATTCTGTTCTGGTTGGTTAAATTTAAATTGCATCCTTGGCTGACTTCTATTCTTTGGCCACAAGAGCAAAATTATTCAACAACATTCTCATCATCTCTCCTATTATCTGAACACTTTTTCCCACGATGACCATCTATTATTTCATTTGTCAAGCTTCAACTTCCTTTCTTCCACTGTCATACCCCAATTTCCCTGCTTTTGGTCCATGTGCTTTAGTGAAATTGATTGCTTCAATTTGCACAAGGGGGTCTCCATCATCCTGGAGAGTGAGTCTGATAGTCCACACTCTGGACAGAGGGAATTATCCAAGGTTGGAGATGCAACATAAGCCTCCTGACATCATTTCAGGAATTTGTGGCTACTATTGAGGAAGACGTCATTTTTCCTCCTGAGGGAAAGGTCTAAAAGGAAAGCTGGGGTGGCCCCTCTCTAAGTAAAGAGAAGCTGCCTGATGATGAAGCCAAAAAAAGGAGGAAATCATAACTGAGAGATAAATGGTGAAATTCATCACCTTAAAGTATTTGAGCACCAAAAGAGGACTTGATGAGAAAAGAAACCTTACCCCTAAAGTCAATACATTCTCTTTTATACTTAAGCTTTTTTTTATTAATTTCTATACCTGGCTATCCTAAAGCCACAGTTAATAAATTTATTGAAAAAGATATACTTTCCCAAAGCCAAGGATTCATTAGATTTCATTTCTATTAACATACTCAAAATAGTCCTAAGCATTCATAACACATAATTATAACCCATGACCTCTCCAACTAAATATGTAAGAGTTGTTTAATCTGACAGACCTATCTCCAAACAATACTTGTTTTTTCTTTCAAATACTCCCACTGGTCTCCCATCTGTTAATGTGTGCTTTTCTAAATGTCTTCTAGCCCTTTACAAAGTCTCTCTCTGCATTCTCCCAGATTTCTCTTTTGATCACCAGCCTCACCTAATAAACACACGAATAAAGTAACAAAATCAATCCAGCCTGATTTCTTTGTTCTCATCCCAAAGCACAAGCTCCATGCAGAGTGACAGTCACTTAAAGCAAGTTTGTCTGAAGAAATATATTTACTCCATGTACTGGAACTGATTACATCTACGTCTGAGATGGTATGGAAGCAATTGTAGAAAATATTCTTACACAGAGGACATTTCCAAGCTGGAAATCCAGGCTCAGGGAATGAGTGCTCTGAGATCTTGATTCAGTTGCTCCCGTTGCCACGCCTGATGATGAAAGTCCCTCTGAGCCTGTTACGTTCTTGCTTCAAAGTTCTGGCCTGCGGGCAAGAATTAACTTCCAGGAGAATCATGTTTCTGGGTGAGCCATGTAGAAGTCAAGGGGCTTTAAGCCGAGCACAGGAGAGAAAGGAGGAGTCAGTGTCCAGAATTCATTATCCTGTTTCACTGTTTACGGCTGCAAAGGATCCTGCCTGCCACAGGCTCTAATCCCAGCTACGTGCTCACAGCAACTATTTCCCTTTCTAATTTAATTTTCAATGCTTTGTGTATTCATATTTTATGATCTGAACCATTTTTTGCCATTGTTTGCACACATCTCCAAACTACCCTTTAGAGTAGAAAGTACTTTGTTTTCGTTCGTCTTTAATTAAGTAAATATTTTTAGCTCAATTTATGTTTTGTTGATCTTTTGTTTTATTCCCAAATAAACTGAAAGAGCATTTGTAGTGCTGAAGATGTATTCTTACTCTCTACCCGTAAGTCCTTATATTGAATAAGCTCAAAAGAAAATATAATTTGTATATTCCATGCTCCAATCAGACATACTGAGACAGACTAGCAAAGAAAGGGAAATCAGTATGAATACTGGTTGGGGCTTCCAGGTGGGTCAGTGGTAAACTATCTGCCTGCAATGCAAGAATGTGGGTTTGATCCCTGGGTCAGGAAGATCCCCTGGAGAAGAAAATGGCATCCCACTCCAGTATTTTTGCTTGGATAATCCTTTGGACAGAGGAGCCTGGTGGGTTACAGTCCATGGGGTCTCAAAGAATCAGACGTGAGTGAAGCAACCTAGCATGCACAGACATGAGAAATAAATACAGTGAGTAGCAGGTGTCCAATGAATGGTAGCTATTATGGTTCTTGGTCTTTTAAAATAAGTAGATCAATTTGATTACCAAATAAAAATACTAATTTGCCCACAATTTAAGAATAAGACTTCACAATTTTTCACCCCCTCACTCTGATATGCAGAGATCATGTAACTATTTATTTTGATTACAGCTAATATGATTCTGCTAAGCTATTTCATGACCTGAATTCATCCATCAAGACAAGAGATGAATTATTCCTAGGTGGGCTTCACTCTAAATATTTGCTGTTTTGTGAAGCTCACATCCTTCTTTTGGTAATTCCCAACTCTTCTAAATATTTTTTTCTCTTCCATTTGCCTGTCTTTCTCAATGTCTTTTGTGATTTCTCCTCATCCATTCAACCATTAAATGCTGATTCCTCAAGACTTGGTTCTCAGTTTATTTTCTGCTCAGAGTATAATTTCTTTCAATATCATGTTCTCACATAACTTGGATTATCATCTGTTCACGACCACTACCAATCCAATCCATTCCTCTTATCTTGACCCCATACTCCTATGTCTCTACTCAAAACTTAACCTGAATATCCTAGACAACACAAATGTGGGATGGCCAACCACTTCAAACAGGATCCTTTCCTCAAGCCTCCTACTCCTCTTCCAGCTTCCCTAAACTGTAAATTGTTCCACCATGCACTCTATAGTTCTTTAGAAAAACAGGAGTCATTCTTGACCTGTCCCTCTTTTGTAATACCTCCATCCAATCAAGTGCCAAGTTCACGTCTCCCTAGTTCCACCGCTGTTCTCATTGTCTAATCTATCATACTCTCAGGTAGATTATTGATAAGGCTTGCCATTCTTTCCAATTAGGTATAAAGAATCTTTGCTATTGAGTTCTATAAAATGAAAGATGCAGTGTGTGGAGGTGGGGTGGGGCAGAGAGTAGTAAAATTTCCTGAAAACAAAACAAAAATTCTCTTTCTTGTATCAAAATAAATATGGGTGCAATGGAGAAATGGCGCCTCAGTTTTCTGTTGCATGTGGAGCCAAGGTTTGTGGATCAGATTGCAGCCTGTGGGGAAAGGAATAAAGCATCTCCCACCATCCTTCTGGCCAGTGGACTGGTTCTCCCTAACACAGCAGCACAAGAGTCATTATAAATCATGATTGTAATTTGTCTTTCAGCTCCATTGGTTTTATAATGTGGAAAATTCTTGGCAGGTTTTGGCAATAGGGTGTCTGCTGCTGCTAAGTCGCTTCAGTCGCATCCGACTCTGTGAGATCCGAGAGATGGCAGCCTACCAGGCTCCTCTGTCCATGGGATTTTCCAGGCAAGAGTACTGGAGTGGGGTGCCATTGCCTTCTCCGAATAGGGTGTCTAAGAAAGTTAATTTTCATGGCATGAGGATTTTTCATTTGTTATGAATATCAGGAGGGGAGTGGAAGAAGATGAGTCATGAATTATTGGTCAGACCCAGTCGGACTCCAAATGTCCATGTTCCCCATTTTACCAATACATTATTTTCACAGCCCGTATCAACACTGTCAGGAAAGAAGGAAAGAAATCAGTCCATGACGGCAAATGATTGCTTGACTAAATTGTTCTTCGTGTAGCCTGGCTCTTAAATTGAATTGACTAATTTGGTGGTTTCTGGGAGTTTATTTAAAAACAGCAGCTAATACTTGTAGCATTTCCTGTATGCCAGTCACTCTTCTAAGAGCTGTGCATACCAACTTATCCAAGCCTCACACAGACCCTGTGATGTAAGTACCATTATTATAGTTATTTTACTCACCTAGAAAGCTGAGGCATCAGTTTAGTGACTTTACCAAGGACAATCAGTCTGTGGCAGAACTGGAATTCAGGACCAGCTATCTGGCCAAAGAGCCCAAGCTCGCACACATAATGTTGCACTGTGGGTATTCCTCCACTTTATAGATCTTTCACAGGCATTTGTATATCACTATTGCTAACATTTAGGCTTAAATATACACTTTCTCAAACATGACCCTTCCTAGTAAAGAGATTTGGTTTGTAACTTGTATGGTATGAAGTTATGCCTTCATAAAGGTACTGCAATTGTTTCTTTGCAGAGCTCACACAGTTACTCAGCACTATTTTACAACATGTCTTAAAGATAGAATTCAAACTATATGCATACAAAAAATATATATATATATTATTTTATCTTTTATGCAAATAAATATTAAATCTATAGGATTTCTTTCAATTTACCATATTTAAAGAATTGTTATCTTTCCCAGTCTATAAAATTCTAGCCTTAGAAAGGAGGTGTTATTAAATCAATGACCAGGGTCTATTGATGAATAGAAGCATCTTCTTATCAAGCTGAGGGTTGATAATTGAGTCAGAACTACTATAAAGACCATGTACCCTTTTTAAAATATAGGTAAAATGCTCATAGTCATCTCCAGTGTTCTGAAAGCTGGTGATTTTTTAAAGCTCAAATGAAAATGGATTGATATTTACAAATAGAATCTGAAACTTTTTCCAGTGTTATCTATGAAGTCAAATACTGTGGCCTAAACATTACTGTTTATACAGCAGCTTAAAATTGAATAACATAATAGATTTATCATCTGCTTCCTGGCTTAAATTGATAATTGAGTAATATAGCCATAGTTACTCATCTGTGGGTAAGATTTTGTAAGCTCTCTCATTCAGTCTAAAGGGAAACAAATCGACATTGGGCTTGACCAGTCTTTTTCTCCTACAATAAAATGCAGGTAGACTAGTTTAGTAGAATATAAAAAGTGATGTTTCAGTGACTTGTCTATAATATCAGGAGTGAGAATGCTCCAAATTCATTTTATTTGTGGAGTGATCCAAAAGCAGTCCTCATGTAAAACTTGAAATGACAGCAAGAAGGAGAGCATCCATCTATTTCAAATATTATGATAGGGACTTTGGGATCAGATGACTAATAATAGATGAAGTAGAAAAGGAAAATTTCTGTCCCATTTCTTTAACTGTCTTAATGTAATGGGTTGTGTGAAACTAAATAATATTCAAGAAGTGCGGTAATAAGGCATTGTATTTAAATCATTTTATAAAGATGAATATATTGTCCTAGGACACCTGATTGGTATTAATGATTTCCAGGCCCTGACCTCAGTAAACATGAAGACAACCTGTGACCTCACCTAGGTGACTATTTAATTCACAACATTCATAAAAAGTTTGAGGGTTTGAGGTTAATATGATGTGTAGTAAGAACTCAACAAGCCAGAAGCATAAGATTCAGACCCCAAGAAGCTTAACAATGTAAGAATTCAGAAAATCAAAACAAAACGAAACAGCAATTAGAAGTTATGATGTCCTCTCCTCATTTTACATTAGTAATTGTGTGTTGCTTAACAGCATTAAGAAAACAATAAAAAGAAAATACTCTGGTAACTTCTATATCACTGCATTATAATATAGTATTACATACACTGCAATATATATATTTTAGCCTTTATACATCAGTGGTTGCCCAACAATTATCTTATGGAATAGTCACAAATCTTCTGAAAAAAAGGGTAAGGAACAAGATTTGAAAAGTTTATTCTAGGGCACCTATAGGAGGTCACTAGCCTCAAATATCTTTCAGAGAGCTAACCTAAGAGACTTGGAGGATGAGAGGTAAGAGGTATTGGGTCATGGACTGTGATGGATGTATATCCTAAAGGGAAAAAAAAAATCCATCATTAGAAGTCACAGCTCAGTTTTTTCTTTTTACCAACCATCTGATTTGAGGAGTTTAAAAATTTCAACTTAAAAAAATGTCATCATAAATATAAATTACAAATTTGAAAATTATTTTTAAAGTTGTTAATAAAAGTGATAAAATATGGCATTGTATCCATATAGATGCATTAAGGCAATATCAATAACTTCAGATAGAAGCAGATGATACCACCCTTATGGCAGAAAGTGATGAGTAACTGAAGAGCCTCTTGATGAAGCTGAAAGAGGAGAATGAAAAAGCTGGCTTAAAATTCAACATTCAAAAAACTAAGATCATGGCATCCGGTCCCATCACTTCACAGCAAATAGATGGGGAAACAATGAAAATAGTGACAGACTTTATTTTCTTGGGCTCCAAAATCACTACAGATGGTGACTGCAGCCATGAAATTAAAGAAGTAGAAGCTTTTCTTCTACTTGGAAGAAAAGCTATGACAAACATATTAAAATAGACAGCATATTTAAAAGCAGAGACATTACTTTGCTGAGGTCCATATAGACAAAGCTATGGTTTTCCCAGTAGTCATGTATGGATGTGAGAGTTGGACTATAAAGAAAGCTGAGCACTGAAGAACTGATGCTTTTGAACTGTGGTGTTGGAGAAGACTCTTGAGAGTCCCTTGGATACCAAGGAGATCAAACCAGTCCATCCTAAAAGAAATTAGTCCTGAATATTCATTGGAAGGACTGATGCTGAAGCTCCAATACTTTGGCCACCTGATGTGAAGAACTGACTCCTTAGAAAAGACCCTGATGTTGGGGAAGATTGAAGGCAGGAGGAAAAGGGGATGACAGAGGATGAGATGATTAGATGGTACCACCAACTTGATGGACATGAGTTTTGGCAAGCTCCAAGAGTTGGTGATGGTCATGGAGCCCTGGTGTGCTACAGTCCATGGGGTCGCAAAGAGTCAGACACACTGAGTGACTGAACTGAACTGATAGGATTAACTAACTAACTAATTAGTTAATGTATTACTATTATTTTTTGGCTGTCTCTTCTGGGCAAGGGGGATCTTAGTTCCACAACCAGGTATAGAACCTGAGTGCCCTGCAATGAAAGCTCAGAGTCTTAACCACTGGATCACCAAGGAAGTCCCCTAATGTTATTATTCCTTAATAAAATTCTAGAACACTAGAAAAGGAGTCAATCAAGATTATAATTAGGAATTACCTGGAATCCTTTTCAAGACTGAAATAGTTCATGATAATAAAGATATATCTTGACTGTTTCTTGAAGCCAGGTGAGAAAGATTTAAACACTAAGGGGAAAGTCTTTTATCATGCTTACAAGCAAGCCAATTTGGAATCTGATAGATTTAGCTTTAGGTTCAAACTTCATAGTTTTGAGCTTGAGAACTAGAGCAAGTTAATTACTCTCTCTGTGCTTCAACTTTCTCGTTTGTAAAATGGGAATAAAACATAGCATCACTTCACAGGTGGAAACAATAAGCAGAGGTTTCAGTACTTCATAAGAGTTAACCGTTTTTTTTTTGTTTTTTTTTTAAATCCCCTGTATTTCCCATCCTCGGGCGACTGCCCTCTTTAGTTCCTCACCCCTATCCCACTTATGCCAATAATCCTCATTTCTTATTTAGAATTATGATTTCCACAGTGCAGAACTTTAGGGGAGTGAGTCACATTGCCTTCATGTGACTGATGCTCCCCTGGTCTGTTTGACCCCAGGGCCCTATAAGTCAGAATGTAAATATTTAGGCAAACAGCTATCTATATGAGTAGTTGTCACACTAAAGAGGTTGAGAAGCTATTGATCCTGTTCTCCCTGCACATCACATTATTATAATTGCTCTTAAAGATACAGTTGAGACTCTATTGCTTCCTTCCAGTCTGAAATTTGCCAAAATAGTGTTAGCCTAGAATAATAATTGTTTAATCTTTCTCTAGTTCTCAACATACATCTGTAGCCTTAGGTAGTTGGCATCTCCAGATGGCATCTCCAATATTTTTCTCCTACTATGCTCATGCCTGCCACATGCCTAGACTCACATTATTGTTAACTGAAGCATCTCCTGCATTCCCATGTGATTCTTATTCATCCTTTATGGTTCAGCTTTTCCATGAGCCACTTCTGATTATGTTGATCTATCCCTTCTTTGATCCTTTGCCCGCTGTTAATTAGCAAATATCCTGTTAGAATTACTCTCAAATGGGTTGATATGAGCTAAGCTGTTTCATTTCCAAGTTTTGGGGGAAGCCAAAGACAAAATCCATTTCAGGAAGACCACCAAAAAAGCACTATTTGCATAAGCTATAGTTCTTCTGAAATTCACTGATATTTCAAGACTACCTCTTTGATGTGTCACTACAAAAACGTGGTCGCAATAAGCTCACAGCACTGTGTAACAATATGCCATCAGTTTTAGAAACTAAGAATTCTTACGATTGCTCCAGGCTTCTGTTTCTCAGAATCCAGGTTCTTGATCACTGACTTCTTGTGATTAGGTAATATGGGGCTGAAATCTCAGAACCCAACAAAACAACCTTTAATTAGTAAATCAGGAGCATTCCAAAGCAAGGGAAATGGAACTGAATGTTCTCCAGTGTCAAAATGGGTAAGAAGACCTCCCATGGATCCAGATATCTTTCTGAAACTACTGGTTGCTGAAAAAAATGTATATCACAGAAATTCTCCTAATTAGCTTCATTTTCTTAATTAGATAATGTTTTTGGTGCACTGTGTTATAAACCTCCCTGCCATCAAAACGATGAGTAAATTATAGGCACTGAAGTCAACCTTTCTAGACACTAATACTTCTTTCTGTTCCCCTGACACAGCAAAATAACAAGATAGCCTTGTTCTGTCTCTGTTTTGGGTTCAAAGACCAGGATCTCTAAGTCGTACCTAGGAGTCTTTGTACCAAGTCTGCCTGCAATTCTTCCTGTTTGAGACCTAGGAACAAGAAGGATATGCTATCTGACTACCCCTGCTGTGTATGCGTGTATACACACACTCGCATACACACACACAGAATATTCAATAGTGTAACAGACAGTCGTGTCTAACTCTGCAACCCCATCGACTACAGCCTGTCAGGCTTATCTGTCTGTGGGATTCTGGCAAGAATATTTGAGTGCGTAACCATCCCTTCTCCAGGGGAATCTTCCCAAGCCAAGGATTGAATCCAGGTCTCCTACATTACAGGCAGATTCTTTACTGCCTGAGCCACCAGGGAAGCCCAATGATACATAATATATACAATATAATACATAAAGTATCCAGTATACTTGGCTATTTACTGTTTGAGTCTTGTCTATGCATGAACATTCATATGCCCCTTTCTAGATTTCATTGTGAATACCTTGAGCCTGGCAGGTTTCTGTGGGAGAGTCACACTCCTAACCTCATTTCCCTGAGAAATTGTTTTCTCCAGCAACTGGTAAGATTTTGCTGGAATCCATGTGACTCATTCATGAGTTTTAGCTGTGGACGCAATGGGCAAAGTCTTGATTTTGTCCGTGTCTGAGGCTGTCACTCAAAGGGTCCCTCAGTTTTATCTTGTACTGATTTGATGAGAATCAATAACATCATTCAAGCCTGCAGGTCCCTGATTTCCTGAGCTGTCAAAGTGCTCTTTTATTCCTGCTTGTAAACAGGCCAATCTTTCTTGTTTGCTTTTTTGAGACCACCTCTTTGTTGCACTACCTTTTAAGAAAAAAAATATCCAGTGGTAACTAACTCATGTTATGGTCTCATTTCCTACTTGAAAAAACAATACCAACAAACAACAAAAAAACCCCTAAACTAATAACTTCATTGCAGATTCCACAGTGACATACAGGTAAAGATACCACCTGCAATGCAAGAGACGTGGGTTCAGTCTCTGGGTCGGGAAGATCCCCTGGAGAAGGAAATGGCAACCCATTCTAGTATTTCTGCCTGGAAAATTCCATGGACAGAGAAGCCTGGTAGATTGCAGTCCATGGAGGTCTATAGGCTTGCAAAGAGTCAGACACAACTTAGCGACTGAACAAGTTCATTAGGGACACTATTTACCTTTTCCTTTATTGCAACCAACAGTGTTTTCCCAAGATATTTCCCCATACTGTAACATCAATGGCCATTTCTCCAGCGTCATAGAATTTTTTTCACTACCTATATCCCAGTTTCCCAAGCCAGTGCCTCTCACTGTGGATTTGATTGTTACGGCATCCACTTCTATCTTTGATTTCTATATTTTCAGGATAGGGTCGGAGGTTCTGCTGCAGTTATAAACTCCTTGCAGCTGATGAGAAGAACAACCAGTCCCAAAGATGTGCAGTAGGGTAGTACTTTTGGGTTGCTTTGGCCTTGGACTTTAGAAGATGTGGGATCAGGGTTCCAGGGTTCCTACCTAGAAGCCCACATGACTGCCAGGGCTCCTCTGGCCTCAATAGGACTCCAGATTTGCAGCCTGGGGAATGTGCCATGTATACCTGTGTTTGGCTTGGCATCTCTTCCTGGCACTTGGCTGCACTGTAACTCTGAATGCGGGGGTGGAAAGGGGGTGAGTCATCCACAAGCTTTGGGGTTTGCCTCACAGATGGTGTGAGACAGACAGCTTACGGAGGAGTGTGGAACATTGGCCTCTGGCACCTGGAGCGCACAGATATTTCTCAGACCAAGACTCGCCTACCAAGCACCTGTAGATCTCCCGGGATCGCACGAGATTGCTTCCTCTGGGAAGTGTGGTCTCAGGGCCAGTGCCTCCTGTGTGATTAGGCTGTTCTCTGAGCAGCCACCCATTTCAACCCATCCTCTCCTTCCACTGCCCCTCAGCAGGACCCATATTACTCCCCAAGACACCTGAAGTCTGAAGTCCCATAGTGTCCTGGGAGCTCTAACTGTGCCCTAAAAAAAAAAGACTTGCTTTTATAGCAAAAAATAATATTTTAAAAAATTGAGACATAATTGACATAAAATATTACCTAGTTTCACTTGTACAATATAATGGCTTGATATTTGTATATAGTGTCGAATGACCATGACAATGTCTAATTAACATCTAACACTGTTGTAGCCACATGTTCTTTGAAACAAACTCACTCAGAAGGACAATGCAGACAGTGGAGTGCAGTTTATTACACCGGCGGGCCCAAGGAAGAGTCTCCTCTTAGCCAAGGACCGCAACCAGTTTTTGTGAAAACCTCATATACCCTAAGTGTACATGCCCAAACCCATCTCCCCAAATTCCCTGAAACTAGTCTGAACAAAGGAAAAGAAAGATACAATCAAAGTTAACCCATAATTCATATGCCTTAAGCCTATGTAGTTAACAGTGGACAATTATCAATAGGCCTGTGGTCACTCCCCAATAAGCATAATAGAATTTATGATTCTATTTGGTTACACAGATAATTAGGGTATTCTTTTAAGCTAGGGAGAGTCTAGGTACAAGCCCTGGGGCTCTTCCTTCTGGGGGCCTGGTTTTCCTGTTGGTATGTCGTTTCCATAGATACTGGGCATATAGCTCAAAGTCCACAGTCCGGCCCAAGATGGAGTCCTGCTTTCAAGATGGAGCCTGTTCTGTCTGTTTCCTCCTTCAACACCACACTTAGTTACAATTTAGTTACAATTTTTCCTTATGATTGCATCTTTTAATATTTACTCCCTATAAACCTTTCAGAAATACAATCAGTAGTATTAACTACAATCACATTACACACTCATAGGATTTTTTTTTAATAACTGAAAGTTTGTAGCTGCAGACTACTTTCACCCATTTTGCTCCCCCTACCTTCTCTCTTTCACAGTGGAAACAGTGCCAGACTTTATTTTTTTGGGCTCCAAAATCATTGCAGATGGTGATTGCAGCCATGAAATTAAAAGACGCTTACTTCTTGGAAGGAGAGTTGTGACCAACCTAGATAACATATTCAAAAGCAGAGACATTACTTTGCCAACAAAGGTCCGTCTAGTCAAGGCTAAGGTTTTTCCTGTGGTCATGTATGGATGTGAGAGTTGGACTGTGAAGAAGGCTGAGCGCCAAAGAATTGATGCTTTTGAACTGTGGTGTTGGAGAAGACTCTTGAGAGACCCTTGGACTGCAAGGGCATCCAACCAGTCCATTCTAAAGGAGATCAGTCCTGGGTGTTCTTTGGAAGGAATGATGCTAAAGCTGAAACTCCAATACTTTGGCCACCTCATGCGAAGAGTTGACTCATTGGAAAAGACTCTGATGCTGGGAAGGATTGGGGGCAGGAGGAGAAGGGGACGACAGAGGATGAGATGGCTGGATGGCGTCACTGACTCGATAGACATGAGTTTGAGTGAACTCTGGGAGTTGGTGGTGGACAGGGAGGCCTGGCATGCTGCAATTCATGGGGTCACAAAGAGTCGGACACAACTGAGCGACTGAACTGACTGACTGACCTTCTCTCTGGTAATCACTAATCTGTTCTCTGTATCTGTGAGGTGTTTTGTTTCATTTTGTCTTCAGATTTCACATGTAAGACAGCTCATATGGTATGTATCTTTCTCTGTCTGGCTTATATAACTTGGCATAATGTCCTTAAGGTTCATCCATGGACCTTAACAAATGGCAAGACTTCCTTGTTTTTTCATTAGTCCCATCTATCAGTGGTTTACATTAGTATATATATATATATATCAACCACTTTGAGTTGGCTGAGTCTCTGATTCGTGTTTTCTTCACTCCAGGACATTGACAATGATCTTCTTCATTAGACTTCATGGTCCATTGGCCCAAGTAAGTAGTATGGCATTGCTTGATTTCCACAGAGTACAGAGACCTGGTCTCCTGCAGAGAAATGCACATAGGGAAGGAGAACACTAATTACAGCAGCAGTATGACAAGTTGTCCCAGTCACCATGTCTAACATGCCCAGATCCATTTAGCTGTTCAGGATTCACTCATTACAACTCATAGATCACCTCTTAAGGGGACATCTTATGATGTGAAGGACAGGTGATCAGGGATGTCTTAAAGGAAATGCCAGACATGTTTCTGCTGCAGAGGCCTTAACAAACACATGTTGTCCATGGATCCTAGTGGCTCTTGCTGTAAAATTGCTTAGTGGATGCAAATAAGCCACAACCATGCCATCTGTATCATGCTTTGCCATCTCTATCAAGTTGAATTTCACCCTGATTTTCTTTAAAGAAGTTTGCCTTGCCTTACATGATGGCAACCTCTTGTGCATTACAAAGCAGAGTTCTATAGCCACAGAAACGAGAAGACGTACCAGGATTTGGCCTTTGCATAAAAGGAAATTTTGAAATATTATCTTTATACTTTCAGTCCCCTATAAATTAATGTCTTCTCCTTCTGAAATTTATTTTACAAAGCACTTAATTTGCCCCTAACCTACCTTTCCCATCACTGTGCAGCAATAAGAATTAGAACCTGACTTTTATAAAATTAGATGAAATGAAGGTAATATATACACTCCTTTTTCTCACATGAAAAGTGAAATGTCAGAGCCTCATCTTGGTATTTTTTCCCCATTTTCTCAAAAAAAAAAAAAAAAACCTTAACTGTAACAATGCACTGATTGACTCGCATGAATCAG
Source organism: Bison bison bison (assembly GCF_000754665.1). Lineage (NCBI taxonomy): Eukaryota > Metazoa > Chordata > Mammalia > Artiodactyla > Bovidae > Bison > Bison bison. The sequence goes on along the minus strand of NW_011495057.1, from coordinate 8,058,783 downwards.
CACCACATAAGGCCTCATTGTGCCTGGCATCTATCCTGTTCTCCAGAAGTGCTCAGAAAATTAATGTGAAGATGATGAAATTCAGAAATGCTTTTACAGCTACTGTACCAAATCCATTTGTGTGTTAGGTTTCTAAATATTAATTTAACCAACAAGATTCTCACCCTTTGCTTTTTGGTGTGTGACTATGTCTTAACCTTTTCAACCTTGTACTCCAGTTTTTCTGCCATCAAATTATAACGATTTCCTTTGTCATAAGATCTGATGATTTTTATCTTCAGTTCTTTAATTTTCTCTACCCCCTTGCCCCTGCTGGAGATTGAACAAGAAGCCTTTAAATGTCTTATGAGAGAAAGATATTTGAATACTACTTGATTCTCAAACATGAACATTAACAGAACCAGTGTCATTACTTAGGTGCTACGGAAAATTGTGATTCGCAGTGCATGATAACTTTCAAGAGATAAAGTTTCAAGATTGGTCTTTGAATCCTCAAAGTTAAAGTACAATGGAAATTCTTTTGATATATTTCTTCAACCCCAAACACAACAAATTGAAGATGAGGTGGATAAGATTTTAAAATTGAGGTGTAACTGGGGAGCTTTCAGATATAATAGAGAAAGGCATTTGCCAGGGACTTCATTCTCCCCTACACAGAAAGGAAATGAGACCTCAGTGAATGATTTTCGTCATCAGTGGAATCAAGTGCCCAGGTGAAACTGTAGAATAATCCATAGATGCCTGATCAAAATGTCCATGTTCTCTGAGTCTCATGCAGGCATTAAACTATATTTAACATGCTCTGAAGCATGGTGATACACAGAAAAACAAGTGAACTTGTGTCAAAATTCTGAACCAGCAGCAGATACTCATGTATTTTAATGACTATTTCCCAGTGGAATTTATCGACTCCCAAGTTTGTTTTTGAGCATGCAAGCATAGTCATATTAGAATGCAAAAATGATTTCTCGCACATATTTGAAGTTTTTGCCTTTAATAAAGACACAATAACAGCCCAATGATAACTGCAAATTACCATGTGATTGATGTTTAATGTCATTACTCCTTGTCAAGGTTCAGGATAAATTCTACAGATTCTTTCAACTCATGATCTTTCATCTACAACTAGGAAAACATTTAACAATGGAAACTATCTTTATGGAACTCAGATATTAGAAAATGAGCCATGTTGTAGTATTAAAGTAGTTTAAAGGATAAAACTGCAACTTTTAAAAAGTATTGAAATATTCAATTACACAGGACATCAGTTAGGAGGGATGAGGTCATGCTTCAGTGACCACAAACCCAATTCTCAGTGTCTTGACACAGCAAAGGTTTATGCTCATGACACATGTGATCATGGGTTGACTAGGGGTCGCTGTGCAGTTTGCTCTTAGTGGAGAACCATGGATGATGGAAAGATCACTATCTGAAACTCTGCTGGGTCCTTAGAAGAAAGAAAAAAGAAATTAGGAGGGTGTCACATTAGCAATTAAAGTAAATTTAATTTAATACTTTTTGATCACATTGAGGCACACAATACATCACCAACAAGAAGGCCAGGGATATACTCCTATGAGGGCTTTCCAAGTGGCTATGTTGTAAAGAATCCACCTGCCAAGCCGGGAACGTATGTTTGATCCCTTGGTCAGCAAGATGCCCCAATGAAGGAAATGGCAACCTACTCCAATATTCTTGCCTGAAAATCCTTGCTCAGAGGAGCCTAGTGGGCTACAGTTGAAAAGAGTCAAACACAATTTAACAACTAAACAACAACAATATTTCTATGATGTGCCTAAAAAGAGGGAAACCTGGGATTTTTAGCAAACTGTACTAAAAATTTCCACCTAAACATGTGGACCTTTGACAGAATTTCCGTTCAACAGGTGCTTTTTTAAAATAAGTGAGCTGGATGGAGGACAGTTCCAGGGAAATGGTTATAAGGAATGAAGGTTTACCTAACCCTAACCCTAATATTTTTACCAACCAGCTGAACTCAACAATGGAAACATTATACAATTTAACAAGTGGAAAGCCATCTTCACCTCACCATGCTTCTCTGTTCGGCCTCTCTCCCTCAATGGCTATGTCACACCTGGTAATGAGAGAAACTTGGTAAAAGCACATCAGTTCTTTCAAGTTTTTAGGACATCATTTATCTTCTTGAC
>NW_011495057.1:8056269-8056515 GCF_000754665.1 Bison bison bison | reverse complement strand
AGCAAACTGTACTAAAAATTTCCACCTAAACATGTGGACCTTTGACAGAATTTCCGTTCAACAGGTGCTTTTTTAAAATAAGTGAGCTGGATGGAGGACAGTTCCAGGGAAATGGTTATAAGGAATGAAGGTTTACCTAACCCTAACCCTAACCCTAACCCTAACCCTAACCCTAATATTTTTACCAACAAGCTGAACTCAACAATGGAAACATTATACAATTTAACAAGTGGAAAGCCATCTTCA
>NW_011495057.1:8049082-8055878 GCF_000754665.1 Bison bison bison | reverse complement strand
GAAAAAAATAAAACACCAGTGATAACAGAACATGCTCAAGGCAAAATAAGTTTATTTTAAAAGGATTTAAAGCCCACTGATAATGACTATTAATGTATTTAAAGCATGGAAACAAAAGAAATTTGAGCTTTAACCATGTCTACTTTGAACTAAATATATACCTTGGGCTATATTTGGATTTTTTGAATGAATCAATTGTTATCTTTCTAAACAGATCTTGAGATACTGTGTGAAAATAAGACTGTAAATTTAGATGGCTGTTGAAACAATCATTTATGTATTTTTTTCACTTTATGAATCCCTTTGTGTACCTACATGTTAGCAGTAACTGGTCTTTAAGTTTGCCAATGTTTCTGTGTCTTAAATTGCTCAGAACAGCAGGACACAGCACTGGCTGAGTAGGAAGAGTGGATGAGGCCAAGTTTGCAGGCTGGATCCCACTTCCATAGAGGGCTCAGCCCCTCTGTTCACTGGGAATTAGCATCTTGAGTATATATAGAACCCACGGCATTGGTATTGGTCTTAAAGAATAAATGAATGTATGTGCTTGCCCTTCACAGAGCCACGCTGGAGGGACAGCTGGCCCATCCTGCTGAGACAGCCCATTTCTTGGGTCCCTGCTAATGCCACAGTGGTTCATGGATCCCAGTGCACCTCTGTGGGGATACATAAGACTCAACAGTTCTGTATTCAGCTACGGTGAATAGCAATGCTAGCTTTTCTTTCCAGTCCAGGACATAAATATACTTTATTTAGTAATATGGCAGCTTGCATAGGGCAGAGAGAAAGGCTAAATCCTCCTGAATTGGGGCTAAAACAGTGAGAATTATTTTTTTCCCCTCTCACAACTAAGTTTTATTAATTCTCTGACAGGAATACTTACTCTCTATGCATATTATATTACATTATTTCACCCTAAAATTACTGCAACATTATCAATTCAAGCAGGATTGAGAATATGAAATATTAATAAGGTTACCACTCATCTAATTTTCAAAGGAATGTCTTAAATATAGGGCAGGAACACACTCCCAGAATAGCTTAGGGCTTCTGAGCACTGGAGAAGGATTCACAGAGTGGTGACATAATGACTTAGGCGATAAAGTAAATGTGATCATATAAAATTCCAACAGGAGGTAAAAAAGAACTTTTGCTTCTAGAATATATATGTTTAGGGCAAACCAGAAGTCAGAAAAGAAGAAGGTAATAAATTTGGTGTGATCGATTCCAAAGGCTAACTCGTGTGCCAAAAGAGGATGGGGTGGGTAGCTGCAGGACCTTGACTCAAGTTTAGATTCTGCCACCTAATATTGTATTAAGTTGGACAAAGTAATAAAACTGAGCTTTACTTTTTTTCATTCATAAAGTGTAATGAGAATACAATTGCCCCCTGACAGGGACATTCCCATGAACAAAGAAGATTAAATGTACAATAAGCAGTTTGGAAACTTTTAGGATGTATACATTCTATTATTACTCATATGAGCATTATTGTATTTCTCTGTATTGTGTTATATATTCTTTAAAGTTTAATACCACTGTTTGTTCAAATGCTCATTCAGCTATTGTGTGACTATTTTCTGAGTACGTATCATCTCCATGGTTTTACATTTTTAATGCACATTTGAATGTTATAGAATAGGACTTCATGCATGTATAGAAAATGAAATTTAACAACAACAACAAAAAAAGAATTTAAACAGAGTTCAAGTTCTGAAATCTGACAGATCTGGGTTCAAATTCTGGATATGCTACATATGATCTGTGGAGAATCTAGGTAAATTGCTAAAGTACATCTCATTTTTCTAACATGTAAAAAAGATAGGGATCAAATTATCTTCTTCATATGACTATCATGAATAATAACTGAAAAATCACATAAAGTGCCTAAAGTAGTGTCTAACATGTAATTTCTATTCAATCATCTTTGCTATGATTTTTATAATAATTATCACTAAATTGTATTTTTAAGCACAAACTACAAATATGAGATAAACGTATATGAAATATATTGGGAGTCAATATAAATTATGTTTATTAGAAGAACTTAATTTTAACTTTACTAGACTTCATGGAATTTTTCTGAGAAATTTAAAATTATGTTTTGTTCATTTCATCATAAATTATATTACAGTTTTTTTCTCTAGAGGCAGTCCCAAATCACTTACATTTCATCTTACATGCAGTCATTCTGCAAGAAAAATAGCAGAGGAAAGTAATGAGGTTTCTCATTTTTATACTTCCTTATTTCTATTTCCTTAAAATTAATCATTACTCATATACTTGTCTTGCCTCTCTCCCTACCTCACTCCACTGGGATGTCCACACACAGAAAGGTACTCTTGGGTCTGATTCTTCTCTTCCCTGCATTAAATACATTGACTCTTCTACAATTTCCCTAAGAAAAAGTCCGATATTTGAAAAATAGAAAAGACACAGCCTTTGGAGTCTGGCAGACCAAAGCAGATCATTTTTAGAGCTGTAATCATAAGATATTAATGTAAGGCTTGAATTAACAATTATGTGAAGTTTAACCTATGACTACTGTTATAAAGTATGATGGTTTCTGGTGACACAGGTAATGAAGGAAGATGTTCCAGCCCTCCAGGTAGATGCTACAGAAGTTTTATCATCTCTGGGTTCTGAAGGATGCTGTCTTGACTGGCAACTGAATCCACGTGGTGAGGACTGAACTAGAATATGAGGATGATTTAAGACTAACGGTTTAAAGGTTATTTGTCAGCATATTAAACACCCCAGCATTAGCACATTGCATATATGGAATGATGCTTTCATTATTGGTAAAGTCAGTTTTTAATCATGTTAAAGAGGGCAATAAGTCACATATTTCCTTCTATTATATTTGCTTGATTAATATTTAGGTAAGTTTACATTCCTGAACACATTTTATTTGAAAGAGAATGTTTTAATAATTTTAGATATTATTATAAAACCTAATCCACTATTGAGACTTTCTCATAGATAATCTACACCCATATGTATTTGGATAATTGAAAATATTAACGGTTCAGTGATATTTCATAAGTTATATAACCATTAGGAGTTGAGGTTGGTATACCTGGATCTCTCAAAAGATAAAAAATATTAAAGACTGAAATGCCACTTTAAAATTGTAATTATTTTAAAAGCAAATATATGATCACAAATTTCTAACTTTTCTAAAAAGAAAAATGCTACATAGAATTTTAATGTTTTTAATGATTCCTAGCCCCTATTTAGAACATTGCTATTATTGTAGTATTTTTCCCATGTTTATTTTTTAGCTGTTAATTATTTTTTTTCTTTTGAGGAACTGTTCTGCCATTGTGCCTGCTTCTGAAAACTTCTTCCCCACTTTTCTGATGTATGTGTTCTTCTTAATAGGCTGAGAAATTTTACTAAAATTTTATAAAAATTTAATATCCCTCAATTTAAAGAGACTTAGTAAGGTATTTAACAAAGACCTGAGAAGTCATGAGCTTCATTTCAAGCACAGACATTTTAAAACTATTGTGAAAAGAAATAATTTTTAAAATGTTATTTCTGTATCTTTTCTTCAAGTGCTCAGATTCCTGGAAGATCCTGTATACTTCTAAAGAACACAGTAATTTTCTATCTTGAGTTATGTCACACCTTTTATTTTATCTCAGAGGTATACCTCTATGATCAAAAAGCAATGAACATTTTAAAAGCATGAATCAATACTAAGGAACAGAGTGTTTAGACAATTTACTGAAGTTAATAGAGAGTTTTTTATAAGGTATAAGCTGACACTTTTGAGGGCATCTTCCTCTTTCTAAGGTCCTACTCCAGATCTCCTTGGAACATGGTAGGCTGTGGAAAAGAGAAACCCTGACATATGAAAATAGAGGTCCCCAAACTGACTTGTGCTTCATTTTATCTCTATCACATTCTTTATGAATTCTTTACAGATTCTTTGCTGTAACACTTACAACTTGACACAATCCTGGATCGATCACATGAGTCCTTAGTTTCCATCTTTCCTAACCCCAGTACGGTTTCTTTTTAATTTGCTTTTTAATTCCCCTCTATATATAAGTTTCCATCCTAAACTTTCATTACAAATAAAGCTTTTGCCACAGAGGTCCGTGTAGTCAAAGCTATGGTTTTTCCAGTGGTCATGTATGGATGTGAGAGTTGGACTATAAGAAAGCCAAGCACTGAAGAATTGATACTTTTGAACTGTGGTGTTGGAGAAGACCCTTGAGAGTCCCTTGGACTGCAAGGAGATAGAACCAGTCCATCCTAAAGGAAATCAGTCCTGGTTGTTCATTGGAAGGACTGATGCTAAAGCTGAAACTCCAATACTTTGGCCACCTGATGCGAAGCACTGACTCAGGTGAAAAGACCCTGATGCTCCGGAAGTCTGAAGGCAGGAGGAGAAGGGGACAACAGAGGATGAGATGGCTGGATGGCATCATCGACTCAATGGACATGAGTAAACTCTGGGAGTTGGTGATGGACAGGGAGGCCTGGCAGTCCATGGTGCAGTCCATAGGGTCGTAAAGAGTGGGACACCACTTAGCAAATGAACTGAACTGAACTGAAGGCCTAATCCTTTGGCTAAAATGGAACAAAATTCACTTTCCAGTAGTTATACTAGTGATTTGTTACCATCTGCAACTGGATTTTGGGTGATTGCTGTTGTTGTTGTTCAGTAGCTAAGTTGTATCTGAGTTTTTGCAATCCCATGGACTGCAGCACTACAGGCTTCCCTGTCCTTCACTATCTCCTGGAATTTTCTCAGGTCATGTCCATTGAGTTGGTGATGCTATCTATCTCATCCCATGCCATCATCTTCTCCTTTTGCCTTTAACCTTTACCAGCATCAGGGTCTTGACCAATGAGCTGGCTCTTCACATGGGGTGGCCAGAATATTGGTGCTTCAGCTTCAGCATCAGTCCTTCAAATGAATACTCAAGGAATGATTTCCTTTAGAATTTACTGGTTTGATCTACTTGCAGTCCAATTTTTATATGATAGCATGCTGCTGCTGCTGCTGCTAAATCTCTTCAGTCGTGTCCAACTCTGTGCAACCCCATAGACGGCAGCTCATGAGGCTGCCCCATCCCTGGGATTCTCCAGGCAAGAACACTGGAGTGGGTTGCCATTTCCTTCTCCAATGCATGAAAGTGAAAATGAAAGTGAAGTCGCTCAGTCATGTCCGACTCTTAGCGACCCCATGGACTGCAGCCCACCAGGCTCCTCCATCCGTGGGATTTTCCAGGCAAGAGTGCTGGAGTGGGGTGCCATTGCCTTCTCTGATATGATAGCATAGATCAAATAAATATAAGAAAGTGAGCAAAATGGAAACTGGGTCCTATTCTTGGGTAACAAGTAAAGTTCAAAGTGAGTTTGAATTCTATCTATCAGTACATAAGCATGAAACATAAGCAGCGTGATACAACGCTCCGGGATTTACTTCCTTGCTGGCCGAGGGCTTTTGGTGTGCTGTGCCTTTTAGGTGCAGTTATTAGGCAAAAATGTATAAAAGCTTGCAAAATCCTAAGCACAAATTTGAAAAGCATTCAGTCTTTCTGTCTTGTCACAGTTACTTCAAATAGTTGTCAATAGTCAATGGCACTCTAAAAAACAAGGCAAGCATGCTCAATCACTCAGTCATGTCCGACTCTTTGTGACCCCATGGACTATAGCCTGCCAGGTTTCTTTGTCCATGGAATTCTCCAGCAAAAGTACTGGAGTGGGTCACTATTTCCTCCTTCTGGGGATCTTCCCGACCCAGGGATCAAACCCACATCCTCTGCATTGGCAGATGGACACTTTACCGCTGAGCCACCTGAGAAGCCCAGGGTAGTACATAGATAAACCAGAATCCTAAAATAGCAAAACCAAACTCAACTAGTACTGAAACAAAACATAATGTGCAGCTTTCATTTTCCTTCACTGTTTTCTTAGGGAGGTGGAAGATTTATTTGCTAACCCTGTACTTGCCTTGGCTTAGATTATATAAACCACATGGAAAATATCCGCTAAATACATAAACGTTCCTCCAACATAGGCATGCACACATAATGGAGTGCATGTGTACACTCACTGGTAAATACAAAAATACTTCTTTCCAAGATATTTTTACTCTTTAGGCATGTTTTATGTAAACAGTTGAGGGGGGGAATGTGATTTTGATTGAACTGCTTCTTCAGAAGCAGTTCAGTCTCTTTTTGACTTACCTCACTCTACATGACAGACTCTAGACCATCCACATCTCTACACATGACCCTATTTCATTTCTTTTAAGGTTGAATATATTCGTATTCATTGAGCTGGACAAGGCTACAAACAAGCTAGTGGAGGTGATGGAATTCCAGTTGAGCTATTTCAAATCGTAAAGGATGATGCTGTGGAAGTGCTGCACTCAATATGCCAGCAAATCTGGAAAACTCAGCAGTGGCCACAAGACTGGAAAAGTTTTCATTCCAATCCCAAAGAAAGACAATGACAAAGAATGTTCAAACTACTGCACAAATACACTCATCTCACATGCTAGCAAAGTAATGCTCGAAATTCCCCAAGCCAGGCTTCAATAGTATGTGAACTGTGAACTTTCAGATGTTCAAGCTAGATTTAGAAAAGGCAGAGGAACCAGAGATCAAATTGCCAATACCCATTGGATCATCAAGAAAGCAAGAGTTCTAGAAAAACATCTATTTCTGCTTTATTGACTACTATACCAAAGTCTTGGACTGTGTGGATCACAACACACTGTGGAACATTCTTCAAGAGATGGGAATACCAGACCACCTTACCTGCTGTCTGA
>NW_011495057.1:8017247-8048982 GCF_000754665.1 Bison bison bison | reverse complement strand
GTACCTGCCTCCTGAGAAATCTGTACACAGGTCAAGAAGCAACAGTTAGAACTGGACATGGAACAACAGACTGGTTCCAAATCTGGAAAGGAGTATGTCAAGGCTGAATATTGTCACCCTGCTTATTTAACTTATATGCAGAGTACATCATGCGAAATGCCAGACTGGATGAAGCACAAGTTGGAATCAAGATTGCTGGGAGAAGTATCAATAACTTCAGATACACAAATGACACCACCCTTATGGCAGAAAATGAAGAAGAAATAAAGAGCCTCTTGTTGAAAGTGAAAGAGGAGAGTGAAAAACTTGGCTTAAAACTCAACATGCAAAAAACTAAGATCATAGCATCTGGTTCCATCACTTCATGGCAAATAGATTGGGAAACAATGAAAACAGTGAGCAGCTTTATTTTTGGAGGCTCCAAAATCACTGCAGATGATGACTGTAGCCATGAAATTAAAAGACACTTGCTCCTTTGAAGAAAAGCTATGACCAACCTAGACAGTATATTAAAAAGCAGAGACATTACTTTGCCAACAAAGGTCTGTCTAGTCAAAGCTATGGGTTTTCCAGTTCATGTATGGATGTGAGAGTTGGACTATAAAGAAACCTGAGCACCAAAGAATTGATGCTTTTGAACTGTGGTGTTGGAGAAGACTCTTGAGAGTCCCTTGGACAAGGAAATCCAACCAGTCCATCGTAAAGGAAATCATTCCTGAATATTTGTTGGAAGGACTGATGCTGAAGCTGAAACTCCAATACTTTGGCCACCTGATGCAAAGAACTGACTTATTGGAAAAGACCCTGATGCTGGGCAAGATTGAAGGCAGGAGTAGATGATTGGATGGCATCACCGACTCAACTGACATGAGTTTGGGTAAACTCCAGGAGTTCGTGATGGACAGGGAACACTGGCATGGTGCAGTCCATGGGGTTGCAAAGAGTTGGACACAACTGAGCGACTTAACTGAACTGATATTCACATTCCTGGAGAAGGAAATGGCAACCCACTCCAATGGCAGTCCTTGCCTGGAAAATCCCATGGACAGAGGAGACTGGTGGACTTCAGTTTATGGGGTTGCAAAGAGTCAGGCACAACCGAGCGACTAAGATTCCCTCATTCATATACCATTGTATATATGTACCACATCTTCTTTATCTATTCATCTGTCAACAGACATTTATGTTGCTTCCATGTCCTGGTGGTGATTTAGTCGCTAAGTTATGTCCAACTCTTGTGACCCCATGGGCTGTAGCCTGCCAGGCTCCTCTGTCCAAGGGATTCTCCAGGAAAGAATACTGGCATGGGTTGCCATTTCCCTCTCCAGGGGATCTTCCAGACCCAGGGATTGAATCCGGGTCTCCTGCATTGCAGGCAGATTCTTTACCAACTGCGTTTTAAGGGAAGTCCTGGCTATTGTGCATAGTGCTACAACAAAGATTGGGGTGCATTTGCCATTTTGAATCATGGTTTTCTCCAGGTATATATCCAGAAGTGGGACTTCTGGGTCACATGGTATTAATAGCTCTTAGAAGTATTAAGGGAGCTCAGGTTGGTGCTCTTTAGTGACATAGATAGAGGGGATGAGGCGAGTGTGGGAAGGAGGTCCAAGAGACAGTAGATATATGTATACATATCGCTGATGCTGGGAAAGATTGGAAGATTGAAGGCAAAAGGAGAAGGAGGTGCCAGAGGATGAGATGGTTAGATAGCCTCTCTGACTCAATGGGCATCAATTTGAGCAAACTCTGGAAAATAGTGGAGGACAGGGAAGTCTGGCATGCTGTAGTCCATGGGGCCACTAAGAGTAGGACTCAACTTAGTGACTCAACAACAACACATAGCTGATTTACTTCACTGCACAGCAGAAACCTATGCAACACTGTAAAGCAACTATCTGTGTGTTAAGTGTCAGTCGTGTCTGACTCTTTGCTACCTCATGGACTCCAATTTTAAAAAAAGGACGTAGTTCAGCCTTGCTCGCTAAATATCAGAAATGAAGACACCACAATGTGCTTTCAATGGCAGAATGGGTTTGTCTTGGTCCCTCCCTGACCCACTACCTACTCCTAATTTCACACAAAAAAAGTGTTTTTCTCGGGAAGATCCAATTTATGCAGAGCCAAGCGGGAAGCAGTCCCCTTGTCACCATCCCTTTGCCAGTATGCTAATAAACAATCTGTAAGGCTAATCTGCCTTCAAATTATTCTGACAGTTTGGAGCCTTACAGAGTGCTGTCAATTAAATAGCTTCATCTTCTCATTCCTTTGGAAGCCCTGAAGGAGGAGAGAGAAGCACCCTACCTAGTCACAACTGGAGATATTTTTCTACCTACAATCTTATACAGCCTTAATAAAATATGAAAGTTAGCAGGTTGTTTAAAATAGGTGAAATGCATGAATTTTAAAAGTTCAAGTTTCTTAAAAAAAAAAAAAGAACAAAGCAGAATTGACTTGAAAATATTGAAGCAGTGGAGGCCAAATGTAACAAAAGAAACAGGTGGAATCTATATTTAGACATTCCTACTGGTATCTTGTATGATAACACTGAATTTTTAAAATTTAGTGAAATGAATAAGAGATATTGGAAGAGAAAGTTTAAATAGGACTAAGACATACAAGCTGACTTAGTACATCTATCAATTTCTAATATCTGTCTAGTCTAATTTTTTAATTCACTGAAGCTTTAAAAAAAATATAAGGATCCAATCAGGCTAAAGCTAATGAATTTGATTAGTAATTACATATCAGTCTCTTGTGAAAGGAAAATTCACTCAGTTGGGTCTGACTCTTTGCAACCCTATGGCCTTCCAGGCTCCTCTGTCCAGGCAGGATTCTGTCTAGGCAGGATTACTGGAGTGGATTGTCATTTCTTTCTTCAGGGGATCTGCCTGACCCAGGAATAGAACCCAGGTCTTCTGCATTGCAGGCAGATTCTTACTGGAGTGGACTGTCATTTCTTTCTTCAGGGGATCTGCCTGACCCAGGAATAGAACCCAGGTCTTCTGCATTGCAGGCAGATTCTTTACAGGCTGAGCTACAAGGGAAGCTTCATATTTTAGAGAAAAATTAATACACTTAACTTGTCCTTCAAGATAAAAGGAATGTTTTAAAATTATAAGAATGAACACTGGGGTACACGTGTCTCTTTCAATTCTGGTTTCCTCAGTGTGTATGCCCAGCAGTGGGATTGCTGGATCATAAGGCAGTTCTATTTCCAGTTTTTTAAGGAATCTCCACACTGTTCTCCATAGTGGCTGTACTAGTTTGCATTCCTACCAACAGTGTAAGAGGATTCCCTTTTCTCCACACCCTCTCCAGCATTTATTGCTTGTAGACTTTTGGATCACAGCCATTCTGACTGGTGTGAAATGGTACCTCATAGTGGTTTTGATTTGCATTTCTCTGATAATGAGTGATGTTGAGCATCTTTTCATGTGTTTGTTAGCCATCTGTATGTCTTCTTTGGAGAAATGTCTATTTAGTTCTTTGGCCCATTTTTTGATTGAAAGAGACACGTGTACCCCAATGTTCATCGCAGCACTGTTTATAATAGCCAGGACATGGAAGCAACCTAGATGTCCATCAGCATGGACATCTAAGAAAGCTGTGGTACATATACACAATGGAGTATTACTCAGCCATTAAAAAGAATACATTTGAATCAGTTCTAATGAGGTGGATGAAACTGGAGCCTATTATACAGAGTGAAGTAAGCCAGAAAGAAAAACACCAATACAGTATACTAACGCATATATATGAAATTTAGAAAGATGGAAACAATAACCCTGTATATGAGATAGCAAAAGAGACACTGATATATAGAACAGTCTTTTGGACTCTGTGGGAGAGGGAGAAGGTGGGATGATTTGGGAGAATGGCATTGAAATACGTATAATATCATATATGGAACGAGTCGCCAGTCCAGGTTCAATGCACAATACTGGATGCTTGGGGCTGGTGCACTGGGACGACCCAGAGGGATGGTATGGGGAGGGAGGAGGGAGGAGGGTTCAGGATGGGGAACACATGTATACCTGTGGTGGATTCATTTTGATATTTGGCAAAACCAATACAATATTGTAAAGTTTAAAAATAAAATAAAATTTAAAAAAATAAAATAAAATAAAATTATAAGAATGGAATGATTTTTCAAAACATATCCACGCAGTGAAGAGAGCACTTTTAAAAATGTTGTTTGGAGATGTTCGGAGTTAGGTTTGTTGTTGTTTAGTTGCCAAGTCGTGTCCGACTCTTTGTGACTCCCATGGATGGTTGCTGCCCAGGCTCCTCTGTCCAAGGGATTTCCCAGGCAAGAATACTGGAGTGGGTTGCCATTTCCTTCTCCAGGGTATCTTCCTGATACAGGGATTGAACCCACATCTCCAGCATTGGCAGGCGGATTCTTTACCTTTGAGCCACCAGAGAAGCCCTTGGAGTTAGGTTACCACTTTCCAAAATTTACCTGAGTCTCATCTATGTACTTATCAATAAAGTGAAAGTGAAGTCTATCAGTTGTGTCTGGCTCTTTGCGACCCCTTGGACTGTAGCCCACCAGGCTCCTCCGTCCATGGGATTTTCCAGGCAAGAATACTAGAGTGGGTTGCCATTTCCTTCTCCAGGAGATTTTCCCAAACCAGGGATCCAACCCGGGTCTCCCGCATTGAAGGCAGACACTTTACCATGTGAGCCACCAGGGAAGTCTTCTATACTTATCAATATGAAGCCACTAAAAGCAGATTTTCAAATCTGTTTTAAGATACTCCAAATGAAGAGTTTAGGAGGGTTTAAGCCTAGTTGCTAAAAATATAACCATTTAACACCTTCAAAATTACTTAAATATCAGTTGGTGGACATTAGGAAAGAGAGAATTAGACAAGCTGAATTTTAACAAAATCCTTTTCATAATTGCTTGGATAAAGTTTAGAAATCAATAGCATGATTTGATATAAGTGTAGCTGATGACTTCTTTTTGCATTTTGGATCTTTGTGTCTGTGTGAGGTTATCATTCTCAACTATGAGAGCCATGAAAATCAAATGGATTAACTTCCAACCAAAAAATTTGTCCAACTATGTCACAAAGTATTATAGCAATATTTACCAGAATAATGTGACAGAGTAAATAATATTGCTGGCACTAAAAGTCACTATTAATAGATATCAATGATGTTTTAGTATAATAACTATAATAAAATAATGAAAAATTTTGGAACACTAGTAAGTAAAATATAATGTTGCTTAATATAAAATACAATATTGCTTAATTGCTCTTTAGCTTTTATTTTAGTATTTCTATTTTGGTATGTGTTTTATGCATGTAATAATTAGTAGAATGTACCTATTATTTCAAAATAAATATGTATGCATATATTATAGTCCCAAAACATTTTAATAATGGAGTGCTGTATTAAAAGTGTTTGGCTATCATTTCTTTATGAATTCAGTGGCATAGCCATCTGTACATACAGAATTGAGAAGCATTGTATTATTAAAATAGAAAATGTTATTCTCAAGGATTAGCAAGTAATATTGAGCTACTGCAAATTCATTTTATGAAGTATGTTTTTGTAATATTTAAGAAAGAAATAAATCCTGAGAGTATTCCCTTGTATCATGAAAGTCTGTTACATACCATTCATTACATATCATTCATTCATTCATTCAACAAATATTTATGGCATGTCTACTATGTGGAAGACATTGTTCTGGGACCCGGGGGCACATTAGGGAACAAAATAGAAGCCTACAGAGAAGCATAGGATCAAGACTCAAAAGTATGAACATAAATGTCAAAAAAGCAACAGGCTGATATTCTGCTGGGGTGAGCTGGGGTGGCTGTACAGATTGTGAAAATATTGAATGATTTCTATGCTGCATGGTAAGTAGTTCTTAAAGTGTACCTCCTTCATCCTGGCCACTCTAGACCTCCCTGGAGAACTCCCAGGCTTCCTCTTTCTTTTTTAAACATTTATTTATTAGTTCTATTGTCTGGCTGTGGTGAGTCTGCTGCAAGCAGGCCACCTCTAGTTGCAGCAGGCGGGGCTACTCTTCGTGGTGGTGTGCAGGCTTCTCATTGCAGTGGCTTCTCTTGCTGTGGAGCACAGACTCTGGGCACTCAGGCTTCAGTCGTTGGAGCCCGCTGGCTCGGTAGTTGCAGTTCATGGGCCCTAGAGCACTGGCTCAGTAGTTGGGGCACACCAACTTAGTTGGGATCTTCCTGGACCAGGGATCAAACCCGTGTTCCCTGCATTGGTAGGCATATTCTTAACCACTGGACCACTAGAGAAGTCCCAGGCTTCCTCTTGATCTCAGCACAAGGACTAATTTCCCACCCAGCAAGAGCCTGGCAAGCATCCATTCTGATTGATGGGATTATCACCTCTGTGTTATCCCCTGGTAAGTAAATATTTTGACTTTCACTACAGAGTAAGTTTATACCCAGGGTGATAGTCTATAAAAAGAGACCAGGATAGAGGTAGAGAATCAAGAAGCTAGAAGCTTTAGGGGCAGGTGGTTAAGAAAGACCTTGGGAAGTAACATTTAGGCAGAGACCTGAGGGAAGAGAGAGGAGTGAACCACAAATGTACCTGAATGAAGAGGGGAACCTAGAGCAAACAAGAAGGCTAGAGCTTTGAAGCTGAACACTCCATGGTTCAGGAGGGGCTATTTGTCAAAGCTGAAAATACCAAAAGTCACTTCAATTTTATAAAAATAATTAAAAATTTGGGTTTAGCTGTTGAATGAACTGAAAATCTTCCCACTCACCAGTCAAGCTTAATCTGAATGGTGCTTTAAAGAGAGCTTTTGGGACTTCCCTGGAGGTCCAGTGGTTAAGACTCAGCGCTTCCAGTGCAGGGGGCATAGGTTCACCCCTGGCCAGAGAACTGAGATCCCACTCATCACATGGTCCAGCCACAAAAAAAAGAAAGGAAGAAAAGATGAAATCAGTCCTGAGTGGACTTTTCTTTTTTTGTTTTTTAGATTCTAAAACTCTTGAACTCAAATTCAGAATACCAAGGCTCTCTTTTGTAGCAAAATTTGATGTTTTTCTATTGCATCCTGTCCCATAGTTTCCTCTTTGGTGAAACACAGAGCCATTTAAAATTACACAATTGTGTGTACTTTATTCCCTTCATTCAGTAAATGTATATTAAGCACGAACAATTAGGAGCTGGGAATGTCAAAGATCTCTGGGAGCCCCCCTGCTTTTTAGGTTTCAGCAATTTAGTTGGGGAACAGTTATGTAAATAGATAAAACAGAGTAAACAGTGGTATATCCAAAATGTACATTTAGAATGCCAAGTAATGCTGACTTTCTTCTCATTTTTTTCCTCTTAATTAATATTTTTTCCTGTCACTTTTCATTATTTTCAATAGAACATAAATCCGAGAATGCAATGTGCCAACCTCATATTTTATTATTTTAAAATTACTTTGAACACCAAAGCAAATAATTCATAGAGTTAATGAGATTTTAAAAAGGAGAGACCTGTGGCTGGTAGAAATCCCTTAACTTTAAAATTTTATTTTGTTATAATATTTTTTGTTCCATTTTAAGTGAGTTAGACATAACGAAATTAAAGAGTATACAGAATCTTATAAAGCATGATGATCTGAAACCAGTCAAACTGTTTAATAATCAAATTATTTTATTTGCATGGCCATTTGCACTAGTCTTCATCACCCCCGCCTCTTTTTTTCCCCTAGTGGCTCCATCCTTTAACACAATAGAATGCATTAACCACCTACTCTTGAGAATAAGGAGGAAATTTACACAGTTTTTACCACATCCATCATCATATTGAATATTTGCAGAGTCACACACTTTTACTTTCATGCCAGGCCTTTTGTGTCCCTCCAGTTGAGACACAAATATGTGTTTTTTATTATTTCTTTGTGTCTTCTGCACTTTACGTTCATCAAAAGCCTGTTGATTCCCAGAGCTTCAGTTTTTTCCTGTCTCAGAGAAGAGGGAAAAAAGAGGGAAAAAACACAGTTCCTGTGGGACAAAGGCATTGTCACCTTGCCGGTGTTCTTCCATAACACTGTTGTTTAGTTGCTTACCAGAAAATTCACAATTTTATGTGCCTCTGGCTGGAGGGAAGAAAGGAAGGGAAAGAAATATAAGTTTTCTGCTAGAAGTAAATTCGGGCTGACCTTGTGAAACTGGCACATTCATTTACCTCTGCTGCTGCTGCTGCTAAGTCACTTCAGCCGTGTCCCACTCTGTGCGACCCCATAGACGGCAGCCCACCGGGCTCCTCTGTCCCTGGGATTCTCCGCGGCAAGAATACTAGAGTGGGCTGCCATTTCCTTCTCCATCGTTTACCTTTACATCCACACTAATTCCAAAAGTTTTCTATGAATACATTTCCTCTAACGCAGGACACTCTAGAACTGTAACGATCAACGTGTGGAATGGAATCAGCAACACAAGCATCATCTGGGAACCATGATCACTACAAACCCCACGCTTCCACCGCAGACCTACTGATGGGACACTCTGGGGATGGGGCCAGAAATCTGAATTTTAACAAGCCCTCCAGAGGATTCTAATGTGCATTCAAGTTTGAGAGCCACTGAGCCAGATTACAGAAAGTACACAGCCACATGTGAGAGTTATCTGTATCCTGTTGGTTGTTTATCTAATTTCATGCCACCTAATCTTTTATGCAATAAATAACCTTAAATTATACCCCAGGTATCAGAACCATTAATTCCCCTTACAAACTTTATCTCAGATCCTTTAGACTCATCACACTGGGTCATCACAGTGATTACAATTAAAGGTGCACAATATTCAAAACAACATTTTTCCACAAAACTAAATGCAATTTGTCTATGTTGTACAAAGGCCAGCGAATAAACACTACAGTATAATATGTAATTTTAGAATTTAGTTTCAGTTTATTTCTTAATTTGAATTATGGGTATGCTTTCATTACTCATAAAAAATTATGTTTCTATTTTCTGTGATTCTCAAGAAATTCAAAATTAAGTTTAATTCTTGCAGTGCTGAAATATAAAACAGAGATTTAAATTAATTGTATTTTACAATCAGTCATTAAACAATCTTTTAAACAAATACTGGAGTGGGGTGCCATTTCCTCCTCCAGAGGATCTTCCTGACCCAGGGATTGAACACTCATCTCCTGCACTGGCAGGTGGATTCTTTACCACTGCACCCCCTGGGAAGTCCATTAAATAATCTTTTAAACATATGCACAAATTTAAATTTTTGTGAAAAATTAGTAAATATAGCATAGGGAAACTTTCTATTATATATATTTACTTATAAATGTATGTGTGTGTATATATATATATGTGTGTGTGTGTGTGTGTGTATGCTAATTGTTGTTTAGTTGCTAAGTCTTGTCAGACTCTTTTGTGACCCATGGACTGTAGCCCGCTGGACTTCTCTATTCATGGGATTTCTCAGGCAAGAATACTGGAGCAGGTTGCCATTTCCTTTTCCAGGGGATCCTCCTGACCCAGGGATCAAACCCACATCTCCTGCTTTGGCCAGTAGATTCTTTACCACTGGGCCACCTGGGAAGCCTTATATGCTAATATACATGTGCTGATATATATGCTAATATACATGTGCTGATATATATGCTGCTACATGGGAAAAATAAAAAGACCAGAAACTTGAGGCCAAGATGATTTTACTATTTTGTTACTCCAAAGAAAGAAAAGTTTTAAGAAGTTACAAGTGAAAATTACTTGTTATGCAAGGACGTGTTTAAGATAAAGAAAAGCAAAAACTATGGCTTAATTGTAACACAGAATTTAAAATGGACATGGGCTTCCCTGATACCTCAGGTGGTAAAGAATCCACCTGTAATGCAGGAGACCCCGGCTTGATTCCTGGATCAGGAAGATCACTGGAGAAGGGATAGGCTACCCACTCCAGTATTCTTGGGCTTCCCTGTGTCTCAGCTGGTAAAGAATCTGCCTGCAGTGCAAGAGAACTGGGTTCAATCCCTGGGTTGGAAAGATCCTCTGGAGAAGGGAAAGGCACTCCAGTATTCTGGCCTGGAGAATTCCAGGTTACAAAGAGTCGGACATGACTAAGAGACTTCGCTTTCTCTTTAACATGGACTGAACAATAACAACATAAGACAAAGTTACCCAGTGAAAATGTTCATAGTGATTTTTCTACAGTAATGAGTAATGAGAGTACATTTTCTTTATTTTATTCTTGTCCATATTAAAAGTGTAACAAAATATATATGGCATTTGTAATAAGGGACAAAATAGTATCTTAAAATAAGATACTATTATTTTATTATTGACAATTATTATTGTCAATCTGAATACTGCACTAAATTATCTCATACACAGAAGAACAATTTCAATCCAGATGAGAAGCAGTAAGGCTAAAACAATGTGAAATGAGTTAGAAATGGGATTGGGTTAGAAACATAGCTTTGTAGATGTTATTAAGAGGATAACTATTATGTGGTTGTGGCCAGTGTCTCCTAGATTTATCCTTGTTATTTTTCCTTCTTTTCTTTTTTTTATTTTTTATTATTATTATTTTTTTTACTTTACAATATTGTATTGGTTTTGCCATACATCAACATGCATCCACCACGGGTGTACATATATTCCCCATCCTGAACCCCCCTCCCACCTCCTTCCTCATACCATCCCTCTGGGTCATCCCAGTGCACCAGCCCCAAGCTTCCTGTATCCTGCATGGAACCTGGACTGGCGATTCATTTCTTATATGATATTATACATGTTTTAATGCCATTCTCCCAAATCATCCCATCCTCCCTCTCCCACAGAGTCCAAAAGACTGTTTTATACATCTGTGTCTCCTTTGCTGTTTCGCATACAGGGTTGTTGTTACCATCTTTCTAAATTCCATATATATGCGTTAGTATACTGTATTGGTGTTTTTCTTTCTGGCTTACTTCACTCTGTATAATAGGCTCCAGTTTCATCCACCTCATTAGAACTGATTCAAATGTATTCTTTTTAATGGCTGAGTAATACTCCATTGTGTATATGTACCACAGCTGTCTTATCCATTCATCTGCTGATGGACATCTAGGTTGCTTCCAAGTCCTGGCTATTATAAACATTGCTGCGATGAACATTGGGGTACACGTGTCTCTTTCAATTCTGGTTTCCTCAGTGTGTATGCCCAGCAGTGGGATTGCTGGTTCATATGGCCGTTCTATTTCCAGTTTATTAAGAATCTCCACACTGTTCTCCATAGTGGCTGTACTAGTTTGCATTCCCACCAACAGTGTAAGAGGGTTCCCTTTTCTCCACATCCTCTCCAGCACTTATTGCTTGTAGACTTTTGGATCACAGCCATTCTGACTGGCGTGAAATGGTACCTCATTGTGGTTTTGATTTGCATTTCTCTGATAATGAGTGATGTTGAACATGTTTTCATGTGTTTCTTAGCCATCTGTATGTCTTCTCTGGAGAAATGTCTATTTAGTTCTTTGGCCCAGTTTTTGATTGGGTCTTTTATTTTTCTGGAATTGAGCTGCAGGAGTTGCTTGTATATTTTTGAGATTAGTTGCTTGTCAGAAGCTATTATTTTCTCCCATTCTGAAGGCTGTCTTTTCACCTTGCTTATAGTTTCCTTTGATGTGCAGAAGCTTTTAAGGTTAATTAGGTCCCATTTGTTTATTTTTGCTTTTATTTCAAAAATTCTGGGCTGTGGGTTATAGAGGATCCTGCTGTGATGTATATCAGAGAGTGTTTTGCCTATGTTCTCCTCTAAGAGTTTTATAGTTTCTGGTCTTATGTTTAGATCTTTAATTCCTTATGAGTTTATTTTTGTGTATGGTGTTAGAAAGTGTTCTAGTTTCATTCTTTTACAAGTGGTTGACCAGTTTTCCCAGCACTACTTGTTAAAGAGATTGTCTTTAATCCATTGTATATTCTTGCCTCCTTTGTCAAAGATAAGGTGTCCATATGTGCATGGATTTATCTCTGGGCTTTCTATTTTGTTCCACTGATCTATATTTCTGTCTTTGTGCCAGTACCATACTGTCTTGATGACTGCTGCTTTGTAGTTGAGCCTGAAGTCAGGCAGGTTGATTCCTCCAGTTCCATTCTTCTTTCTCAAGATTGCTTTGGCTATTCGAGGTTTTTTGTATTTCCATACAAATTGTGAAATTCTTTGTTCTAGCTCTGTAAAGAATACCGTTGGTAGCTTGATAGGGATTGCATTGAATCTATAGATTGCTTTGGGTGGTATACTCATTTTCACTATATTGATTCTTCCGATCCATGAACATGGTATATTTTTCCATCTATTAGTGTCCTCTTTGATTTCTTTCATCAGTGTTTTATAGTTTTCTATATATAGGTCTTTAGTTTCTTTAAGTAGATATGTTCCTAAGTATTTTATTCTTTCCATTGCAATGGTGAATGGAATTGTTTCCTTAATTTCTCTTCCTAATTTCTCATTATTAGTGTATAGGAATGCAAGGGATTTTTGTGTGTTGATTTTATATCCTATAACTTTACTATATTCATTGATTAGCTCTAGTAATTTTCTGGTGGAGTCTTTAGGGTTTTCTATGTAGAGGATCATGTCATCTGCAAACAGTGAGAGTTTTACTTCTTCTTTTCCAATTTGGATTCCTTTTATTTCTTTTTCTGCTCTGATTGCTATGGCCAAAACTTCCAAAACTATGTTGAATAGTAGTGGTGAGAGTGGGCACCCTTGTCTTGTTCCTGACTTTAGGGGAAATGCTTTCAACTTTTCACCATTGAGGATAATGTTTGCTATGGGTTTGTCATATATAGCTTTTATTATGTTGAGGTATGTTCCTTCTATTCCTGCTTTCTGGAGAGTTTTTATCATAAATGGATGTTGAATTTTATCAAAGGCCTTCTTTTCAAGTTATTGTTTCTATTGTCTGTATCTCATTTGATAAAGGAAAAGTGAAGATTGGTGTGCTGTGCTTGGTCGATTAATTATGTCTGACTCTTTGTGACCTCACAGCCTGTAACCTGCCAGGCTCCTCTATCTATGGGGATTCTCCAGGCAAGAATACTGGAGTGGGTTCCATGCCCTCCTCCACGGGATCTTCCCAACTCAGGGATCAAACCCAGATCTCCTGGGTTACAGGCAGACTCTTTACCATCTGAGCCACCAAGGAAGCCCCAGAATACTGGAGTGGGTAGCCTATCCCTTCTCCAGGGGATCTTCCCAACCCAGGAATCAAACTGGGGTGTCCTGCATTGTAGGAGGACTGTTTACAAGGTCAGCTACCAGGGAAGCCCTTGTTCCTAGTTAAATAAAAGAAAATTGAATTAAGTGTAAAACTTTATTTACTAAATCATTGATTTATTGAGAATAAATGCTGGACCTATAGCATAACATGCTTAATGTATATGTAAATATAGAGTAGCCTATCATCAAACATGCACTATTTAACATAGACCAAAACACTCAAGCACTACTCATGAGATCCATCAGTTACTTGTCTTGAAATTACACAATTTTTACTTGGATAGAAATTTATATTTAGAAGATTTTGTAAATACCATCCCAAAACACTTATACAATGGCACATCTCATGTGCCTTAGTATTTTTGTTTTGGACACAAGTAACATTCAGACATTCAGTAAACTAACACAGTACAGGATATATATATATATATAAAAGGGTGCTGGCAAGTCAAAAAGCCGTCAAATTTGCAGATAACCCAAATGGTCAATGCAGCCTATGGTTATGCACTTGCAAAATCTTTCTCTTTGGTAATTTGGTCTGTCCTATCATAAACAGATAAAGTCAATGTCAAGATATAGTCAACCATGGGAAGTTCAACAAATCAAAAAGAGATACTATGAAACAAACAATCAAATTAAATTTCAAACTTTGAAGTTTTCCAAAGTCATGAGGACCCAGGGGGAAAAAAAGTCATAAGCTCCTTATTTGCTAGTTTCTTGGAGCAAATTCAGTTATTAAAGGTGGCTGACATATTGAGTAGTTCCTGAAAGAGTTGTTTAATTCAGAAATGCAATGAAATTTTTAGCAGAGATCTGGGGGATTTCAATTTATTCCAGTATTAAGCATTCTTTTTCTTTTTTAAAACAGGTGTTTTTTCATTGAGAGGTACATGTATGCTTAGCCATGTCCGATTCTTTGCAAACTCCATGGACTGTAGCCTGCCAGGCTCCTCTGTCCATGGAATTCTCCAGGCAATTTTCCAGGAATGGGATGCCATTTCCTCTTCCAGGGGATTTTCCCAACCCAGGGATTGAACCCTGATCTCCTGAGTCTCCTGCATTGCAGACAGATGCTTTACCACTGAACCACCGGGAAAGTCCCTTTTATTGAAAGAGTCCATGCATTTATCTGAAAAAGTCCCTTCTCACTAATTCTGAGAGACTAGAAAATCTTTCACTTTCTTTTTTAGTATTTCTTTTCCCCCTTTACCTATTAAATTGCCACTGAGAACTAATTCGGTCAATGGGGGAAACTATTTTCTAACACAGAAGTTATGGACTCAGTTATTCATCCATCACTTTGAGTGGAGCAGACTTTCTAGGTTTTAAGTGAAATATTAATAGAGTCTACTTATTCAACATGCGTTTTTCAAATTTCAATGTGAGACTGAAAATAAGTAGAGCTAACTCAATGCTTAATTCTTAAATCATTGAACGTATTTTATTTTCTCAACAAATATTTAATAAACCACCTGGTAATACATAATATCACATTTTATTTGGTCCAGAGTATGCTTGAATTTTGCCAGTTTTTTATATGTATCTGAAAGGATTCTTAAAATGCAAAAAATGAATAAAACCTGTGGTGTTAAATCACTATAAAAAGTATATCAACATCTAAAATAAAAGAAAATACCTCTATTTCTGAGGTACTTATTCTGTATTCTTTAGTTTTCTGAGCCTTCTTTGGCAGAGTTGAATCATTTCCTGCACGCATATCAATAGACAGAGGAGGAAAACATCAATGCAATGTCAATCAGTTGGCCCTGGTGGTAAAGAACCACCTGCCAATGCAGGAGACACAGAGACATGGGTTTGATCCCTGGATTGGGAAGATCCCCTGAAGTAGGAAATAGCAAACCACTCCAGTATTCTTGCCCAAGAAATCCCATGGACAGAGGAGCCTGGCGAGTTACAGACCATAGGGTCGCAAAGAGTTGGACATGACTGAACACACATGCACACACACACACACCCCACTGATATATTTATATCCATCAAGACCATGTCCTTGACAAATACAAGTCAACACCAGAATTTCTCAAGTATCCATGCATAATGTAATTATGTAAAACCTTCAGCCTTTTCTTTCTTTGTTCTTTTGATAGATATTGGAATTTGCTAATAAATTAGCCCTTAGTCATCCACAATTCCAAGTTAAGATATGTTCTATCAAGCAATACAGAAAAAAAGTGGGTGTGATTACTATTCATCTCTATCTTCAAGCACGATCAAGCAAATTAGGAATTTACAACATCTTCAAAGATGTCATAATCTCAAAAATATGAATTCATATTTGCATATGCCAAAAGACCTGAACATCCAGTAGCAAATTCTGAAAAATAAAATGAATAGGCAACATCTGACTTTGTCCAGAGGCATTTGCAGGATAAAATAAGAAGATGCACATAGAATTGCTATACTCGTGCAGTATCATTTCTATGTTGTCATTCTAGTTCAAGAACGATGTGACAATTCTTTGTCTTGTGTTCTGACTATATTCACTGAGTAGTGGTAATATTTTACAGTGCATAGAACTTCTGAACTTTGCATGAATTGGGACTCTGAAATATGAGTCAGTGAAGACTTGTCAAAATCAGTGGCTAAGTGAATAATAATACTAGTCACATACATGTCTCTTTGAGACTAATTGTGCTCACAAAGGTCACGGAACAGCTATAGCAGTCATGGCCTTTGATCTCTACCAACTTACATGGCTTAGCCTGTAAGTTAAAATAAGCATAAAATTTTGATAACATAATATAAAAAAATTAGGAGATTTACAATGTCTTGTTAGTTTCAGGCATATAGCATATTCAGTCATATATACATATATTCCTCTTCATATTACTTTTCCTTATAAGTTATTATAAAATATTGAGTATAGTTCCTTGTGCTATAAAGTAGGTCTTTGTTGTTAATAAATTTTATGTAAAGTAGTATATATCTTGGGAGAAGGCAATGGCACCCCACTCCAGTACTTTGCCTGGAAAATCCCACGGATGGAGGAGTCATGGTGGGCTGCCATCCATGGGGTCACTAAGAGTCGGACACAACTGAGCGACTTCACTTTCGCTTTTCACTTTCATGCATTGGAGAGGGAAATGGCAACCCACTCCAGTGTTCTTGCCTGGAAAATCCCAGGGAGGGGGGATCCCGGTGGTTGCCGTCTATGGGGTCACACAGAGTCGGACATGACTGAAGTGGCTTAGCAGCAGCTTAGCAGTATATATCTATGTTGATCCCAACCTCCTAATTTATCCCTCCTTTCTGCTTTTGTAACCAGAAAAGGAGGAATAAATTAGGAGGTTGGGATCAACATAGATATATACTACTGTACATAGATATATACTACTGTACATAGATATATACTACTGTACATTTTATGTACAGTATGTACAAATAAACATATGTTTATTTTCTATGTCTGGGAGTCTCTTTTGTTTTGTAAATAAGTTTATTCCTTTTTCTTTTAGATTTTCTATACAACCAATATCATATAATACTTATTTTTCTCTATCTGCTTTACATTATTTAGTATGATAATTTCTAAGTCCATCTATGTTGTTTCAAGTGGCATTACTTTATTCTTTTTTATGATTGTGTAATGCTCCATTGCATATATGTACCCCCACATTTTTATCCATTCTTCTGTTTATGGACATTTGGGTTGCTTCCACACTTTGGTTACATAATTTAAAATAGCATCAAGGCAGTCAGTCAGCTATTTAGGTACCGCCAATAATGTGCCAAGGCAGAGTTTTATGCCAAGGAAACTGCACGGAACAAGAAAGAAGGTAGCTTCCCTGAAAAAGATTATATTTTACTTGAGGAAGGGAACAGAAATAAAAACAAAAGAGATAATAAATTTAGACAA
This sequence comes from Bison bison bison, assembly GCF_000754665.1. NCBI lineage: Eukaryota > Metazoa > Chordata > Mammalia > Artiodactyla > Bovidae > Bison > Bison bison. Next base: position 8,031,888 of record NW_011495057.1, on the reverse strand, counting down.
AATTAAATCAAATTTACTGGTGCTGTGAAGCAAGGAAATTAGTATAATAGCAAAGAGTGATTAATGAAGGGCAATCATTTGCTAAAGTTGTCAGGTGTGGTTTTGAACTGAACCTGAGGATCAGCCCATCTTCTTCTCTGCTCTGTACCCTATGAAAGTGAAAGAAAGTAAAGTCGTTCAATCGTGCCCAACTCTTTGCAACCCCATGGACAGTAGCCTGCACCAAGCTCTTTCATCCATGGGATTTTATAGGCAAGAGTGCAGGAGTGGGTTGCCATTTTCTTCTCCGGGGAATCTTCCTGACCCAGGGACGGAAGCCAGGTCTCCCGCATTGTAGACAAGACACTTTACCGTCTGAGCCACCAGAAGAGTCTGTACCCTATATTTTAAAAAATATCCCTAACCTATGGGAAAGGATTCTCAGTATCAAAGGATCTCAGTAGAATTCTCTGCCTAGGACTCTGTTCATTTCTGAGTTTGGTAAATGAATACAATGAAATAATCTACATTAAATAACATTATACTAACTCTGGTCTGAGCACTTTGTAAGGTCCTTTATATATATTATGTATAGTCTTTACTGGAATTACATGAAATAAATCTTATTAACATTGTTACTCAGACAACACTGAGACTGAGAGAGGAATGAAGATCTGTCCCTGAGTTATACAGGTAAAACATGGATTTGAACCAGGTCTCTGACTCCGGTGGTGCCAATGGTAAAGAAGACACCTACCAATGTAGGAGACATAAGAGATCAAGTTCCATCCCTGGGCAGGGAAGATCCCCTGGAGGAGGGCATGGCAACCCACTCCAGTATTCTTGCCTGGAGAATCCCATGGTCTGAGGAACCTGGTGGGCTAGCTATAATGCATAGTGTAGCACAAAGTCAGACAGGACTGAAGCAATTTAGTGTGCAGGCACGTCTGACTTCTAAGCTTGAATTATTTTTTGATACTCCACATGAATAGTTCTATTCCACATGAATCATTATCTGCAAAACTTTGGATCTGTATTTTTTTTCTGGTGTATATATATATACACCAGAATATATATATATATATATATATATTTTTTTTTTTTAATAGTACTGTTGTTGCTCTATTTTGGTCTCTTTCCTGGTTGGAGCACCCTCCCTCCATTGCTTTGAGTCATGACAGCTAACTTCAGACTGGCTGGGCAGACTAAGCTGTCTTGCTTGAAAATGTCTGGAATTTCTTATGTTCCCCCTTTTTCCCAGAGACCCACAGCTAGCCTGGTGGGTTGACGTCTATGGGGTCACACAGAGTCGGACACGACTGAAGTGACTTAGCAGCAGCAGCAGCATAAGGCACAGAGGTCCTCAAGAAGGAACATCTCAAGGGTTACTCTTATACTTCAAAGCTACCCTAGTATCAGCTAAGTCAAGACTGCAGCTGATCACATACTTGCATGATTCCCTTCCCTGTTTCCTATCTTGTTTCCCTCACTTGTTGTTTAGCTGCTCAGTGGTGTCTGACTCTTTTGTGACCCCACAAACTGTAGCCTGCCAAGCTCCTCTGTCTATGGGAATTCCCAGGCAAGAGTACTGGAGTTGGTTGCCATTTCCTTCTCAGGGGGTCTTCCCCGACCCCCAAGGATCGAACCTGCATTTCCTGCATTGGCAAGCGGATTCTTTACTACTGAGCCACTAGGGAAGTCCTTCCCTCACTTACTTATAGCTTCTCCTGAGATGTCTCCCACAATAAATCATTGCAAAAGAAATTCAACTTCAGGCTCCACTTCCAAGGAACCCAACTTAAGACATTTAAATAAACAACAAATATTTATTGAACACCTACTTTGTTTTGGTTTTGAGCTAAACTGCCAGGATTCAGAAATCAACATTCTATGGTTCTTTCTTTCCAGGATTGTATCTGGGGGAGGGACAGTTTGTAGACAGCTAATGAAATATGAAAAAAACCATAAGAGAGGAGGTCTGTCAAAAAAATGACATGGGATAAAAGTAAAGAGCGTAGACAGCTGTGTCTAGAGTGGGAGAGAAAGCAGGAAGATAATGAAAGACTTTGCAAAGAAGCTCATGAATGATAAATAGGAATTCATCAAATTGATATAGAAAGGATTTAAAGGGAAGAGGAATGTTCTCGTGGAAAAATGTAATGACATTAAAAAAAAAAAAACAAGGCAAGAATAGGGAATCTCAAGCCCTTTTGTAAATATGTGTTTTTACATGAGACATTAATTATAAAAGACATGATATTCTAAAGAGTTTGGATTGTACAAAATAAAAATCATCAAGGATGCAACGGAAAAATGCAAAAACTACAAAGCTAGCACACATGCAATATGTCTTTTGTGAATATTGGATCTTCTATTTGTGTGAATTTAATTGCTGACTTAGGACCCAGTGGTATTTTGCGTGCATGCTGCATGCTAAGTCACTTCAGTCATGTCCAAATCTTTTGCAACCTTATGGACTATAACCAAGCAGGCTCCTCTGACCTTGTGATTCTCAAGGCAAGAATACTGGGGTGGGTTGCCATGCCCTCCTCTAGGGGATTTTCCCAACCCAGGGATTGAACCCAAGTCTCTTTTGTATCCTGCATTAGCAGATGAGTTCTTTATCACTCGTGCCACCTGGGAAGCCCCAACAGCATTTTACAAAGTGGAATCAATTCATAAGGACATATGTGTTTCCTAATTCTGTGTGTGTGTGTGTGTGTGTGTGTGTGTGTTAGTTGCTTAGTCATGTCTGACTTTGTGACCCCATGAAGTGTAGCTTGCCAGGCTTCTGTTCATGGAATTCTCCAGGTAAGAGTACTGGATGGGTTGCCGTTCCCTTCTCCAGGGGATCTTTCTGACCCAGGGATCGAACCCGGGTCTTTCACATTTCAGGCAGATTCTTTACTGTCTGAGTCACTAGGGAAGCCCCACAACTCTCTATAATGTGACTAGAATTGTGTGAATCAGAAGCTTCCTAAATTTCCTGTTTATCACTGAGTAGACTGCATTTTCAGCATGCTCTGCTTAAGCCTACTACTTCTTTAACATCTGTGTAGAAGTTTGCTATTGTGGGTCTATAGCAAGATGCTTTTATGAAGTTAGCACAAGATCATGTAGTTGCTAACTTGGTACAGTTCAAATTATCTGTCATGTTCAGTTATTTTTATAGTCGAGTGTGCATTATTTGACCAAGTGAATCCGGCAGTGATTTGATTTGGTCATTATAAAAGGCTAAAAATACCCCATCTGACCTGCATTGAACCATTTACTGCAGTCATTAAATTATGGCCATTTTTTCATTGTTGTTTTTCATTTTATATATGAAGCAAGGTCAGCACTGGGGAGAAATTATGATACATGCAATATCCTCCTTCGCTTTCCTGCCTCTAGGAGTCTTTAGCCAGGCAGCTCACTGGTTTGAAAGTTTTCATTCCCATCCACTTTCATCTAAATACTTTGCCCAGGCTTCAGGAGCAGCAGAAGGAAACCTGTCAAACTGACATAGAAATAAGAAGGACTGATAAGCCTGAAGAGTCTCTTTCCAGGGGTAAGTAGAATGGGGATAGTGCAGTGATAGAAGGAAGTTTACACCAGCTGTTTCACATTTAAGACCATGAGGGAAATTCCACATTTATTCCTGATAATACTATGTAAGCTATTTGATAAGTGGGTTTCATTTAGTTGACAAAATCTTTCAAAACACATAGCCCATACAACAAAAGGCAAAAAACAAGGATTGTAAAAACAATGAGAAAATCTCCAGTGGAAAGATCATTAGCCTAGGAACTTGAAGAAGGAGTGGCTTATCTCAACTAAGTCACTTAGATCTATAACTTTATGTAAGTCACATAATGTCCCCCAAACTTATTTCCCCCCTTATTGGTAATGTGAAGATAGTATCACTCATGTAAGCTGACCCATTTAGTTATTATAAGGATAAAATGAGCTCACATATATTTATTTTATATATTGGAAAGCTCATGGAAAATATTATGCTCCATCCAAGGTTGTAACTTTGGCTGCAGATCCCCTCTGCCTGTGGGAGAGCTTTGTGCAGCCCTGTCTGTACCTTGCTCATGTGTCTTGGGTGATCATTTGTTTTGTTGCTCAGCTGCTAAGTCGTGTCTGACTCTTTGTGATCCCATAGGCTGGGAGCTTGCCAGCCTTCCCTGTCCTTCACTATCTCCTGGAGTTTGCTCAAATTCATGTCCATTAAGTCAGTGATGCTATCTAACCATCTCATTCTCTGCTGCTACCCTCCTTCTCTTTTTGCCTTCAATATTTCCCAGCATTAGGGTCTTTTCCAATGAGTTGGCTCTTCACATCAGGTGGCCAAAAAATTGGGGTTTCAGCTTCAGCATCAGTCCTTCCAAGGAATATTCAGGGTTGATTTCCTTTAGGAGTAACTGGTTTGATCTCCTTGCAGTCCAAGGGACTCTCAAGAATCTTTTCCAACACAACAGTTCAAAAGCATCAATTCTTTGGCGATCAACCTTCTTGATGGTTCAACTCCCACATCTGTACATGATTAATGGAGAAACCATAGCTTTATTATAGGGATTGTTGTGGGCAAAATGATGTCTCTGCTTTTTAATATGCTGTCTAGATTTCTCATAGCTTTCCTTCCAAGGAACAAGCATCTTTATGAAGATCAATATTTAAGTTGTTTAAAAGACTCTTGTCCAGAACTTCCCTGGTGGTCCAATGGTTTAGAATCCACCTGCCAATGTAGGGGACACAGGTTGAATCCCTGCTTTGGGAACTAAGATCCTACATGCTGCAGTGCAACTAACCACAACTACCAAAGCCCGCATGCCCTTGACCCTGTGCTCCACAAGAGAAGCCACCACGGTGAGAAGCCTGAGGACTGTGACTAGAGAGTAGCCCCCATTCACCCCAACTAGAGAAAGTCTGCTTGCAGCAACGAAGATCCAGCATAGCCAGTAAATCTTAAAAAAAAAAAAGCTCTTGCTCATGTGCACAAGAGACTTTGTATTAAAAAATTTCCATGAGAATGTGCATCCAACACTTTTTATTCAACATTTATTTAAAACGGCAGGGCTGTATAATTCACATAAACTACCATATTCTTTTGGTAAGATGGTGAATACATTTGAATATGCCATTGTTTTGTTCTCTTTGTATTCCCAGAGAAGGAAAGAGTGTCCATATACAACTCTTAAAACAGAAAGTGAATGTTTTTTTGAGGTTAATTTCAAACAAAGTGTGTAAATCATCCTCATGAAATTATACTCAAGGAGTGGCTGGTATTAGGTGATTTTAATGCATCTCTCTTCCCTCAAGCTTGTTTTATGTGATTTCAGATATCCTCCTGACTTTTTTTGTTGTTTTGACAAGATGAATAAAATACACTTTATGACCAAATCCATGTATGTTTTGGACTGCTTCACTCAGAGATGCTTGGGGGAACTTAATCAAGAGAGCTTTTATAGAGTTTAATACAGAAAATAAAGCTGAGAAAGTAAGCACTGACAATAAATTATCTTGAAATTGAAGTAAATCCTTTTTATCTGTCTGTCTATATCTAATTTCTCTCATTTTCATGTGAAAGAGGATGCTGCTTTGGAGAAAAAGATTTGTTATCTCCAGGTTTAACATACTTATTCTGATTTTCCAAGCATTGGGATAATGACATCATGGCAATGATTACGGTCTTTTGTTATTCATCACCCAAATTATTACTTCTGCCTCTTACTTTTGAATGTTTGCTCTAGAAATGTTCATATTTCCAGCAAATCATCAATATTCCTGAACACCATCTAGACTGTGTGCAGAAATGAGAAGATGGGGACAGAAAGAGTCAGTTGGAATGACAGTCTACATTCTCAAATAAATTGCTAATCGCTGTACTCTGAATATTGAGTCTAAGAGGCCATGATGGCAATGGAGTTTGAAATCATAGGCCAGAAAGAAACCTAGCCACAGCTTTGTTTTCTAGATATAATTCCAGAACTTTCTAACCCTTTTGACTTTTGTTCCTTTTACCATGAGAGGACTTCTGCTCTTGTTAAAAGTTCTGAAACTCCAAAGCAGCTTTTTATCTTTGTCTTTTCCTCAGAAGAGCTTTTCTCTGTAGAAGCATCATCAAATTAGGGTGGGCACAGACTACCCAAAATAGGTTCACCTGGGTTGGAGAATAAAGATTCATCACTGTAGCATTTTACGTGGTTTTACCTTATTTGGTAATTTAAGCTTCAGTTTCACTATTACATCTTATTCTCCCTAGAGCCAGGGTATGCAGATTTGGGTCCAGTTTCTTTTTTTTTTTTTCCTACCAACAATTCCAGTCCTAGTAGCTACCCCACATCCTACACATTCACCAGAAGGGGTGGCATTAGAATGAGAAGCACCTCCTTGGCTTTCAGGTCTGTGCTTGTTGAATTTTAAGCTGCATCAAGTGCTAATGGAGGTAATTCAAAAAACAAATTCTTTTCCCTGAAACCAGCTTCATCAGAGAATAGTTCAGCACCGTTGCTGTAATTTACACCCCTGTCTTTACAAATCCCTTCTATATCATTTTCTGTTTAGTTTAAAAGCCTAATGTGAGTTCTGCTGAATTAGACCTGAATCTCTGGGCCATGGTGTTTCAGCTCACATCTGCCCTAAGCACTGCATGGGAAAGCAGCCGCCACCAATGTCAATAGAGTGCTATAAAGATTAATGGGGCCCCTGAAAAACAACAAGGACTTTGAGTGATTTGAGGGATTTCGGACTCCAAAAATCAATTTCCCTGAAAATGCCCTTGCTAATTTAACTGATAGCATTTGACACCCCTCTTACACACTACAAGCTGTAAGTAGGTAGAAGAATAAAGACTTCATTTTGACCAAGGAGATAAATTAATATACACAAGCAGATATGTAGGGTTTAACATATAGATGTATGTGTTGTGCTGGGTTAGTCACTCAGTTGTGTCTGACTCTTTGCAACCCCATGAACTGTAGCCCACCAGGCTCCTCTGTCCATGGGGATTCTCCAGGCAAGAATACTGGAGTAGGTTGCCATGCCCTCCTGCAGGGAATCTTCCCAATCCAGGGATCCAACACAGGTTTCCCGCACTGCAGGTGGATTCTTTACCATCTGAGCCATGAGGGAAGTCCATGAATACTGGAGTGGGTAGTCTATCCCTTCTCCAGGGGAACTTCACAACCAAGGAATCAAAAAACCGAAGTCTCCTGCATTGCAGGTGGATTCTTTACCAGCTGAGTTACCAGGGAAGCCTATATAGACGAACAAGTGCATGTATATGAACCAAGGTGGAAATCAAACACAAATTTGCTCAAAATCAGCTGTGCATTTCTCTGTAAATATTTAAAGAATAATCAACCTGTACAGGGACAGGATCATTCAGATTAGACAAAATTAAGCAGAGGTTTGGCTTCTCAGATCTTGAGGAATCTGCTTGCAATGCAGGAGACCCAGGTTCGATCCCTGGGTCGGAAGATCCTCTGGAGAAGTAAATGGCAACCCACTCCAGTGTTCTTGCTGGGAAATCCTATGGACAGAGGAGCCTGGTAGGCTACAGTCCATGGGGTCACAAGAGTCGGACACGACTTAGCAACTAAACCACCACCAAGCAAATGTTACTGCTTTGCATAGTTTATAGGCATTTGTGTGAACAATGCTTTGGTGACATCCTTAATATTTTGAACTCAGATGACTAAAATAAACAAGTTCCGGATTCCAACAGAAAGGACTGCATTGCAGTTTCAGGACATATTGATAAAGGCCTATTTTACATTAAAAACTCAAAATAAGAGAGAAAAATCACAAAAGTGAGTGCCTTGTGGAAGTGTTTTGAAGCATTTCAGTGGTGTTTGGGTAACATGTCTTTAAGTACTTCAAATAAATTTTGCAATTATTTAGGAATAATTGTTCTTTCATCTGCATAAAATAAGAACATTGTGATTTATAAGTGGAGTTCTTCATAGTTTTTTTTTTTTTTAAGTCTGTATTTTGAGATTTTTAGTTTTATCCTAGCACTGGGATTTAGTAACTGCCGCTTCTAATATTTGGGAAAACTGTGAAAAGATAGTCTGAAATGAAAAAGTTGAGAAAAACAGAAGAGAAAGGTAAAGCTTTTGAAGCCTTGTGGCCTTGCTTGCGACTGCCAGCTCTTAATAAGTATACTTTTTGAAATCTCATTGATCCTTGATTTGAGTTCCCAGGTTTAGTAATAAAATATGACATGATTTCTCACTCTGGCGCAGGGCAATTTACTGCCAAAGAAAATGCAAAATCCTGCCTTGTGTAGGGTTCTGACCTATTCAGAGAATTCATGAAGTTCATCAGAACTGCCTATTATAACTCAGAAGTCTCCGTTTTCAATTTCGGTGTGACATGAAAAACTAACAGAGTGTGGTTTAAGTGGTTCGCCATCCCAGGGAAGTAATGTAGTTGACTACTGAAGCAAGTCTGCGGAAGTGAAGAACGTGACTCTCCAGGACCTGGTGGCTGTCTTTCTCTCTCTGTTGTACACATAACACATACACTCACGGGGCAGTTTTCTCCTCACTCCTGTTTATCAGCTTGGTTTCTGTGTTCAATTACACTAGACTGAGCACAAAGCTCTGCAGCCCAATGCATTAAGCTTTCCCAAGCAGCAAATCGAGCTCAGTCCTTTGGCTTTTTTTTTTTTTTTTTGCTTCTTCTCAGCTCACCAGACTTGGCGCTACAGATAAAAAGTGACTGGAAATATTTTGAAGTGGCCAGAGAAGAAAAACATTTCAGCTAGACTTGGTAACTGTTGTAATATTAGAAAAGAGGTGCCAAAGAATTGATTGTCTGAAAGGCAAAGAACAGGAAAGACAACAGCCACGTGAGCATAGAGATAGTGAAGGAAGGGGAAATTGGAATATTCACAACCACAGGGTGTGAAGTTCAGGGGAGGTAAATTTTACTGTCTTGACAGATTAAAAAGGAACTCTTCCACCAGGGTATCACGACATGGGGAAGGAAAGGCTACCCTCTGCCTTGTGTCATTACCAAACAATTTGCCAGAAGAGGACGTTAAGATTAATACTATTCACAGCCCTACTCATCAATGATAGTTCACAGTGAGTTTTATACTCTAACCCAGCGCTCCTTAGAGTCTCAGGCCACAGCTAACTCTTCAGTTGTCAGACTTGATTCAGAAACGGAGCTATCACAAAATCGTATCACACCTTTCTGGACAAGCTAAACTTAAACGGAAATTGCTGAAGACAAACTATTTTTGATTCACTAAGACAGTTCCGGAATACACTTATACCTTGTGAAAGACAAAAGAGCCAATGAAATTCTGGCCTTTGAACTATTCGGACACCTATCAGATTTCTACCCTGTAAAACAAATAAATGAATTCTTCTTAATTCATTCACAAGCCACATTCGATTAGTGATAATATGAATTCAAATTCAGAATCACACAACTCATACGTAAGCACTTTTTGCTGGTCCTTAGGAGAAAGAAAAAAGAAACTTAAGGGTGTCACATTAGCAATTAAATTTAACACTTGGCCAGATTCAGGGTCACAGTGCAACACCAACAAGAAAGCCAACATTGCAGAGTGCCTAAAAGGAGGGAAATCCAGGACTTTTTGCTGAGACACTAAACAATTTTTGTTTTTGTCCTTTCCTTCTAGAACATCTAGAATGAAATATAAGTTAGAGGAGGAGGAAAAAATCAGACATTATCAAATATTCAATATTGCTTCTGAAACTTTGTCATCTTTTCAAAGTGACAAGACTACAGACTTTTCTTCAATCCTCTCCTTTGCTGGCAGCTTTGCTGACAGCTTTCCTGGGGCCAGGGCCAGTAGTTTCAAAGGAAAACTGCTACAACAGAAATACAATAGTCCTCAACCCCTGGGAGGAAGGATCATTTATTACAATGGAACTACAGGAAATGTACTCCAGCAGCTAGAGAAGCTCTTCTGTAACATGTTTTTCTTGGTTTCTTTCCCAAAACAGACCTTGTCCTCACACTAAGGATTTGTGTGTGTGTTAGTTCTGCTTCGATTCTTGCCTAGACCAACCAGCTGCATGCATGGTGCCCTGAGTGTAGATTCTGCAGAGTAAACACGAATAGACTGAAATGTCTGTGATTTGAGAAGCTATAGTTAACTAGTGTAATACAGCTAGGGGTCTCTGTGGCTCTCTTATTTATAATATTATGTTTTTGGCTCTTTCATCCTTTTCTCAGTCTTCTCTTCATCGACACAGATAAATCACTTTAAGGTCTCAACAGGTTAATCAGAAAAGAGGTAAAAGCAGGAAAGGTAATTAGGAGGAACAGGAAGCTATGTCAAAGGCCTCTCTGATTTTCCGTTCCTACCGGAACCTTTGCCTTATATAGCCAAAGTTTTGTTCTGACCTGTCATCTGAGTTAATTATTTTTGTCCCTCACAGAACATACATGGGGTAAAACTCCCTGTCCCCAAGGATATGGCTTTCTACTAGCAACCTGAGACGGGCAGAGGAGGCTTGGAGAGTTGAAGTACATGCAGTTCATAAATTTGGTCCAGAAGAGCACTTCCCACATCTGGAATGACTGCCTGGATATAATGCTTACAAGTTTGACATCTATAACATCCTTTACTGTCATTTTACCAGTCTTTCTACTTACTTTACACCAACAAATGATAATACAATATAAAAAAGTACAATGCACTGCTTTTTTAAAACAAAATTTTTGGAGTGTAGCTGACTTACAATGTTGTGTTGGTTTCTACTGTACAGCAAAGTGAGTCAGTGAATTAGTTACACACACACACACAAACACACACACATATATATATCTCCACTCTTTTTTAAGATTCTTTTCCAATATAAGCCATTACAAAGTAATGAGTAAAGTTCTCTGTGCTATATATTAGGTTCTTATTTAGCTACATATCTTATATATATAATAGTCAGATCAGATCAGTTGTGTCCGACTCTTTGCGACCCCATGAATCACAGCACGCCAGGCCTCCCTGTCCATCACCAACTCCCAGAGTTCACTCAGACTCACGTCCATAGAGTCAGTGATGCCATCCAGCCATCTCATCCTCTGTCGTCCCCTTCTCCTCCTGCCCCCAATCCCTCCCAGCATCACAGTCTTTTCCAATGAGTCAACTCTTCGCATGAGGTGGCCAAAGTACTGGAGTTTGAGCTTTAGCATCATTCCTTCCAAAGAAATCCCAGGGCTGATCTCCTTCAGAATGGACTGGTTGGATCTCCTTGCAGTCCAAGGGACTCTCAAGAGCCTTCTCCAACACCACAGTTCAAAAGCATCAATTCTTCGGCACTCAGCTTTCTTCACAGTCCAACTCTCACATCCATACATGACCACAGGATATAATAGTAGGTACATGTATTAATCTCAGTTTCCCAATCTATGCTTCCCTCTCCCTTACCTCAAGTGTGTGTGTTAGTCACTTAGTTGCGTCTGACTCTTTGTGACCCCATGGACTACAGCCAACCAGGCTCCTCTGTCCATGGGGATTCTCTAGGCAAGAATACTGTAGTGGGTTGCCATTTCCTTGTCCAGAGGATCTTCCTGACCCAGGGATTGAACCCAGGTCTCCTGCATTGTAGGCAGACTCTTCACCATCTAAGCTATCTCAGGTGGGCAGTGGTAAAGAATCTGCCTGCCAATGCAGGAGATGCAAGAGACCTGGGTTCGATCCCTGGATCAGGAAGATCCCCTGAACAGGAAATGGCAACCCGCTCCAGTATTCTTGCCTGGTAGAAGTCCATGGACAGAGGAGGCTGGTGGGCTACAGTCCATGGGGTCACAAAGAGTTGGACATAACTGAGCAAGCATGCAAGCCTCTTTATCCCCTGGTAATCATAAGCTGGTTTTCTATATCTGTGACTCTATTTCTGTTTTGTAAATAAGTTTGTTTATACCCTTTTTTTTTAGATTCCACTTATAAGTGATATCATATGATATTTATCTTTGTCTGACTTACTTCTTTCAGTAGGACCATCTTTAGGGTCATCCATGTTGCTGCAAATAGCATTATTTTTATCTTTTTATGACCTATATCCCATTGTATGTATGTACCACATCTTCTTTATTTATTCATCTGTTGATGGATATTTAGGTTGCTTCCATGTCTTGGCTATTGTAAATAATGCTACAGTGAACACTGAGATGCATGTATCTTTTCAACTTATGATGTTCTCCAGGTTTATGTCTAGGAGTGGGATGGTAGTTCTATTATAAATATTTTTTGTTCTTTAAGGAACCTCCATAGTGGCTGTTTGTACCAATTTACATTCCCAGCAACAGTGTAGGAGAGTTCCTTTTTCTCCACACCCTCTCCACCGTTTATTGCTTGTAGATTTTTGGATGATAGCCATTTTAATCAGTGTGAGGTGATACCTCATTGCAATTTTGAATTGCTTTTGTCTAATAATTAATAATATTGAGCTTTTTTTTCATGTGTATTTTGGCCATCTGTATATCTTATTTGGATAAATGTCTGTTTAGATCTTTTCCACCTTTTTTTTGACTGGGTTTTTTTTGTTTTTTGTTTTTTTTTTGGTATTGAGCTGCATGAGCCAAACAGTATATTTTGGAGGTAACCCTGTGTCTGTTGCTTTGTTTGCACTGCTTTTGTATTTAAAAATAAAAATTATAGCTTAATATAAATATTACAATGCAATGTTTTCTAGTTTAAAAAAAAGATTAAAGAAATTATTTTCTAAATGTTATAAGGAACCCAGTTGCATAGATAGCTTTGTTATTTCTTTAGGAAAAATTCACAAGATTGGTAATTAAAGGATAAAAATAGTTTGCCAAAAGATATCTACTCAGTGAAACGTCATCAGTTCTATATATAAGTACATCTAGGTATATGTTTATATATTATTACATATATATATACATTTATTACATGTATGTATATACGTACATATTACATATATGTACGTATATTATATATTACATATATATTACATATAATATATATTACATATATATTAAATGTATGTATTTCAATAAGACCTAGCAATTGGATACCTAGTAATTTTAAAATATGAATAAATGAAAGTCTTCCAGTTAGGATGGACTTACAATTTTTTTCTACTTTATGATGATGCAAAAGCAATTTGCATGTAGTAGAAACTGTTTGAATTTTGATTTTTTCCTGGAGTAGCAGTATGCAGTATTCCTTTGTGATGCTGGGTGGTGGCAGCTCCCAGTTAACCGGGAAGATAAACAACAGATACACCATTCTGTATCTAGACAGCCAGTCTGTTTTTCACTTCCCATCCAGTATTCAATAAATTACATGAAATATTCAATACTTTTTTATAAGATAGGATTGTGTATATACTAATAATTATGACTGATCCATGTTATATAGCAGAAACTAACACAATTGTAAAGCAATTGTCCTCTAATTTAAATTTTTTTTTTAAATTAAAAAAAAAAAGATAGGCTTTGTGTTAGACAAACTGTAGACTAATGTAATTGTTCTGAGCCTACATTTAAGGTAGGCTAAGCTAAGCTATAATGTTTTACATGTTGTGTATTAAATGCATTTTCAACTGAAGATGGGTTTTCTGGGATGTAACCCCATAGTAAGTGGAGGAAGACCTGTAGACATAACTAGTATCTCTTTATGAATTGAACTGTATTAATATACAACTGAGAGTCATGAATCTTCTTAACATGTTTATATCTCTTTATAAGTTACTTATTCATCCTTTTGGTTTATTTGCCCGTTTGTGCTTATTTACATCTTATGTTAAGAAAATTCTTCACCACTTTTCACTCTTTAATGATAAAACTAAACACAATATTATATCCTAGCAACTTTTAGATTGAGAAAACATATTACAAAAATTAGGGAAAATGTTACAACACTTTTCCCTGAAGCTCAATTACTGATATTGTATGAAAGATATACAATACTGTTTGCTTTCAAACTGCACAGACCCACAGAAGCTAATTAATAACATCTATCACTGTACTTGTTAATATTATACTGGCCAGGAAGAGTTAAATACCCTTCTGGAGATCCCCAACAAGTAATTCAGATACTGAGATAATTAAAGTAATTATATATCTATGTACACTGGGATATTTGGTAGGAAATCAAATAAATTCTAAGCATTTTATATGAAGTCAGTTGGGTGGTTTATGCTATAAATTCACAGTGAAAGTTTTCTACTGAAATTCTAAACCTCCTGAACAACATTAAGGTTTGTGTATTCCCACACTGAGTACTCTGCTGTAACTATTAATATATATCAAGATGTACTATATTCATTTTTGAAACTAATTATTTTCTGTGTGACAACAGAACACATAATTTTTTAATACAATTTTCCTTACTTTACTTCTCCATCCTATTGGGTCTCAGAATACTGAAACATTCAAAACGTCACACACATGCATTCAGTTCAGTTCAGTCGCTCAGTCGTGTCCAACTCTTTGCGACCCCATGAATTACAGCACGCCAGGCCTCCCTGTCCATCACCAACTCCCAGAGTTCACTCAGACTCACATCCATAGAGTCAGTGATGCCATCCAGCCATCTCATCCTCTGTCGTCCCCTTCTCCTCCTGCCCCCAATCCCTCCCAGCATCACAGTCTTTTCCAATGAGTCAACTCTTGGCATGAGGTGGCCAAAGTACTGGAGTTTCAGCTTTAGCATCATTCC
>NW_011495057.1:8009570-8017108 GCF_000754665.1 Bison bison bison | reverse complement strand
ACACCACAGTTCAAAAGCATCAGTTCTTCGGCGCTCAGCCTTCTTCACAGTCCAACTCTCACATCCATACATGACCACAGGAAAAACCATAGCCTTGGCTATACGGACCTTTGTTGGCAAAGTAATGTCTCTGCTTTTGAATATGCTATCTAGGTTGGTCATAACTTTCCTTCCAAGGAGTTAGTGTGTTTTAATTTCATATGTGCATATATTTACATTGCTATAGAAATACACGATGAACTTGTAAATACTGGCATTATTTTCAATATCAAAATCTAAAAATGTTTACCATTTCTTAATCCAGAAGGTGGAGAAGGAAATGGTAACCCACTCCAGTATTCTTGCCTAGAGAATCCTGGGGATGGAGGAGACTAGTGGGCTGCTGTCCATCAGGTCACACGGGGTCGGACATGACTGAAGCAACTTGGCATGCGTGCATGCATTGGAGAAGGAAATGGCAACCCACTCTAGTATTCCTGCCTGGAGAATCTCAGGGACAGAGGATCCTGATGGACTGCTATCTATGGGGTTTCACAGAGTCGGACACAACTGAAAGGACTTAGCAGCAGCAGCAATCCAGAAGGATATAATAATATTACACATATTTGCTCTTCAACTTCTACAGATCTATTCTTAAGTCAAGATTAAAGTTGTATGTATGAAAACATTTTGTTCCCACTAATCTTTAGTTTGAGTTTTAAAATAATTAGTATATCTCCACTTGTGATTATTATCTGTTTTATACATTTTACACAGTCTTACAACATTTGAAGTCTAAATACAAGTTGCAAAGACAAAAATAGGCCATCTAAATTTTTTTTAATTGAAAGTCCTGCATTAAATATAAAATTTAAATTCTGCTTTGAAGCAAAACATTAAACACTCATTGTAGAACATGAGAAAATTCATTTCTAATGATGACTTATATCAGCCCACAGGGAGCCCTATCAAGGCACAGTTGACTAATGGCATTCATTTTCAGTTGATTTCATTACTATTTAAGTTATAGTGTAAAGTACATTCTCAGGGATATTCTGAAAGTCTGTGACTTATACTCATTTAGTGTGAAGATTTTGCTTCAGATAATATAAAAGTGATTTAATAGCCAAGTGAAGATTTTATTTTGCCTACCTAAATCCACTTATTCACAAAATAGATATTAACTTTTAATAAAATAGCATTTAGTGCATTATTGCCACTCATTAAAAAGAATAAAGCATATAATACTATCAACCAACCATCTTCATGCCAAGAAAATACATCCTTACAGCTTTCTTTTTGTCTGAAACATTTGATCATTTTCAAGTGAGAGTGAGCTTAATTTTTAGGAATGATATACCCTTTACTTATACAGTAAGCTACTTGAATGACATGGATCCATCACTTAAAGAAAGCAGTTGTTATGTAAGTAGAGAGAGATATCCCACCTAGCTATCTGATATAAAGGAAAGTGTTTTACCCTCTAGGTTTTCAGACAAAAACAATGAAAATAAGTGCTTCTTGCAAGTTTGTGCACAAATATGGTTCTATTTCTGTGATCTGTTGTTTGATACTAAGAGATATTTAAGGTAAGAAAAGCATTTCTGTGGAATCAGCTCCTGCTACTAGAGATCATTCTGTGCAATGATGTTTCCAGAGAAATAAGGACTTTGTCCTTGACATCAAAAAAGGAGCCAGATAAAACAAGAGCATTTCCATAGATCACAATATTGTTGCTTAGTTGCTAAGTCACATCTGACTCTGATCCCAGGGAGTGTCTCCCACCAGTCTCCTCTTGTCGATGGGATTTCCTAGGCAAGAATACTGGAGTGGGTTTCCATTTCCTTCTCCAGGGGATCTTCCTGACCCAGGAATCGAACTCACATCTCCTACACTGACAGGCAGATTCTTTACCACTGAGCCACCAGGGAAGTCCACAGATCATAGTACAAGTCTGCTTAAGCCAGGGGCCAAACAAGTGATGTAATAAGGATCATGGATTGGAGGGTGGCCTTGCAAAGGGTGGCCTTAGAAAAAAACAAAAAGCATCAAAAGCAGATATCATGTGTTTTAAAATATCGTCATCTCACTCTAAAGTATCGTTTCCTTGAAAGTTTACAGAATTTATACTATAAGAATTAAATGAAAAACATGCTCAATGTGTTTGGAAACACATGAAGATCTCTCTTCCAAGACTAAATTCAAAAAATATCTGTAGGCTTTATTTTCTGAGGAATTGATAGTTTCACCGTACTGTTTACTCTGGTGGAGAGATTTTACATACAATTCCTCAGAAACTAAAATTAATATTTGGAAAAAGTCATTAATAATCCTTAAGCAAAAGAAGTACATTGTAAAAATTTCTTCTGTTTCAAATAGGTCATCTTCACTATGTTTTCAACATAGTGGAATGGGAATGGGAATTATCCAGATCCCTAAGGATAGTGTATTAAAAATAGTTTGTCAGGTCAGATACATTAAGCATTAAAAGCTGGTCTCTGCCTTTCAGTCCCATCTAAAGAAAATGATTGACTTGGACCAATCTTCTTCATGGTGGCTCAGTGGGTGAAGACCCCACCTGCAATGTAGGAGACACAAGAGACACAGGTTCAATCTCTGAGTCAGGAAGATCCCCTGGAGAAGGAATGGCACCCTGCTTCAGTGCTCTTGCCTGGAGAATTCCATGGACAGAGAAGCCTGGTGGGCTACAGTCCAAAGGGTCACAAAGAGTCGGACACAATTGAATGACTAAGCATGCACAGTTTTCTTTTTACCTTTGATTTCCACTCACACCTACCCAACCAGATGTGAAATGCATTTAGGTAGGGTTTCTGTTAACTCATCTATGAAATGAGGCTAAAACTTTCTCCCCTGACACCTTGGTTACATTCTAATTCTCTGATCTCAACACATTATGGGACCTGCAATTATTATATCTGTGCTTGTTTACAGTTTCTTTACTCCAGAGATCTCTGGAGTAAAGTAGTATTTCTGTGGGAATAATTCTCCAAGGAAAACAACAAGTAAATGATTTGAATGGAGACAAGATTTATTTTAAAATTTACAGTATTGAAATTTCATCAAAAATGTGCCTTGGGATATCTTTGTGAAGTTACAATGTATCCCTTAATTTCTTCCAATTAATCATCAATCAAAGACTTTGAAATAGTATAATTCAAATATTCGTTTCAAGCTATACATTGTAAATGCCCCCCGTATACATGCTCTTTATATCCCCTGAGTTATTTCAGAGTAACATCTGTCTCTAAAGTTGTTCTGGCTATGCTTCCACTTAGGGAACTGAAATGTGACTGAAGGAGCAGCCACAAGGCACCGAAGCTGGTTTCCAGAACTTTGAAACAGCCAGGGCAGAGGTGAAGTGCTGTTATCTGTTAAATTCTAACCAGGGCAAGCCTACAGTTGTGGAACTATCTGCGTAATTCAAGCTGCCCTTCCTCTGAAGTGTAGACACATGGGCCCACTTGAGAGCAATTTTCAATCTGTTTTGCATATAAGACTGATTGACTCCAGACTGAATTCTGCTTTAAAGGGAAGCTTATTGATACTGGGGAGAATATTAATGAATGCTATTGGCATCCCAGTTTATCATTTATCCACATATGCTTTCAGGCATCAATGAACAAGTATCTTTGTTTCTATGTTATTAATGCAGGAGAAGAAACAAAGAAAATTAAACTGGTCCTCTGATGGAACTGGAGTTTAAGCTGGGAAAGCATTACTCATCATGACTGTGAACTGAACTAATGTCCAAATATCGTTAAGTCTGTAACATAAATCTTTAGAATAAGCAGGCTTCAAGATGCACACAGTCAATTTGGGATAACAAATCTTTTTTAAATTTAATTTAATTTTTAAACTTTACATAATTGTATTAGTTTTGCCAAATATCAAAATGAATCCACCACAGGTATACATGTGTTCCCCATCCTGAACCCTCCTCCCTCCTCCCTCCCCATACCATCCCTCTGGGTCGTCCCAGTGCTCAACCCCAAGCATCCAGTATTGTGCATCGAACCTGGACTGGCATCTTGTTTCATACATGATATTTTATATGTTTCAATGCCATTCTCCCAAATCTTCCCATGGGGTTGCAAAGAGTTGGACACAACTTAGTGACTGAGCCTGCACACAACAGCTAGGTGTGGTAATGGATAAAAATGTGATCAAGGACTCTTTTTGCCACACCTAGCTGTTGTGTGCAGGCTCAGTCACTAAGTTGTGTCCAACTCTTTGCAGCCCCATGGATTGTAACCTGCCAGATTCCTCTGTCCATGGGACACCCAACTGTTCAGCTCCTCCAATTTCCACCTTGTAGGCTTTATTGTTTTGAACAATGCATTGGTACATTATTTGCTTCACAGACAATCAAATCCAGGCTCCTTTGAGGTGACAGTTCCACAGACCAGTGTTTGACATTTATTCTGACTTCAAGAGGGTTCTTTCCTCAGTTCACCCTGGCAAACTAGTCAACCTACAATTTCGTATTTCCAACTAATTTGTCAGTCTTCCTCCAATGCCTCCACCTCCCAAAGCCACTGTTTGTGGAGAATGCTCTTAGGCTTGATGTTCTCCAAATTCTATTGCAAATAAAGTCAGTTCATCTGGAGAGGAATTGGTAGGTCTCTCCCCTGTGTCTTCCTC
Source organism: Bison bison bison (assembly GCF_000754665.1). Lineage (NCBI taxonomy): Eukaryota > Metazoa > Chordata > Mammalia > Artiodactyla > Bovidae > Bison > Bison bison. The sequence continues at coordinate 8,012,467 of NW_011495057.1, read as the reverse complement.
TTCCCAGGCAAAATCTCTGCGCTATGGCACTGGTGCTAAGGATGGGAATATAATGCACTGGTGCTGAGGATGGGAAAATACGCACTGAGTGATACCCTCATTTAGGAGCTGAGCTCTCAGTTAATGTGGGAGCAGCAGCCCCAAGTTTCTTTGCTCTGAGTCTCTTTACATGGAAAACCCACTCCATGATTCAAAGCAAAGTTGATTCAGGTCCCAGTATTATCAGCAGGGTCACATCTAAGATAGAGCCTCTGTCCCCCCAGAAGAGGGCTGGGCAAGGAAGGTAATTCCCTTTTATTTTATATATATATAAAATAAAAGTTTTTTTCTAGGCTGCACTGAATGGCATATGGAATCTTAGTTCCCCAATGAGGGATCGAACCTGCATCCCTTGCACCAGAAGCACAGAGTCTTAACCACTAGGCTGCCAAGAACGTCCCCTATTTATTTGTTCACAGTAGAATTTAGCCTCAGTTAACAGATAACTGGGAACAAGATAACGAATGCTGTCTTGCCATTCCCAGAAAGATAGCTCCAACTTGGAGTCACAGCAAGCCCTGTGTTCCATACCATATAAATCTGGAGAGAACTTTCCATCTTGTTGAGCAGGAAGGTGGAGAGTAGGGTGTGGGTTTTGGTTCATATAACATAGGTCTTTGCAGTTCTATCAAATTGTAGTATATTTTATGGAGTAAATGTTTTTTTTTTCATTTGTTATATGCTTATAAGGCCATTCCAAATGGTTGTTTTTAAAAAAAAAAATAATTTCACCAGTTTTGATGGGCATTATATCTGCAAAACTTCTCACTGGCAGGCTGGGAGTTCTGTCAGAAGCAGAACTCTGAGGCTGGATTTCTATACCAAGCAAAAATGTCTTTCAGAAATAAAAGTAATCCTTTAACGGTCCCTTAAAGACCAATCACTTAGAACGTATTTTCGTGTGCTTATTGTCAGTTTGCATTTTTTTTTTTTTAACAAATATCTATTCAACTCCTTTGCCCATTTTTCAATTGAGTTGTCTTTTTGTTATTGAATTGTAAGAGGCTTTTTAATACATTCTGGACACTAGATCCTTACCAGGTATATGGCTTCAAAATATTTTCTTATGTGCTGAAGGCTGACTTTTTATTTTCTTCTCAATGTCCTTTGATGCATAATTATTTAAAAATTTCGATGAGGTTCCATTCATCTTTTTTGTTTGTTTGTTTTTTGTATTAGTGCTTGTGTTTTTGGTGTCAAACAAGAATCTATTGAAAAAACTGAGATCAGGAAAACTTGTTTTTTAAGAATTTTACTTTTATGACATATTCAGTTCATTTAACCATTTTAAGTTAGATTTTGTATATGATATGAGGTAAGGGTTGGAAAGAGCACGAAGGAGAGGAAGCAGGAAGATGGGTTGACAAATGGATGATGGGGATATGTTTATTATAGTGATTGTGATATTAGTTTCAAAGGTGTATACATGTTAAATACTTCAACAATTTACACTTTAAATATATACACTTTATTATGTGCTGATAAATGTAAACAAACCTGATAAAGAGAAAAATTCATGGAAAAAAAAAAAAAGAAAACTGATAACTTTAAATCCAGCTACCTTGTTGCTCCAAGAAATTGAGTTAAGGAGGAGGAGCTAAGTTGGCGGAGGAGTGGGATGGGGAGAACACTTTCTCCCCCACAAATTCATCAAAAGAACATTTAAACGCCGAGTAAATTCCACAAAACAACTTCTGAATGCCGGCAAAGGACATCAGGCACCCAGAAAAGCAACCCAAGTCTTCGAAAGAAGGTAGGAAAAAATATAAAAGACAAAAAAAGAGACAAAAGAGAGAGGGATGGAGTTCTTTCCTGGGAAGGGAGTCTTAAAAAGAGAGAAGTTTCCAAACACCAGGAAACCTTCTCACTGCCGAATCTGTGCCGAGCCTTGGAAGCACAGAGAGCAACATAACAGGAAGGAAAAATAAATAAACAATTAAAATCCGCAGATTACGAGCCCTACGGTAACTCCCCCAGTGGAGAAGCAGCACAGACGCCTGCACACGCCACTAGCAAGCGGGGGCTGGGCAGGGAGGCACAGCGCCAGCTGCATCGCTTAGAGTAAGGATCTGGCCTGAATACCCGGAGCGCTATCTGAGCGAAACAATTTGGGCTAGCAAACCAGACTGTGGGATATCTACCATGCAAAAAGCCAGCCCTAACCTAAGACACCGCCAGGCCTGCGCACGGAACAAAGGACTGAACAGAGATGGCCGGCTGCAGACCATCCCCCTCTGGTGACAGGCAGCCAGAGCCGGAAGGGGGCAATCGCAGCCCCAGAGAGACATTATCTATAAAACTGTAAACAGGCTTCTTTGCTAACTAAAACTTCTTGGGGGTCTGGACGGTCAACATCCACCTGAGAAGGTGCGCCGGTTTTACACCCAGATAACCGAGTGGCGGGGAGGCAATAAGTCGCAGCAAACACCTCATCACCTGAGCTGCTCGGACCTGGGAAGGGCACAAAACACAGGCCCGACCGAGTCTGCGCCTCTGAGGACTACCCGAGTGCCTGAACCTGAGCGGCTTGGATCTGGGAAGTGCAAGCAGCCCAGGGCCGGCCACGGATGGTTCCCTGCAGAGCAACCTACAGCCTGAGCAGTGTGGGCAGGGAGGCTACACGCGCCGTAAGCAGGGGCAGACCCAGTGTGGCTGAGGCACTGCGAGCACACAGCAGTGTTATTTGTTTGCAGCGTCCCTCCCTCCCCACAGCGCAACTGAACAAGTGAGCCTAAAAAAAAATAAAAAAGTGTTCTCCACAGTCCACTTTGTGTCAGGACAGAAACCAAACACTGAAGAGACCAGCAAACAGAAGAAGCTATAACAGAGGGAACCGCCTTGGAAGCTACTGGCAATAG
>NW_011495057.1:8007072-8009270 GCF_000754665.1 Bison bison bison | reverse complement strand
TAGATATATTTTTACTATTTTTATGATCATTCTTTCTTTTTTTTTTAATTTTTTAAAAAAATTTTAAGTCCTCTATTATTCCTTTAATTTTCACTTTTATAACCTACTATTACTTTGAAAAAAAAAAAGACCCTATTTTTTTTAAAGCAAACTTCTTATATATATTTTTTTATTTTTTTGACCTCGTTTTTTTTTTTCCTTTTCTTTAACATTGTATTTTTGAAATTTCAAATTTTACTCTAGATTTATAATTTTAGCTTTTTGGTACTTGTTACCAATTTTGTACCTTTAAGAACCCAATCTTCAGTACCCATTTTTCACTAGGGAGCGAGATTACTGACTTGACTGCTCTCTCTCCCTTTGGACTCTCCTATTTCTCCACCAGGTCACCTGTGTCTCCTCCCTAAACCCTCTCTACTCTACCCAACTCTGTGAATTTCTGTGTGTTCCAGACGGTGGAGAACACTTAGGGAATTGATTACTGGCTGGATCTGTCTCCCTCCTTTTCATTCCCCCCTTTTATCCTCCTGGCCACCTCTGTCTCCTTCATCCTCCTTCTCTTCTCTGTATAACTCTGTGAACATCTCTGAGTGGTCCAGTTGTGGAGTGCACATAAGGAAGTGATTACTGGCTAGCCCACTCTCTCCTCTATTCATTCCACCTCATCTCATTCGGGTCACCTCTAACTCCCTCCTCCCTCTTTTCTCCATGTAATGCTGTGAACCTCTCTGGGTGACCCTCATGGTGGAGAAACTTTTCATCTTTAACGTAGATGTTTTATCAATGGTGCTGTATAGAAGGAGAAGTTTTGAAACTACTGTAAAAATAAGACCGATAACTGGAAGCAGGAGGCTTCCAGCAGGAGCTCCAGGGAACTCCTGACTCCTGGGAACATCAATTGGCAGGAGCTTATCAAACGCCTCCATACCTACACTGAAACTAAGCACCACACAAGGGCCAACAAGTTCCAAAGCAAGACATACCAAGCAAATTCTCCAGCAACAAAGGAACACAGCCCTGAGCTCCAAGATACAGGCTGCCCAAAGTCACCGCAAAACCATAGACATCTCATAACTCATTACTGGACACTTCATTGCACTCCAGAGAGAAGAAATACAGCTCCACCCACCAGAACACCGACACAAGCTTCCCTAACCAAGAAACCTTGACAAGCCACCTGTACAAATCCACACACAGCAAGGAAACGCCACAATAAAGAGAACTCCACAAACTGCCAGAATACAGAAAGGACACCCCAAACTCAGCAATTTAAACAAGATGAAGAGACAGAGGAATACCCAGCAGATAAAGGAACAGGATAAATGCCCACCAAACCAAACTAAAGGGGAAGAGATAGGGAATCTACCTGATAAAGAATTCCAAATAATGATAGTGAAATTGATCCAAAATCTTGAAATCAAAATGGAATCACAGATTAATAGCCTGGAGACAAGGATTGAGAAGATGCAAGAAAGGTTTAACAAGGACCTAGAAGAAATAAAAAAGAGTCAACATATAATGAATAATGCGATAAACGAAATCAAAAACACTCTGGAGACAACAAATCGTAGAATAACAGAGGCAGAAGATAGGATTAGTGAATTAGAAGATAGAATGGTAGAAATAAATGAATCAGAGAGGAAAAAAGAAAAACTAATTAAAAGAAATGAGGACAATCTCAGAGACCTCCAGGACAACATTAAACGCTACAACATTCGAATCATAGGGGTCCCAGAAGAAGAAGACAAAAAGAAAGACCATGAGAAAATACTTGAGGAGATAATAGCTGAAAACTTCCCTAAAATGTGGAAGGAAATAATCACTCAAGTCCAAGAAACCCAGAGAGTCCCAAACAGGATAAACCCAAGGCAAAACACCCCAAGACACATATTAATCAAATTAACAAAGATCAAACACAAAGAACAAATATTAAAAGCAGCAAAGGAAAAACAACAAATAACACACAAGGGAATTCCCATAAGGATAACAGCTGATCTTTCAATAGAAACTCTTCAAGCCAGGAGGGAATGGCAAGACATACTTAAAATGATGAAAGAAAATAACCTACAGCCCAGATTATTCTACCCAGCAAGGATCTCATTCAAATATGAAGGCGAAATCAAAAGCTTTTCAGACAAGCAAAAGCTGAGAGAATTCAGCACCACCAAACCAGCTCTCCAACAAATACTAAAGGATAT
>NW_011495057.1:8006359-8006972 GCF_000754665.1 Bison bison bison | reverse complement strand
AGACAAAGACGGTCACTACATAATGATCAAAGGATCAATCCAAGAAGAAGATATAACAATTATAAATATATATGCACCCAACACGGGAGCACTGTGATATGTAAGACAAATGCTAACAAGTATGAAAGGAGAAATTAACAATAACACAATAATAGTGGGAGACTTTAATACCCCACTCACACCTATGGATAGATCAACTAAACAGAAAAGTAACAAGGAAACATAAACTTTAAATGATACAATAGAACAGTTAGACCTAATTGATATCTATAGGACATTTCATCCCAAAACAATGAATTTCACCTTTTTCTCAAGCACACATGGAACCTTCTCCAGGATAGATCACATCCTAGGCCATAAATCTAGGCTTGGTAAATTCAAAAAAATAGAAATCATTCCAAGCATCGTTTCTGACCACAATGTAGTAAGATTAGATCTCAATTACAGGAGAAAAACTATTAAAAATTCCAACATATGGAGGCTGAACAACACGCTGCTGAATAACCAACAAATCACAGAAGAAATCAAAAAAGAAATCAAAATTTGCATAGAAACGAATGAAAATGAAAACACAACAACCCAAAACCTGTGGGACACTGTAAAAGCAGTCCTA
>NW_011495057.1:8004816-8005162 GCF_000754665.1 Bison bison bison | reverse complement strand
ATGGAACAAAATAGAAAGCCCAGAGATAAATCCATGCACATATGGACACCTTATCTTTGACAAAGGAGTCAAGAATATACAATGGATTAAAGACAATCTCTTAATAAGTGGTGCTGGGAAAACTTGTCAACCACTTGTAAAAGAATGAAACTAGAGCACTTTCTAACACCATACACAAAAAATAAACTCAAAATGGATTAAAGATCTAAATGTAAGACCAGAAACTATAAAACTCCTAGAGGAGAACATAGGCAAAACACTCTCCGACATACATCACAGCAGGATCCTCTATGACCCACCTCCCAGAATATTGGAAATAAAAGCAAAAATAAACAAATGGGACCTA
>NW_011495057.1:7979658-8004194 GCF_000754665.1 Bison bison bison | reverse complement strand
GCTGCGATCCAAAAGTCTACAAGCAATAAATGCTGGAGAGGGTGTGGAGAAAAGGGAACCCTCTTACACTGTTGGTGGGAATGCAAACTAGTACAGCCACTATGGAGAACAGTGTGGAGATTCCTTAAAAAACTGGAAATAGAACTGCCTTATGATCCAGCAATCCCACTGCTGGGCATACACACTGAGGAAACCAGAATTGAAAGAGACACGTGTACCCCAATGTTCATCACAGCACTGTTTATAATAGCCAGGACTTGGAAGCAACCTAGATGTCCATCAGCAGATGAATGGATAAGAAAGCAGTGGTACATATACACAATGGAGTATTACTCAGCCATTAAAAAGAATACATTTGAATCAGTTCTAATGAGGTGGATGAAACTGGAGCCTATTATACAGAGTGAAGTAAGCCAGAAAGAAAAACACCAATACAGTATACTAACGCATATATATGGAATTTAGAAAGATGGTAACAATAACCCTGTATACGAGACAGCAAAAGAGACACTGATGTATAGAACAGTCTTATGGACTCTGTGGGAGAGGGAGAGGGTGGGATGGTTTGGGAGAATGGCATTGAAACATGTATAATATCATATATGAAACGAGTCGCCAGTCCAGGTTTGACGCAGGATACAGGATGCTTGGGGCTGGTGCACTGGGACGACCCAGAGGGATGGTATAGGGAGGGAGGAGGGAGGAGGGTTCAGGATGGGGAACACATGTATACCTGTGGCAGATTCATTTCAATATTTGGCAAAACCAATACAATATTGTAAAGTTAAAAAAAAAAAGAAATTGAGTTAAATATAAAAATACTTTGATTGACTTCTCAGCTGACAATGATATATAAGATCTGTAATATAAGATCAGAGGTCACTTTAACTACCAAGAAGAATGTTTACTGTAGTCACAACCTTTGAAGTTGTTTTGACCATGTTTCTGTGCTTAGCATGCACATGTATCCCTTTATTTATTCATATATAAGTGTAACCAATGTTCATCGACAGCATTCTATGTAATTAACAGAGCAGCACCTGAAAGTGCCAGGCATATAGTAGGTTTTTGTTGCACCATTATTGAGTGAATGAAGAAAAAATTAATAATGGGTGACGCTTCCGATACAGAAGTTAGAAAAATAGTCGTGTTTTCTAATCTCTTTGAACAAAGATCAACAATTATCATTTGACAGAACAAACAGTAATAAAGAAATTTTATATTTGCTTTTTTAAATGTTTACTTGGAGCATACCAAATTTTTCATATTAAATGTTTGAATCTTTTATTCCCATTTGAATCCACACCAAGCTTTTGTAGTATTTTAAGAAAATATCTGTTACTGAGAATTTTAAAACATAAATTTCTTTTCCTAGATGAGAACAAGTCTGTTCTGACAACTAGAAAATAGGCCTTTCTGAGCAATACACGTTCCCTTGAAATACCTGTAATACCTCTGAGTGTCTTTGCACATCACCATAAAAAAGTTTCAGAAATGAATTGCAGTAGTTGAGGAGAAAGATCTGAATTAAAAAATAAAGAGATGATGTCAAAAATGTGTAATTGTGTACACCTTTTAAAAAGTGTTTGTAAGTCACACATTAAATATACAAAATAAGTGAGTCTTATATTGTTAGGCCAACAACATATCAAATAAATATCAAAAATGAAATATAAGTGATTCATTAAATCATACTTACATTGTTTAGGCTGATTTTTTGTGGTGTGGATCCAAACCATGATTTTTTAATACAGTGTCTTAATTATTGTTATTTTATATAGAGTATTAAAGTCTATAGTGTAAATGCTCCAAATTTGTTCTTTTTCAATAATATTGATTTATCTGTTCTAAATTTTTTGCATTACCATTGGCATTTTAGAATCAGTTTATAAATTTCTATTGTAAAAAAGAGACTTCTGAGATTTTTGTTGCATTTGCATTGACCCTATGGATCATTTTGTCAGAACGGAAAAAATGTTCAAACAGAAAATTGAAAATAAAGGAAATAAAACTAGGAATATGTTAGCACAGTTGAACATTAGCTAAAAGTGCATTTATTTTCACTTTGAATATATTTAAATTTTTATTGACGTAAAATTATACAGACTGAAATGCACAGTTATATGAGTTTTGACAACTGCATATTTTATCCATCTAACCACACCCTGTTAAGATACAGAACATTTTCATCATCCCTGAAAGTTCTCTTGTACCTTTCCCAGGCAATTCTTACACTCCCTCCAATCAGAGACCAAACAGTTTACTGATTTTCATCAGTACATTTTGACTGCTAAAGAATTTCAAGTAAATGGACTTGTATAATGTTTTTGTCTCTGCCTTAGTCTATTTGTGGGCTTCCCTGGTAGCTCAGCTGAAAAAGAATCAGCCTGCAATGCGGGAGACCTGGGTTTGATCCCTGGGTTGGGAAGATACCTGGAGAAGGGGAATGGCTACCTATAGTCCATGGGGTCTTCAAAGAGTTGGACACAATTCAGCAACTTTCACTTCACTTTCACTAAAACAAAACAAAATGCCATAGATCAGGTGGCTTAAACAATAGACATTTAATTTTCTCTTAGTTTTGGAGACTGGAATTCCAAGATCAGAGTGCCTTGGAACATTTTTGAGTTCTGATAAGCGCTCTCGTTTTGGTTTATAGATGGATGCCTTCTTACTGGGTGCTCTCGTGGCTTTTCCTTGGTGCATTCATGAAGATAGAAAAAGAGACAGGGAGGCAGAGTGAGAGACAGAGCATGAGAGATGGCCCACTCTGATGTCTATTCTTATAGTCCTATCATAAAAGACCACCCCCTCTCCATCCCAACTTCATCTAACCATTACTACCTCCCAAAGACCCACCTCTACAAACCCCATAACTCTGAAGGTCAGGGCTTCAACATATAATTTGGGAGGTGGACACAAACATTCAGTCTGTAACAGACTGTTTCATTTCTTTCTCTGTTCCTCCTTTATTCTCTCTCTCTTTCCTTAGCATACTTTTGAGATTTGTTCATGTTATTGTGTATCTGCTGTCTGTTACTTTTTATTGCTGGCTGGTATTTTTCTGTATAAGGATTCCACAATTTGTTGATCTCTTTCTTCTACTGATGAACTTTTGTGTTTTTTGCTTTTTTTTTTTTTTTCCAGTTTGAGGCTATAATGAATATAGCTCCTCAGAACAATCTTCTGTGATATGGAGCTAACACCTGTGAAAGAAGAGGCAGGCAGAAACATAATTAGGCAGGGAGAAACTCTGACTGCAAGGCAGATGTCACAATGTCTCAGCCAAACAATTACAGCCTTCAGAACAAAGACTGCCCCTTAGAAGACTCTCGTTTTGCAGACAAATGGCCAGGTGATGCACAGGTTTGGAAGTAGCACCCAAGAGTGTGCATTCAGTTTGAACACTAAAGTGGATCCTGAAGAAGATGCACCTGGATGTTGATAGCTAACTGCTCAACTTTCAGATGAAATGCAAGATCTTTTATGAAGTGGGATCAGAATGGTATTAATACAACTCTACGACTGTCTCTAAGGGTTAAGTGTACTTTTAAATCTAAAGATACTGCCAAACAGTTCTTCACTGCAGTTATTATAGTTTACATGCCCTTCAGTAAAGCATAAGAGATCTGATTGTCATATAACACTTGCTGTTGTCAATCTTTAAAAATTGTACCTTCTAATAGATGTGCAGTGGTGTCTAATTGTGCTTTTTATTTGTATCTCTTTGATAATTTGTGTTGTGCATTTTTATATGCCTATTTTTCATTATCTACTTCTTCTATGAATTGACTCAAGCCTTCTGCCCATTTTTTTTGTTTAAGCAGATTGTCTTTTTAGTATTAAAGTGTACTTTGGCCACCTCATGCAAAGAGTTGACTCATTGGAAAAGACTCTGATGCTGGGAGGGATTGGGGGCAGGAGGAGAAGGGGACGACAGAGGATGAGATGGCTGGATGGCATCACTGACTCGATGGACGTGAGTCTCAGTGAACTCCGGGTGTTGGTGATGGACAGGGAGGCCTGGCATGCAGCGATTCATGGGGTCACAAAGAGTCGGATGCGACTGAGCGACTGAACTGAACTGAACTGATAGCAGGTTTCTTCTCTTTCTTTTTTCTTCCAATCTATGGCTAACCTATTCATTCACTCTCTTAATAGGATGTTTGATGAGTGGATGCTTGATGAATACCAAAAGATCAACTCTTTTATTGTTAGTGATTTTTTTTTTTTGGTATTGCTAGTGACAATTTTATAGAAATATGCCTATCTACAGGACATATGGATTTTCTCTCCTGTTTTATTTTTTTCTCCAGAGTGTATATAACTTGAGCTTATATGATTAGTGTCATTATTCTTCATGAATTTTCATGTGTTTGGTATGAAGTGGTGGGCCCTCAGTGGCTCAGTTGTAAAGAACCAGCCTGCCAATGCATGAGACATGGGTACGATCTTTGGGTTGGGAAGATCCCTTGGAGAAGAGAATGGCAACCCACTCCAGTGTTCTTGCCTGGAAAATCCCATGGACAGAGGAGCCTGGTGGGCTACAGTCCATGGGTTCACAAGAGTTGGGTATGACTAAGCAACCCATCACTTCATGGGAAATAGATGGGGAAACAATGGAAACAGTGTCAGACTTTATTTTGGGGGGCTCCAAAATCACTGCAGATGGTGATTGCAGCTATGAAATTAAAAGACGCTTACTCCTTGGAAGGAAGCTGAAATCCAATACTTTGGCCACCTCATGCAAAGTGTTGACTCATTGGAAAAGACTCTGATGCTGTGAGGGATTGAGGGCAGGAGGAGAAGGGGACGACAGAGGATGAGATGGCTGGATGGCATCACCGACTTGATGGACATGAGTTTGAGTGAATTCAGGGAGTTGGTGATGGACAGGGGGCCTGGCAGGTCGCAAAGAGTCGGACACGACTGAGCGACTGAACTGAACTGAACTGAAGCAACCAAACAACAACAACAACGGTATGAGGTAGGGGATGTATTATTTCCTTTACAAACGGCTTCAATTTGCTAACATTTCATTTGTATTCATCTGTAATTTTCTTTTCTTCTGATGCCCTAGTCAGATGTTTGTATCAGAGTTTTATTCTAACTCCCAAAAACGAGTTAGGAGGTGTTTCCTGTTATATCTATTTTTATATTTTGAACATCTGTAAGTTTGGGTTTATTTTTAAAAACATAGATGTGAGATAAAATTCACCTGTGTACTGTCTTGGATTGGAGTTTGCTCAGTGGACAGGCTATGATAACAGTTCAGCTTCTTTAGTAGTACATGATTATTAAGTTTTGTTTTTTTTTTTTTACCTTTTATAGACTCAATTTTGGTAAATTGTATTTTTTAAAGAATTTTACCTTAGCTATGTAACTTATTGGGGCTTCCCTTGTGGCTCAGATGGTAAAGTATCTTTGAGATATTCAGTTATGATACTTTTAATGTCTCTGGAATCTCTGGTATTACTCTGATATTGATTCTTAATTTCATTCTGTTCTGGTCAGAAAATATTCTCTGAGTTATTTCAAAATTATCTTTATGGCAACACATATGGCCCACCATGGTGAATGTTCCATATGAAAATAAAGTGGATTTTTGAGTCTTTGGGTGAGGTTCTATAAATGTGAATTAGATTTAGAGTGTTCATGGCTTCGTCAGTTGAAATCTTAATCTAACTGTATTTGTCTATTCTTCTATTTCTCCTTTCATTTCTATCAGTTTTTGCTTCATATGTTTTAAAATCCAGTTATACAATATGTGTAACTTTAGGTGTGTTTTATATTTCTCCTTTTCTCTGGTTTACGTGTTTTCTTGAAGTCCATTGTGTCTGATATTAACAGAGATAATCCAGCTTTCATATGATTAGTATTTACCTGGTATATCTTTTTCTATCCTTTTACATAAAACCAGTTCTTGGCTTCATATTTCAAGTGTATTTCTGATGAGTAGCATAAAGTTTTTTTTTTTTTAATCCAAGATGGAAATCTTTCTTTTCATTGTAACATATAGATTATTTATATGTTCTGTAAATATTGATATGATTGAGTTTAAGTCTACTATCTTGCCACCTGTTTTCTTCTTGCCCCACTAAGTATTTGTTTCTTCTTTTCTTCTTTCCTATCACATTTTGGGGATAATTATGGATTCTCAGTGTTTAACTGTGCCTCTATTTGATTTTCAGCCATATCTCCTTGTATTATTCTTATAGTCATTGCTCCAGGGATTATGCTGTTTATCCCCAGGTGATTATAGTCAATACTAAATTAATACTATACCATTCAACATGTAACATGCTTATCTTGTGAAGGAATATTTCCATTTATTTCTTCCTATATCTGGCATTATTTTTGTCATAATTCTTAAATATGTTATGATGCAACTTTGATACAAGTATATTGTATTTAGTTTTTACAGTCTGTACTCTTACAAATAAAGATATAAGAAAATAACTTAAAAGCATATTTTCCCACATATTTAGAATTTCAAGCACTCTTCATTCTTTCATATGACTCAAGGTTTCTGTCTACTATTGTTTTCTCAAAGATGAAGAACTTTCTTGAACATTTTTTGTAGTATAGATCCCCTGCCAATCAGCATTTGGTATCTAAAATGTTTTCATTTCATTTAAATTTTTGAAGAACACTTAGAAGAAAACCTATGGCTTTATTATTTCTTCCAATATTCATTTCTTCCCAAATTTCTCAAGTTTTCTTTTCATACCCATTAATTCTTTGTTAAACTTTTTGATATTGTCTCAAATTTCACTGAGGTTCTTATTCCTCATATTCTTTTCCTCTTTGTGTCTTAGTTTTGATCATGTTGTTTGACTCATTTTTGGCTCACCTACCTATCTTTTTTTTAATGTAAAATCTTCTTTTAAGACTAGTATAAATTTTATTTCAAAAACTGTATTTTCAGCTCCATAATTTCCTTTTTTGTATAATTTCTAGTTTTTGTTTGAAGCATCTGCTCATTTATTATGTCCAATTTTTGCCTTAAATCCTGGAATGTATTTATAATATCTGGCTTAGAGCCTTTGCCTTCTAATTTCAACATCTGTGTAATCTGTAATCAGAGTTTTTGTTTGTTTTTTCTGGTTATCGCACATGTTTTCCTAATTCTCCATATTTTAATACAACATGGACATTGTTTATGTTCATGTTATTGTAGATTTTGTTTAGTTTCTATTAAAAATGTTGTATTTTCTTCTTACAGACAGTAACTTTACTAGAATATATGTTTTATCTAGTGGAAAATTGTTGTCATACTTTAGAGGGGTGGATGTAGAAAATGTCTTTTCTCTATGGCTAGGTATGGCTCTTCTAGACAATCAAACGAATGCCTAGGTTATTTAGCCTCATTTCCCCACGCTAACCTTAACATTTTCTAGTATTGTATGAAGTCTAGAATCTTCTTTCAGTGCACAGGGCTCCCAATCACTTTCTCTGTCAAGACCTCTGTCAATGTGCAGGTAAATATTTGGCAAAAAATTAAAAGGGAACCCAAAGCATAGCTTTGGAGTTCTTTTCTAAGCTGTACGCTCCTCTTAAATATTATGCCTTGAAAATTCTAGTCAAATCAACTATCCTGATCTTTGATCGCTATTCCCTCTGCCAGCAAAATGTTTCTCTCTGTTTTTATCCCATCCCATGTGCTAATGTGTACCAAGTGCTGCTGGCAGAAAGCTGGGGGAAGTGGAATTTGCCTCATGTTTTCTCTTCCCTCAAATATGAAAACAGGTACTTCTTTTTGCTAATACCGGAAAATAGATACTTCATATTCTTCTTCAATTAAAAACCCATTTATAGTGAAACAACGTCTTATCCCATTTACTAAATTATGCTCAGAACTGGAATTCCGTAGTGAATTTTTTAGAATTGTGAATCTCCAAAGTTTTTCAGCACTATCTATTTCTATTAGAGACAAAATTCAGATTCAAAAAGTTAAATTAAAAATATTTTTTACTGGGCCATATTGAAGCATTACATCATGTCAATGTTGAAGTAATTAATTAAAAATACTAACTGAATATCCCAAGCCTTATAGTTGAAACTGTTTCTTTCAATAGTTTCAATCCTATAACTGAAGAGTACACATTTATTTGTTTTATCTTTGACTTCCTTAAAAAATTATATATCAAGCATCCAGAGAAGCAGAACTGGTATCAAAAATCATAATCAACCCATACACATAATTTCAAATATTCATGCTATAAGAGCATAAAGAGTGAAAAATCAAAAGATAATAAATTATAGTATGAACAAACAAAGAGACCAAAGTCAATGTTTTAAGTGACAGACAGTTGAATAAGCTAATAACTGTCACAATTCCCACGAATTGTAGCAAGTTGACTCTGACCCATGGAAAGGCATAAAGACTTTGCTAAATTAACTGACTTCTTCTTGAATAGCCACAGCCAACCAGGTCTCATCAGGGAGAGGTAACAAAGTTCTATTACTACCATTACTGACTTAATTTTTACAGTGCAATAGCTTTGGGGTCAGTGAAAATTCTAGTTTAATGAGGGAAGCTGTCTTCCTTATGACATATTTTTTTCTCCTGAGAGGAGTTAAAGTTTTTGAGATTTTCAGAAGGTCCTAAGGGCAATTCCTAAAAGAACTGATAGCCTTGGACCTCGGCAGTTCTGGCAGCAAAGTATATGGATTTTGTACAATGCTTTATATTTCTCGGCCAAAATAACTATGTAATTATTTTGTAATTATAAAGCAATCATTTACTGGCAACTAGAAGTTTCTCATTTTTTATGGTAATTCCAAGCCTAACTACCATATAATTTGTAAGAAAGAAATAGCTGCGCAATGACTCTGTATTAATACAGTAATTACCAAATATGTCCAGGCTTATTTGTGTCTTATGAAACAGAGATTCCCACACCTGCAGACTGCAGATTGCATAGCAGCTATGTATGCTTTCTTCATGTGGTCTATCACAGAACAAAAGGCCATGGGGTTGGTTTCCATTTCATCACTTCATTGTATTAGGTTATCAACTGAATAGATTTTTTTGGTCACAGCTGTGTCTCTGTGGTTGTAGTAGAATTGCTCTATCAGAGAAAAGCAGAAATAATTTCATAGTTGCAAAAAAAAGACAGTACAGTGGAAAAAGCTGGAGTGATGAAGTCAGCTATGTATTTGAAATCTAGCTTACCTACTTTCTCAGAGAGTAGTTTGGATCAATTGCTTTACTTAGTTTTCTTCATCTTTAAAATAAGAGTTATAAATTTATTACTTCTAAGGGTGTGGCTAGATAGTAAGTAATATATACAAAGCATCCAAGTGGCACTGCTGCTAAGTCACTTCAGTCGTGTCCAACTCTATGCGACCCCGTAGACGGCAGCCCACCAGGCTCCCCCGTCCCCGAATTCTCCAGGTAAGAACACTGGAGTGGGTTGCCGTTTTCCTTCTCCAATGCATGAAAGTGAAAAGTGAAAGTGAAGTCGCTCAGTCGTGTCCGACTCTTAGCGACCCTATGGACTGCAGCCCACCAGGCTCCTCCATCCATGGGATTTTCCAGGCAAGAGGACTGGAGTGGGGTGCCATTGCCTTCAGTAAGTAATATATACAAAGCATCCAAGAGGCACTAGTCATAAAGAATCCACCTGCCAATGTAGGAGACGCAAGAGATGCAGGTTCATTCCCTGGGTGGGGAAGATCCCCTGGAGTAGGAAATGGTACCCCACTCCAGTGTTCTTGCCTGAAGAACCCGAGGGACAGAGAAGCCTGGCAAGCTACAGTCTATGGGGCTGCAGAGTTGGATGCAACTGAGCACAGCACACATATACAAAGCATACATTAGTTAGCACCATGACTGATTCATTCAGTCAATTTATTCACCAATATCTATTAGACAGATATTTCCCAAATATCTATTCACCAATCACTCTCTTATTTCTGCTCATTTTTCTTACTTTTTCCAGGCATATACAGGACAAGTCAAATTTTCTGAATTCTGAGCATTGTCACCTATCAATCCATCTTGCAATTGTTCATTCATTTAATTAAGAGCTATTTCTTAGTGCCTTGTGTGTTTGTGCCAAGTATTATATATACTGTAGTAGGCACCAGGACTATGGCAGTGATAGAGACAAAGTTGTTTGGGTCCTCTAGAAATCACAGAGCAGGTAGAAGACAGAGAGAAACTGAAATCACCAGTATGGTGAGGGGTACAAAAGAGGAGAGACATCATTTGTTGAACCAATGACAGAGGACTAAATTTAGTCTGGAGACTTGGAGGATCAGTAACATCTTCCCTAAGGATGTTAGATGTTCTCGCCTTATATCCTGAGAAATAGAGGAATTGGCCAGATAGGAATGGGAGGAGTAGGGATAGTCAGGCTTTCTAGGCACCATCAGCCACTTTAGTGAGGGGCTGAAAGGTGATAAAGAAGGCCTAGAGTTCATTGCCAGTATTCTAGATGTACTTTAAAAGTCCTTTTTGCCAATAGCTAAATTCAAGCTTCTCATTCCAATTCCAAACAAAGGCAATGCCAAAGAATGCTCAAACTCCCGCACAATTGCACTCATCTCACACGCTAGTAAAGAAATGCTCAAAATTCTCCAAGCCAGGCTTCAGCAATATGTGAACTGTAAACTTCCAGATGTTCAAACTGGTTTTAGAAAAGGTAGAGGAACCAGAGACCAAATTGCCAACATCTGCTGGATCATTGAAAATGCAAGAGAGTTCCAGAAAAACGTCTATTTCTGCTTTATTGACTATGCCAAAGCCTTTGACTGTGTGGATCACAATAAACTGTGGAAAATTCTGAAAGAGATGGGAATACCAGACCACCTGACCTGCCTCTTGAGAAATTTGTATGCAGGTCAGGAAGCAACAGTTAGAACTGGACATGGAACAACTGACTAGTTCCAAATAGGAAAAGGAGTACGTCAAGGCTGTGTATTGTCACCCTGCTTATTTAACTTCTATGCAGAGTACATCATGAGAAACGCTGGGCTGGAAAAAGCACAAGCTGGAATCAAGATTGCCAGGAGAAATATCAATAACCTCAGATATGCAGACGACATCACCCTTATGGCAGAAAGTGAAGAGGAACTCAAAAGCCTCTTGATGAAGGTGAAAGAGGAGAGTGAAAAAGTTGGCTTAAAGCTCAACATTTAGAAGACGAAGATCATGGCATCTGGTCCCATCACTTCATGGGAAATAGATGGGTAGACAGTGGGAACAGTGGCAGACTTTATTTTTCTAGGCTCCAAAATCACTGCAGATGGTGATTACAGCCAGGATATTAAAAGATGCTTACTCCTTGAAAGGAAAGTTATGACCAACCGAGATAGCATATTCAAAAGCAGAGACATTACTTTGCCAACAAAAGTCCGTCTAGTCAAGGCTATGGTTTTTCCAGTGGTCATGTATGGATGTGAGAGTTGGACTGTGAAGAAGGCTGAGCGCCGAAGAATTGATGCTTTTGAACTGTGGTGTTGGAGAAGACTCTTGAGAGTCCCTTGGACTGCAAGAAGATCCAACCAGTCCATCCTAAAGCAGATCAGTCCTGGGTGTTCATTGGAAGGACAGATGTTGAAGCTGAAACTCGAATACTTTGGCTACCTCATGCAAAGAGTTGACTCATTGGAAAAGACTCTGATGCTGGGAAGGATTGGGGATAGGAGGCAAAGGGGACGACAGAGGATGAGATGGTTGGATGGCATCACAGACTCAATGGACATGAGTTTGGGTAGGCTCCGGGAATTGGTGATGGACAGGGAAGCCTGGCATTCTGCGATCCATGGGGTTGCAAAGAGTCAGACACGGTCACTGAACTGAATCATTCTCTCAGGTACTAGGAACACAATTATGAGAAAAAAAAATGGATATAATCCCTGCCCCCACACATCTTAAGGTCCAGTATGTGTATGCTGTGTGCTCAGTCACTCAGTCGTGCTTTTACCACTGGGAAGCCTTCAGTTCAGTTTAGTTCAGTTGCTCAGTCATGTCCGACTCTTTGCAACCCCATGAATCGCAGCATGCCAGGCCTCCCTGTCCATCACCAACTCCCAGAGTTCACTCAGACTCACGTCCATCGAGTCAGTGATGCCATCCAGCCATCTCATCCTCTGTCATCTGCTTCTCCTCCTGCCCTGAATCCCTCCCAGCATCAGAGTCTTTTCCAATGAGTCAACTCTTCGCATGAGGTGACCAAAGTACTAAAGTTTCAGCTTTAGTATCATTCCTTCCAAAGAAATTCCAGGGCTGATCTCCTTCAGAATGGACTGGTTGGATCTCCTTGCAGTCCAAGGGACTCTCAGGGGTCTTTTCCAACACCACAGTTCAAAAGCATAAATTCTTCATCACTCAGGCTTCTTCACAGTCCAATGTCACAACCATACATGACTACTGGAAAAACCACAGCCTTGACTAGACGAACCTTTGTTGGAAAAGTAATGTCTCTGCTTTGAATATGCTATCTAGGTTGGTCATAAATTTCCTTCCAAGGAGTAAGCGTCTTTTAATTTCATGGCTGCAGTCACGATCTGCAGCGATTTTGGAGCCCCCCAAAAATAAAGTCTGACACTGTTACCACTGTTTCCCCATATATTTCCCATGAAGTGATGGGACCAGATGCCATGATCTTCGTTTTCTGAATGTTGAGCTTTAAGCCAACTTTTTCACTCTCCTCTTTCACTTTCATCAAGAGGCTTTTTAGTTCCTCTTCACTTTCTGCCATAAGGGTGGTGTCATCTGCTTATCTGAGGTCATTGATATTTTTCCCAGCAATCTTGATTCCAGCTTGTGTTTCTTCCAGCCCAGCATTTCTCATTATGTACTCTGCATAAGTTAAATAAGCAGAGTGACAATATACAGCCTTGACGTATTCCTTTTCCTATTTGGAACCAGTCAGTTGTTCCATGTCCAGTTCTAACTGTTGCTTCCTGACCTGCATACAGATTTCTCAAGAGGCAGGTCAGGTGGTCTGGTATTCCCATCTCTTTCAGAATTTTCCACAGTTTATTGTGATCCACACAGTCAAAGGCTTTGGCATAGTCAATAAAGCAGAAATAGATGTTTTTCTGGAACTCTCTTGCTTTTTCCATGATCCAGCAGATGTTGGCAATTTGATCTCTGGTTTCTCTGCCTTTTCTGAAACCAGCTTGAGCATCAGAAAGTTCACAGTTCACATAATGCTGAAGCCTGGCTTGGGGAATTTTGAGCATTACTTTACTAACCTGTGAAATGAGTGCAATTGTGCAGTAGTTTGATCATTCTTTGGCATTGCCTTTCTTTGGGATTGGAATGAAAACTGACTTTTTTAGTCCTGTGGCCACTGCTGAGTTGCTGGCATATTGAGTGCAGCACTTTCACAGCATCATCTTTCAGGATTTGAAATAGCTCAACTGGAATTCCATCACCTCTACTAGCTTCGTTTGTAGTGATGCTTTCTAAGGTCCACTTGACTTCACATTCCAGGATGTCTGGCTCTAGGTCAGTGATCACACTATCGTGGTTATCTGGGTCATGAAGATCTTTTTTGTACAGTTCTCCTGTGTATTCTTGCCACCTCTTCTTAATATCTTCTGCTTCTGTTAGATCCATACCATTTCTGTCCTTTTTTGAGCCCATCTTTGCATGAAATGTTCCCTTGGTATCTCTAATTTTCTTGAAGAGATCTCTAGTCTTTCCCATTCTGTTGTTTTCCTCTATTTCTTTGCACTGATGGTCCAGGAAATTCTATTGACTGTAATTGCATTATCACACACATGTAAATGTAAAATTGCACCTGTGATAAGTGACGTAAAGAAAAGAATACAATGCAATGACAACATACTTCCCTGAGATAAGTCTTAAGTAGAAGAAGAGTTGAGCGTGAGTGCACAAAAACCCACCCACAATTGCTTACAGCAGCTTTATTTACAAGATCCCAGAGTGGAAAAGGCCATATGTCAGGTGGAACAGGTGGATGGATGCTCACCAAATTTTAGTGCAAACATATCATTTAGCAATAAAGGCTACTTGGCAATAAAAAGGAACCAACTCTTTGATATATGTCACAACCTGGAAGAATCTCCAAAGAATTGTGTTGAGTAAAAAAGTCAACACCAAAAAAGATTACATACTGTATGATCCATTTATATACTTTTGAAGTGGCAAAATTTTAGAAATTGAGAGTCATTATATGGTTTCCAGGGCATGATACGGGGTTAACTGTTTTATAAACACAATACACAAAGGATCCTTGTGGTGACAGAAATAGTATCTTACCTGTGGTGGATCACAGACCTGCACATGGAATAAAATTGTTTATTATTAAATAATACACAAATGAGTACAAGTGAAACTAAGGAAATACTAATTAGATCATTGGGCTTATCACTATTGATATCCTGGTTGTGATATTGTACATAAATAATTTGCAAAATGTTACACTTGGGAAATCATGAGTAAAGAGCACAAAGTATCTCTGTATTACTCCTTACAGCTGCATATAAACTATAATTACCTCAATAAAAATTTCAACCGAGTGCAAGCTTGCTTCTTGTAATCCCTCCCTCCTCAAAAACAAAGCAAAAGAAGACAAAATCATAACTCAAAGATGGAAAGAGCTGAGAAAAGCTGTCTTTACAGAAAATGAAACTTCTGGCAGAAGGAGCACTGCATGTGAAAGGAATCAAAAAACACCTGTGTGTGTGGGATGAGTGTGTGTGTGTGTGTGTGTTCATGTGGGTGTATGTGTGCATATGTGGGTGTGTGTGGGTGTGTGTGGGGGTGTGTGAGTATGTGTGGATGGGTGTTGGTGTGGGTGTGGGTATGTGCATTGAGGAAAGAGAGAGATACTACCTTCTTGTACGAGACGAGAATGAAGGAGAATTCAGAGGTCAGGCTACTCAGGGCTTTGGAGGAACAGTAAGAGATTTGGTAAAGCAAAATGACATTATCAGATTTAAGCTTTGAAACTATCATTCTGCAACATATATGTTTAAAGGAAACATTGACAAAATAAATATAAACCTGTTCACCTCCTTTTACTTCAGAAACTAAAATATTGAACAGGATGAATTTTTTAAAAATATTTTTAAATTTTATTTTATTTTTTAACTTTACAATATTGTATTGGTTTTGCCATATATCAACATGAATCCGCCACAGCTATACACATGTTCCCCATCCTGAACCCTCCTCCCTCCTTCCTCCCCGTGCGTGCCATCCCTCTGGGTCGTCAGGATGAAATTTTAAAAGGACATACCCATAAGAACTGAGAGATTAGCATAGGAGACAGCAGCAGATGAGGTACTTTAACATATCTTTGAAGGATAGAATGAAGATTGACAGATAACTATTCATTGAAAGGAAGGAAGCTTTAGTTTAAGAAGCTTCAGTGGAGATAATGAATTTTATTCTTCAGATCACTAGGAGACTCATGTCTGGGATTCACTAAGTATCACACAGAGCCTCAGTGAAGCGTAGTTGGAAGGGGAGAGTGTACTCTGTTGCTTTGTCAAGTCGGACTCTTTGCAACCCCATGGACTGTAGCCCTCCAGGCTCCATGGGATTTCCCAGGCAAGAATGCTGGGGTGGGTTTCCATTTCCTACTCCATGAGCTGGGAGGGGAGGAAAGAGATTATTTGTATACAGAGAAGTTGGTTGCCTTGGTCCCTGATTCTCTCCACAGAACAAAGACACTGCTATCCCAGAGAGAAGCTCATTGCCCTTCACAGCAATATACTAAGATCACACCTTTCACTTTGTCTCATAATTTCAGTTGCGAGACATTTATTTGACCCCAACCCACCATCACCTGGAAGAGAGGAAAAAAGGAGAAAATGGAATAACAAAGAAGATTAAAAAGTTAATTCCAAGGAGAAATGAAAGACTAGAATTAAAAGGATTAAAGTAAGAACAAATGTCTAAAACATATTCTTTCTCTCCCTAGCACACTGAGTGGTGGGTTTATTACACTAAGTTTGAAAAAATAACAATTTAAATCTCTCATGAAAAATATTTGTCAGAACCAGCAACAGATATTCCAAAAAAAATTAAAAATTATATTGGGCATCTATGATGCATAGGGAAACAGTTGATATTGTTTAGCTCTTGGATGTGTTGGTTTTTACTGGTGGTCCAGACTTTACATTTCAGTGAAACTCCTCTTCCTATCAAGCTGTCCTGTCTGAAGTATAAATCACATGATCATCACAATTAAGTATCAGTTCCCTCCAAACACTATGCAAAAATACACATAATGAGAGGTGAGCCCTCAGTATAATAGTTTGAGGAAATTATAAACTTTTATGGGCCAGAGGCCAAATACCCTACATGGACGATGATAAAATATTGGTAATGACCAATCTAAGTTGCTTCAGCAACTTTCACAAATTAAATTATTTTAAAAGAAATAAGTACATCTTAATTTTTTATAATAAGATCTCTTGGAGAAGGGAATGACGACCTACTTCTGTATTCTTGCCTGGAGAACTCCATGGACAGAAGAGACTGGTCGGCTACAGTCCATGGGGTCGCAAAGAGTCGGACACAAATGAGCAACTAATACATATACACACGCACACACATCTTAAAATTTTATAATAAGCTGCGTTTTCAAGAACTTTATATAAAGACTATATCATAATAGAATTTTGAAAAATGTTTATTCAGTTATCCTCCCTACATTGAACAATTGAATAGGAGAAAAACAGGACTAATATTTTAGAGGTTCATTTTTAAAGCTCCCCCTCTTGCCTTTTATTGAGGTGTCAAGTTTTTCTTTTTTTTTGCATTGCTGGCAGAATGAAGTTTCTCATAATTTATTGAAATTCACTTAATGCTCTGTCAGCCATCACAATTTATTGCAGTATTGTCCAGATGAGCCAGAATACAATAATAGAATGCAAGATGATATATTACAGAATAAGCCAAGAAATGAAGAGCTTCAATTAGACAGGAAAATGAGATTATTTTAAGGAGTTAAAACTAAAAGTGTGTCTATACTTCATAATTTCTCAGACGAAAGCCACCTGAAGTTGCAAAAGAAAAAGAGAATATTTTTTAAAACTATTGCATAATTAAGAGGCTGTCACCATCTCCTTCAGTAAGTCTAGAATGATAAATGTTCACATTTGATTAGCTGATTAATGGATAGCAAGTGCCAATACTCCCTAGAGAATGTATGTGTTAGCTGCTCAGTTGTGTATGACTTTGCAACCCCATGGACCCCCATGGCGTTTTCCAGGCAAGAATACTGAAGTGGGAACCATTCCCTTCTCCAGGGGATCACCTCTTGTTGCTATTCAGTCTCTAAGTTGTTTACAACTCTTTGTGACCCCATGGACTGCAGCCTGCCAGGCTCCTCTGTCCTTCAGTATCTCCTGGAGTTTGCTCAAATTCATGTCCATTGAGTGGGTGATGCTATCTAACCATCTCAACCTCTGCCACCCTCTTCTCCTTTTGTCTTCAGTCTTTCCTAGGGGATCATAAATTACCATAAGAACACTGTTATTTCAACTACGGTCAAGACTATGAGCTTGTCTTGCTAACCAATCTAGTTAATAAGACATGTTCTGTTCTGAAAAGTGTCTGTGAAGTGTCAGTGCAACCATAATTATCAGACTCGAGTGTCTAAAAGTCTTTTTTCTTTAAATGCGAGTTTTGAGTGGAAAAGGATATCTCTGCCAGTTAGGAGAAGTAAACTCGCTTAGAAAAAAAGGAAGCCACATTTCTAAAATTTATTCAAAGGACACCTCAAGGCAGTATCATGATACAAATAAAAATCCTCCATTAGAGGTAATCTTGTGTTACAAGAGGTTTTCAGCCTAAAGAAAATGCAATTGTCTTGATTATCTTCCCTTCTATCTTATTTTGCCTAGAATTTGATGAGTCACATGTTAAATAATAAGCACAGAAAAATTTATATAGAGAAAAAAACACATATTGGTGGTTTAAAGAACATTTTGAAGGGTTGTCTGGTAAATAAAAATATTGTGACAATAATATTTTGAATAGTCCACTGAGTATTCAGTGAGGTTGTGTATGTGTCAGTTTATTTACTTAAAGAAGAGACCCAAGCCCCCATTTTGAATACTAACTCCAAAGTGGTACTAAATTCATGAATTTCAGAAAAAATCCTCCATGGGACTTTATTAAGCTCATATTATCAAATAAACTGATTCAGTGACTAAAAAATATCCATAAATATAGTATTAAAAACAGATTTCTTCATTATCTTAGATCTGGATGTCAGAGACCATTTTTAAAGTGACAATAAAATATTAGATTTATGGAAGAGTAAATTAATTCAAATACTTCAAAATGTCAATCTGAGACTATGAAATACTAGAATCTGAAATGAGAGGCAGAGAAAAGCACTTCACAGGAAATAATCTATTCATCGCAAATTTTCATCTCAACTTTTCCCTCTATCTGCACAGAAACAGAAAACAAAATATTGCCCCCCTTCCAAAATACATTTTTCCTGAGAGAAGCAACCTTATGCTTAGTTTCTCTGCCCCCAACCCAACTGCTATTTCGCTCATTGGCGATGTCTTTGCTTCAGCACTTTTGTCTTCCTCTGAGCACAGCAGGTGCATGGTACAGTTTGACTACATCTTCCTTGCGTCCTGGTTTAGAATAGGCATATGAACCATGTCATACCTCTGAACAGAGTTTGCACTGACTAAACTGCTAACATTTCCATTTTGTGGTTGGAGCTTTGAAGGATTTCGTCAACTTTTCAAAGGTGTAGGTAGGGGAAACTGGTATACACACTACCTTTTCCTCCAGTGCTCAGATCCTGTGTGTGTCACAGTCACAGATTTCTAGGAGCTGAGGGTCATGCCCATCAACACAAAGGGCTATTTGCAGATCTTACTGCAAATGTTGGCATCTTTTCTCCCGGTTAACGTTCAGTTCATGTTCAGTCATGTCCGACTCTTTGCAACCCCATGGACTGCAGCAAGCCAGGCTTCCCTGTCTATCACCAACTCCCGGAGATTGCTCAAACTCATGTCCATTGAATTTTAAGCATATCCAAATTTGTTTGATGAATATGAAAATATATTTCCACATGTTCTTGTATATGAAGTTTGGTAGAAAGAAATCTTGTTTAAAGATTTTTCTTTTTTCAAATTTATTTATTTGGCTCCTCAGGGTGTTAGTTACAGTATGCGGGGTCTTCAGTCTTCATTGTGGCATGTGGGTTCTTTTAATTGTGGCACATGGAATTTTTAACTGAGGCATGCAAACTCTTAGGTGCAACATGTTGAATCTGGTTCCCTGACCAGGGATTGAACCTGGGCTCCTTGCGCTGGGAGCATGGAGTCTTAGCCACTGGACCACCAGGGAAGTCGCTTTCTTTTCCATCAGTTTTTACATATCACGTAGCTTACTGATGGAAGGGTTCAGTGATGGAAATCCAAAGACAGAAAAAGAATAGGTATTAGGAGCAAAGAAGCAGGATAAAAGATGTTGACATGTGTAATCTATTTACTATGTAGTCTTACCTTACTGTGAAATAAACACTAAAAAGTGTCATTTCCCCCTAACTGCTACCTTACACATACTGCATCAGTCTTTTCTTTCCCCTGAATGATATCTTGGGTAGATTCTATCCTTTAATGAACACTTTTGGTTCTAAAGATCACCCCAATTTAAAATTTTCATCACATACTTTATTATAATAATCTACTTTCTTCTTTTCTCTCAGGGGAACCTGGAGCTACAATCCCAATTTCTGGGTACATAGCAGAAGGAATTTGTTTAATTTGGAGTAACAGAAGGGGGAATTGTGATAATTTCAGAAATGCAGTCATGTCCTAAATCCCACAGAAAAGTGGAACTAGGATTTGGGATTCTTGATCTTGAACAAATGTTCTGTGTGCTTATGGGTTATAAACATTTGATCTCATTTGCCTTCTCTGAAAGAAATATGAATTTCAAGCACAGTTGAATTGATCTCCTAAATTTCTGAAAGTGTTTTCTAAAATGCAGGCCAGTTTTGTAGTGTTTCTCCATTTTTGTTCGATTGTCCCCATTTTTACTAACATCCCACCCAAATGAAATATTAATATCACAGACACTGACCTATTAACAGGGCTTTCAAGGTGGCTCAAAGATTTAAAAAAAAAAAAATGCCTGCCAATACAGGAGACACAAAAGACTTGCGTTTGATCTCTGGGTCAGGGAGATCCCCTGGGGTAGGAAATGGCAATCCACACCAGTATTCTTGCCTGAGAAATCCAATGGACAGAGAAGTCTGGCAGGCTACAGTCCATGGGGTCCCAAAGAATCGGACATGACTGAGTGACTAAGCACAAACAATGTACTGTATATTTATGTACTGGGACCATTTGGAAGGATACCAACCATTGTGTAAGTTTACTTTGCCCCCAAGAACCTATTTTTACAGCTTTGGGGTCAATATCACTCCTGTTGACAATGCTCAGTTTGAAAGTGAAAGTGTTAGTCGCTCAGTCATGTCCAACTCCTTGTGACACCATGGACTGTAGCCTGCCAGGCTCCTCTGTCCATGGGATTCTCCAGGAAAGAATACAGGAGTGGGTAGCCATGCCCTTCTTCAGGGGAATCTGCCCAACCCAGGGATGGAACCTGGGTGTCCCACATCGCAGGTAGATTCTTTACTATCTGAACCACCAGGGAAGCCCAGGATTGCTGTCAGCGTTTTGTTTTTTTTTCACATAAGCCTGAAAAAGAATAGAAAATGTCATTGTGGATAACAAGCAATATAATAGTAAGTATTGTTTTTCAAACATGTCTTCCCAAAATTATATAATTGTGTGTATGTATTTAAATACAGTCACAAAGTAAAATGCATTTCTTACTTTATGGTTCTGTCAAATGTTGAAAGTCAATGTTGTAACAAATAAGTATTGGACAAGAACATTCAATACATACACATGGTATTACCCAGTTCTGCGGCTAGAAGCGGGCTAAAGGTCTCTCACCCCAGAAGACATCCTACCTTTAATAGTAGGCTTTCTGCACTTCAAAATACATGTTTTTTGGACTTTAGAAAATTGGAAATTCTGACAGTGTTATTGTCATACAGTTGTGAATACCAATGATTATTTTTGAGAAGTTATTCTATATTCAAAATACTTTCTTCTTGGCTCTGCCTGCAATTCCCATGGTTGTCATAATCTGTGGATGAATGAACTCTGCCACATCCTTTTGTACAATGAAAAGCACTTGATCTATCTGTACAGTTGATAGCCAGAAGCTAAGCTCATGCCTTGCACAGAACCGAGTTTTTTTCCTTTGCATACTTTCTTTGCAAAGTCTCTGCTTGGTCCATTCTTGAACAGCTGTTTATGTGTCCTGCCCTCAACCAGGCTCTGAATCCAGCTAGTGCAATGGAGCAGGACAGAGCTATAGCAAGAAGAGATGTTCATTGGAGATAAAAAAGCTGTTATCAAATTTCGATGCTTTAGTAATACACTCTCCAATTTGGAGTTAGCAAAGCAGATCATAGAGGAAAATGCAGGAAATCCCATCAAGGAAGCCAAACCAGCCTTAAAAAGTCAATGTGGAAGCAATAAATAAACCAGCACTTGCTCCTAAAAAAGCTGGAAGCGTCATTGGTATTTTAGATATTTTTGCCTATCGGAGGAGTTCAAGTAAAAATAAAAATAGGTATTTCAAAATAACCACTTCAGAAGTAGAACTAATTTATCCCGAAGGATGATAGTTCATAAACTGTAGAAGCAAACCTTGCCAACACTTTGACTCCTGAGTGAGCCCTGCTCCCCGTTTCTCTCATTCCTTGTACTTCAATGCACTCCATGCACAATTCTTTAAAAGACCTGTTTCCACTCCAGGGCTGTTCATTATCATGTTTCATAATCAACTCTAAGGATTTTTGTGAGATCTGAGAAAATAAAAATCTTTAATGCAGCTCTAACCCGATTTTCTTTCATCATCCCTGAATCCATGGTCTAACCGGATTCCCTTGAACCTTCACTCTTTCTGTGATCGCCTACCCTAGCTTTGAAATTCATTTGCTTCAATTTGCCTGTAAGATTCTACTGATAGGATTGCACGCTACTGAAACTGGCATTT
Source organism: Bison bison bison (assembly GCF_000754665.1). NCBI lineage: Eukaryota > Metazoa > Chordata > Mammalia > Artiodactyla > Bovidae > Bison > Bison bison. Next base: position 7,982,143 of record NW_011495057.1, on the reverse strand, counting down.
CCAAGAGCTGGCAACCTTGTGAGAGGCAGGCTTATCTAAGCATGAGCAGGCAGTGAGGAAGAAGTAAGCCCACTTCTCTGTCTTCAAGGTGAAGGAGCCTGAAGAATAACAGGTAAGCCAGTTTCCCTGAAAAGATGGTGCTGAGATCACCCTTAGGGAACCTGACTGGAAATTGCACCTTTGTAGGTTTCTTTGGGTTTCCCTGGTGGCTCAGATGGTAAAGAATTTGCTTGCAATATGGGAGACCGGGGTTTGATCCCTGGGTCAGGAAGATCCCCTGGAGAAGTGAATGACAACCCACTCCAGTACTCTTGCCTGGAGAATTCCATGGACAGAGGAGCCTGGTGGGCTACAGTCTATAGGGTAACAAAGAGTTGGATGTGATTAAGCAACTACCAGCACTCCCTTTTCTTACTCTGCTCTGTTTCCCCCTAACAGTGTCTCCAGGAAGAAACTTACTCATGAATCTCTTGCACTTGAATCCTCATCTCAAGATCTGCTTCTAGGGATCCTGACCAAAGACAGTACGTTCAATAGTGGGATATAATGTTTCTACCAAGGGTGCATGTATGTGCTCAGTCGCTTGGTCATGTCCACCACTTTGTGACTGCATGGAGTATAGTCAGTCCATCAGGTTCCTCTATGCATGGGATTTCTCAGGCAAGAATACTGGAGTGGGTTTCCATTTCCCACTCCAGGGAATCTTCCTGACCAAGAAATCGAACCCACATCTCCTGCATCTCCCTTACTGCCAGGCGGATTCTTTACCGCTGAGCCACCTGGAAAGCCAGTCTCTACCAAGAGCCCCTACTAACTTCTCATATGCCATCTTATTTATTTATTTATTTATTTTTACTGGAGTATAGTTGCATTACAATGTTGTGTCCGTTTCTGCTGTACAAGATGAATCTGACATAAGTATACATAAGTCCTTTCCCTCTTGAGCCTCTCTCCTAACCTGCCCTCATCCTACTCCTCTAGGTCATCACAGGGCACCAAGCTGAGCTCCCTGTGCTATCCAGCAGCTTCCCACTAGCCATCTATTTACACACGGCAGTATATATATGTCAACGCTACTCTCCTATTTCATCCACCCTATCCCTCCCCACCTCCCACGCCATCTTGTCTTATTATTCATGAAAACTTGAATAGGATTCTGCATAGCTTAGACATGACACATATATGATAACAACTCAAACAAAATAACATATCTTTGGAGACGGGTTATGGGTATTATCTCCTTTTTAATGTGGTTGGGAAGAGGTAAAGCAGAAGAGAAACTGGAAAAAAAAATAGTTCAAGCTGACAACAAGCTCCTAGTTGAAAAGCTGACATTGATGCGTTTTCACCACGGGGACTTCTCAAGGCTGCTCCAGGCTGTTCGCTATCAGTGGTTAGCCGAAGGGACTACAGACAAAGGAGGGAAAATAACACTGATGCTCAGACCTCCTGCTTTGTTTGAAATTACCAGTCGTGAAGGCTGAGCTGGTAAGAGCTTCTAAAAGCATCTGTTCACCAAATCTTTTGAAAAGTTCTCTAGACTTCCAGCTCAGGCCAACAAATGATGTTTCTTCTTTTTCACCCACAAAATCCTCTGTATCTTTACAGAAGCTCCAATACTTCATACCAACTCAGAGAGAAAGATTGTGTCAATCTGCCCTCACCACGGTTTTACTGCACACCTCCATCCTAACAAAACTCACATGTGATTGATCTCTTGTTTCTTTTTTGTTAAACTAAGCCTTGCATATGGCTTTAGGCTTCCAGAAGTGAATTCACCATTTCCATCCTAAAGTGATGTAGCCTTTAATTACAGGAAAGGCTGTCAGTATAGAGCAGGCTTCCTAAGCTCTAGGGAATTCCAAAATGCTTCTTATTCCTTGCCAGAGAGATAAGACAAATGAAGCATTCCCAGTTTGTGGTTTCCTCTTTAAGGCCTTTTAGAGATAGAAGGGGGAGTTTTAAAAAAATAATTAACTCTCAATCTCTTTTCTCATAATAGAAACTGCTTGTCTTCAGAAATTATGCGATACTTGTCTGAAGTAATGTGGGATTGTGGAAAGAATCCTAGACTGAGTCAGAAGATGAAGGTTCAGGTTCCAGTCTGGTCATTTAATTGCTGTGAGGAAAATTCTCAATTTCCTTCCCTATAAAATGAATGTAAAAAGAGCAAGTCCTATCAACCAAGAAAGGTTATTTTGAGGATAAAATGAAGTGTAAAATCAACAAAGACAATTTATAGTCAAATGTGAAAAGAAAATGAATACTATAATAAAGAAGTATGAGGCATCTTTGATTTCAGTGAAATAATAAAAATTATATCCCTCCTTATCAGATCCAAGAAGCAGTTGCAATGTTAGTTCACAGAGCAAAGGAGCTTATTTCTAACTTTCTTTAATCTTGTAAATTTTACTTCCCTTATGTGAACCTTTATGCTGTTGCTTTGTTGACAGATTTCCTGTTCTTTTTCCCTCTAGCAGGAAAA
>NW_011495057.1:7970655-7978690 GCF_000754665.1 Bison bison bison | reverse complement strand
TTCTGCTTTATTGACTATGCCAAATCCTTTGACTGTGTGGATCACAATAAACTGTGGAAAATTCTGAAAGAGATGGGAATACCAGACCACCTGACCTGCCTCTTGATAAATTTGTATGCAGGTCAGGAAGCAACAGTTACAACTGGACATGGAACAACCGACTGGTTCCAAATAAGAAAAGGAGTACGTCAAGGCTGTATATTGTCATCCCCATCCTTAACCCCTCATAAAAGATTAAGATCATTTACTCCTAATCACTGGAGAAGGAAGTAGCAACCCACTCCAGTATTCTTGCCTGGAGAATCCCAGGGATGGGGGCCTGGTGGGCTGCCGTCTCTAGGGTCACACAGAGTCGGACACGACTGAAGCGACTTAGCAGCAGCAGCAGCAGCCAGATGGTTATAGTGTCTACATTCATTTCACATCCTTTCTTGACTAAATTATTGCAACAGCCTCTGTGTCTCTCCCCAAGTCAGACCCTTCATTTGCTGTTTTCCTTCATAATGTACTCTTTGTGACCCCATGGACTATAGCCTACCAGGCTCCTTTGTCCATGGAATTTTCCAGGCAAGAATACTGGAGTGGGTTTCCATTCCCTTCTCCAAGGGATTTTCCCAATCCAGGGATCGAACCTGAATCTCCTGCATTGCAGGCAGCTTCTTTATAATCTGAGACACTAGGGAAGCCCTTTATAATGCACAGAACTGATCAAATCACTCTTCTGTTTATAATCTTCTTTATTAATATCTATTACCTACATGGTTAACACAAAACCTTTATAATGGCTTTCTGAACTTTTTCAAATCTCTGTAGGCTACTTCCAACTTTTTTTTATTCTTACATGTTTATAATAATTTGACTTTTTCAAGAAACTAGGATCACCTACCATTTCCCCCACTACTTTCTTTCTAATGTTCATACTTTCATTCCTGTCTTTCCCTGTCCTAGGATTTCTTCCTCCTTTTTCTCTGCCTTTCATGATCCTGTATACTTGTCAAAACAGAGAACAAAAGCTAGCCCTTCTCTGAAATCAGGCCCAGTTCATCTAAGAGAAGATGAGTTTCTAATTCCTATGCTTGCACATGATACTGTGATTCCATTGCCAATGATTTCCTCATATTATAACACAAATACATAGCATATATGTGTGTGTGTGTCTGTATAGATTGCGTGTTTGTGTGTATTAGAGAAGGCAATGACAACCCACTCCAGTACACTTGCCTGGAAAATCCCATGGATGGGGGAGCCTGGTAGACTGCAGTCTGTGGGGTCGCCAAGAGTCAGACAGGACTGAGCGACTTCACTTTCACTTTTCACTTTCATGCATTGGAGAAAGAAATGGCAACCCACTCCAGTGTTCTTGCCTGGAGAATCCCAGGGACGGGGGAGCTTGGTGGGCTGCTGTCTCAGGGGTTGCACAGAGTCAGACACGACTGAAGCAACTTAGCAGCAGCAACAGCATGTATGTGTGTGTATATACACACATACATGTCAGCCCTCATCAGCCTTCATCAGCCCTCAACTCTCTGCTACTGCTGCTACTAAGTCGCTTCAGTCGTGTCCGACTCTGTGCGACCCCATAGACGGCAGCCCACCAGGCTCCCTCGTCCCTGGGATTCTCCAGGCAAGAACACTGGAGTGGGTTGCCATCTACTTCTCCAGTGCATGAAAGTGAAAAATGAAAGTGAAGTCGCTCAGTCGTGTCTGACTCTTAGTGACCCCATGGACTGCAGCCTACCAGGCTCCCCCGTCCATGGGATTTTCCAGGCAAGAGTAGGCTGATAAAATGGAATAAAAATTATTTTGTTCTCTAAAACCACAGTGCCTTGAGTAGAGTATATAGTCATTACATATGTATGGAAAACTGACAGCTGTATACTTTAGTTGTATAGCAAAGGAATGGAAAAAATGCTCTGTTCAAAGACTTTAACCCTATGTGGCCCCTTGCAAAGGATGTCCTATCCCCATGACTTTCCTTCCTTAATAAAAACTTGTATGTGTTGGTATCTGTTTGTAATACTGGCAACCAGCTAAAATGGATAAACTCATTTATAATGTTTTGGTAGTAAATGCTAATGGTTGAATGTATTGGAGTACAATGATCTCAAAAATGGATACTCTAGAAGACATTAACAAGCAGAAGAGACATCTGGAAAGGGAGGCTTTGAGTCACCCTTTTTACCACGTGATAATTAAGTATCCACTGTGCCTCCATGTAAAGCATCCTGCTCTTGCACAATGCAAGAAGAGTCAGTCTCTCACTGGATAAAACCCAAGAGCTATTAGTTGCCAGAATCCTGAGAAACAAACAATATATTCTAAGAGTCAAATATCTACCAGAAAATAAGTCCGTAATCTACCCATCTAGTTATGGGACTCCAGGGGAAGACCAGTGATGTGGAATTTGAATAAAAAGCTGATCTTTGATCCCAGGATGCCAAACTAGCATTATTTTTCTTTAGTACAATAGTGCACACCTAAATAGAAGCTTTTGCCAATAAGTTCTAACTCTTTGTTCCCCAATCTATTAAAAATAGTGAGTTATCCTCCATCTAAAGGATTGCCCTTAGCAGGTCTCTTTCTTGAATGAAGTTCCCCAGCATTATTTAAGAACAGAAAATTCAACTGACCCTGGATGCAATATTTTTGACTCCTCACAGAGTTGAATGGAAGTTGTTAACATGAGCTTCAAGGCAGATTTTGATTCTCACACTCAGTAACCCTCGATATTTCTAGGGCTTTTCTTCCAACCCAGGTCCAGCACTGCTTTTAGATTTCCACACGTGCCTGCTGAGAGGGGACATTTTCCTCAAATACACCTGGGGGCAGCGTGAGGTTTTTGAAATGCTGCTGAGCCAAGTCTCCAATTGATAGGTTTATTGAGACCCTGTTATGTAGTAAGCTGCCACAGTCCTGCACTTTAAAACTCAATGATGTGTGAAGAATGCAAAGGTTGACAGTCCTTTATAAAAACCATTAGCAATCCCTGCTTGGAAGGCTCATCAAGCAGGTATCAGAAAGATGAAAGAAAGTTCAATATAAATAGACTTTGCACAGAAAACTTCAAAATAAAAATGCTTTAGCTTGCACAAAAGTATGCAGTATTACTGTGCTGCAGTGAAAAGACCCAATAGCAAAGATAGTAAGTAACAACAGTAACAATCACTATCACAGTAGATCACCTCATGTATACAAAGATGAAGCTGAAATGACTTCAATATTTCTGCAGATTCAATATCTCTAATTATTTCATTCTTCTCATCAGTGAAATGGGGATGATCATGCATCCTATTTCTTCTCCAGACAACTCTTGTGTGAGCATCATTAGATCATTAAAGACAATTATTAGACTGGAGATTGCTGTGTGAGCAATAGGTGATTATTAATATTACCTTCTTTCATAAGAGAGCTTGCCTTTGGTATAAACATATTTTCCAGATGCTGTAAGTGAATGAAGTGAACTGGAGACCTCAGTGACTCCATATAGTCAAGATAAAACAAAGTGTGAACCAGAAATTGAAGAATTCATGTCTACTTTGTTACAGTTTTTACAATTTTCAAATCACTTTTATTTTAGGTTGCAATAAAAACTTAAGATAAAATGGGTTTGACATCTCGGTTCCTTGAGATGTCCTGGTGGAATTTGGCCAGAGTTTTAATCTCAACATTTGTGTAAAATTAACAATTATGGCCCAGGCAGTAAACTGCAAAAGTGGTTTCTCATGTCATCTTTTGGCACCTCTCTTCAGAAAATTGTTGTAAAGAAATTCCCCAAAATCTAAAAGTGCAGGAATCACTTGGATAATATTCTGGCTTTAACATATGTGCTGCTCTAAGTTGTCTCCAGATCTTTGTGACCCCATGGACTGTAGCCCACCAGGCTCCTCTGTCCATGGAATTTTCGAGGCAAGAATACTGCAGTGGTTTGCCATATCCTACCAGGGGCTCTTCCTGATTCAAGGATTGAAACTGCATCTCTTGCATCTCCTGCATCTCCTGTATTGACAGGCAGATTCTTTACCACTGTGCCACTTGGAAAGCCCTGGCTTTAAACTATATAAAATTGATTTCTTTATTGAATATATATTGAATATATATATATATATATATGGCTTCCTGATAGCTAAGTTGATAAAGAATCCACCTGCAATACAGGAGACATGGGTTTGATCCCTGTGTTGGGAAGATCCCCTGGAAAAGGGAAAATCTACCCACTCCAGTATTCTGGCCTGGAGAATTCCATGGACTACAGTCCATGGGGTCACAAAGACTCAGACATGACTTAGCGACTTTCACTTTCACATATTTATATACACATTTATGTACAGATAGTATATACTATGTCTATAGTATATAGACAGAGTGCCTGAAGAACTATGGATGGAGGTTTGTGACATTGTGCAAGAGGCAGTGATCAAGACCATTCCCAAGAAAAAGAAATGCAAAAAGGCAAAATGGTTGTCTGAGGAGGCCTTGCAAATAGCAGAGAAAAGAATAGAAGCTAAAGGCAAATGAGAAAAGGAAAGATATACCCATTTGTAGAATTCCAAAAAAAATAGCAAGAAGAGATAAGACAGACTTCCTCAGTAATCAATGCAAAGAACTAGAGGAAAACAACAGAATGAGAAAGACTAGAGATCTCTTTAAGAAAATTTGACATACCAAGGGAACATTTCAAGCAAAGATGGGCACAATAAAGGACAGAAATGGTATGGACCTAATAGAAGCAGAAGATATTCAGAAGAGGTGGCAAGAATACACAGAAGAACTGTACAAAAAAGATCTTCATGACCCAGATAACCACAATGTTATGATCACTCACCTAGAGTCAGACATCCTGGAATGTGAAGTCAAGTGGGCCTTAGGAAGCATCACTATGAACAAAGCTAGTGGAGGTGATGGAATTCCAGTTGAGCTATTCCAAATCCTGAAAGATGGTGCTGTGAAAGTGCTGCACTCAATATGCCAGCAAATTTGGAAAACTCAGCAGTGGCCACAGGACTGGAAAAGGTCAGTTTTCATTCCAATCCCAAAGAAAGGCAATGCCAAAGAATGTTCTGACTACTGCACAATTGCATTCATCTCACAGGCTAGTAAAGTAATGCTCAAAATTCTCCAAGCCAAGTTTCAACAGTACATGAACTGTGAACTCCAGATGTCCAAGCTGGAATTAGAAAAGGCAGAGGAACCAGAGGTCAAATTGCCAACATCTGTTGGATCATCAAGAAAGCAAGAGAGTTCCAGAAAAACATCTACTTTTGCTTTTGACTGTGTGCATCACAGCAAACTGTGGGAAATTCTTAAAGAGATGGGAAAACCAGACCACTTTATCTGCCTCTTGAGAAATCTGTATGCAGGTCAAGAAGCAACAGTTAGAACCAGACATGGAATAATAGACTGGTTCCAAATCAGGAAAGGAGTGTGTCAAGGCTGTATATTGTCACCCTGCTTATTTAACTTACATGCAGAACACATCATGAAAAATGCCAGGCTGGATGAAGCACAAGCTGGAATCAAGATTGCCAGGAGAAGTATCAATAATCTCAGATATGCAGATGACACCACCTTTATTGCAGAGAGTGAAGAGGAACTTCTTTTCACTTGATGAAAGTGAAAGAAGAGAGTGAACAAGTTGGCTTAAAACTCAACACTCAAAAAATGAAGATCATGGCATCCAGTCCCATCACTTCATGGCAAATATATGGGAAAGCAATGGAAACTGTGACAGACTTTATTTTCTTGGACTCCAAAATCACTGCAGATGGTGACTGCAGCCATGACATTAAAAGTCACTTGCTCCTTTGAAGAAAAGTTATGACCAACCTAGACAGCATATTAAAAAGCAGAGACATTACTCTGCTGACAAAAATCTGTCTAGTCAAACCTATGATTTTCCCAGTAGTCATGTATGAATGTGAGAGTTGCACTGTAAAGAAAGCTGAGTGCTGAAGAATTGATTCTTTTGAACTGTGGTGTTGGAGAAGACTCTTGAGAGTCCCTTGGACTGCAAGGAAATCCAACCAGTGTATCCTAAAGGAAATCAGTCCTGAATATTCATCGGAAGGACTGATGCTGAGGATTGAAGGCAGGAGGAGAAGGGGACGATGGAGGATGAGATGGTTGGATGGCTTCACTGACTCAATTGACATGAGTTTGAGCAGGCTCCAAGAATTGGTGTTGGACAGGGAAGCCTGGCGTGCTGCAGTCCATGGGGTTGCAAAGAGTTGCACGTGACTGGGTGACTGAACTGAACTGAACTGAACTGATATATATAGTCATTTAGCTAATGCCAGAATAATCGAATAAAACAGGTGTATAAAAATGTTATTTTCTCCATATGATGCAAATAACTATTGTGTAAGAGTTTGGTTTTTTAAAATAACTAAATTGTCTAATTAAAAGACTGAATTTTTTAACTTTATCATGAGTTGGATCATCGTATAAGTTGCCTCAACATAATGAAAACACCAAAGGAAAAAAGGAACATATTTTTTTGCTCCCCAAGGCACATCTGAGTTTCCAAAGCCATGGGGAAAGTGATCTGGGAAGTTACCATGATTTTCCAACTAGAAGACTTGATGCATCACTTTGGAATGAGAGGCAGAGCCAGATGTGTTCCTGACAGGGTTTCCGTGATTCTATCAGCTCCATGCTGGGACAGCTTCGTTGTCATAATTCCATACATCCTGCCCTGATGCTTTTGATTTCCTCCTTTAGAAAAATCAAACCACATTTGATTGTCCTCGTTTTAAAAATAGCATCGAAAACAAAGCCTTTGATGTCTTTTATTATCATTGCTTTGGGCTGTTGGAATCACCTAATTTTTGGAATTTGGTTAGTGACTCCTCTGAGACTAAGTACTTCTAGAAGCTGCTCTAAAAGATGAAAATACCAACCATAAAAACCGAAGTAAAACAAAAGTGTAAGTGCAATGATTGAAGACGCATCAGATACAACATAGTTGGCAGTGCCTTTTGTTATGACTTCTTTTATATAAATATAGTGTTTAAGAAACAGAAAGAGATGAGAAATTATTTAATAAGTAAAATAAACATGAAACTATTAAAAGGTGTAAATATTTAACAGAAAATGAAAATGTTTGAGAATAGTACACATATTTGCTGATGCTGTACATATTTGCTTAGATTTGTTATTTAATATGTGACCAGATTTAATGTAGTTCAGATCCAGGTTAAATGCATGCCTTGAATCCTTATAAGCAGGGTGGAAGTTTCCTAATTTATTTCCATTTGAAAGTTCCAGAACTGTCAGACTATTGTATTATCAATACAAAACCAGCATTCCCTATTATTGTAAAGAAGAAGCAATTGCAATGTAATTTTGTAAATATACAACTGGTGTTTTTCTCTCCTTGGCTGCGTACAGATAAGTAATATTAAGAAAAAGCTTCCATAATAGTAATTTTGAAATAACATTTATTAAATTTATGTACCACAAACCTAATTAATGTGAAGCCTAATTTAAGAATTCATGATGAATACAGTGTCACATGCACTGCTTTAAATAGTATGCAAGGTTGCAAATAATACTGTCCCTAAAAGTTTGACAAGTATAATAAATACACTTTAATTTCAGCTTAAAAAAGTTATTTTCTTTTCATCTTCGTAGGAACATAATCAACTCTCAGTCTGTGTTCTGTCCATCCTTACCCTTTATCCAGTTAATTCTTATTAGGGGGTTTCCCAGGTGACTCAGTGGTAAACAATCTGCCTGCCAGGGCAGGAGACTCAGGTTCGATTCCTGGGTCGAAAATCCCCTGGAGAAGGAAATGGCAACCCACTCTAGTAGTCTTGTCTGGGAAACCCCATGGACAAAGGAGCCTGGTGGGCTGCAATCCACGGGGTCGCAAAGAATCCCACAACTTAGCAACTAAAGAGTAACAACAATTCCTAAGGGTCACTCTCTCAAGGAAGACTTCCTCAAAAGATACCACTCTTTTTTTTTTCTTCTAATTTTATTTTATTTTTAAACTTTACATAATTGTATTAGTTTTGCCAAATATCAAAATGAATCC
>NW_011495057.1:7967791-7970555 GCF_000754665.1 Bison bison bison | reverse complement strand
CCAGCATCGTGCATCGAACCTGGACTGGCAACTCGTTTCCTACATGATATTTTACATGTTTCATTGCCATTCTCCCAAATCTTCCCACTCTTTCAAAGTTCCCAAGAGCTCTTCCTGGCTCCTCTTGTTTCTATTCCTAATCTAGTCTAGCAGCTAATCCAGTTGCAGTATCTCAAAATTATATTCAGAAAATGAGCACTTTTCACTACCTATAAGATTGCCACCAGTTTCTAAACCACCCTTATTTGTGCCTGGAATATTAAATGAACTCCTCATTGGTTTACCTGACTCTATCTTGATCCTTATGGCCAGAGTCATCTTTTTTTATTATTAATTTTTACTGTAGTGGTTGTTTTGCCGTGTTTCTAACTGAACAGCAAAATGAATCAGCCATACATACACACATCATTTTAAGAGATGTCAGACCATGCCATGTTTCAAAGCCCCAAAGCTTCCTATTTTACTAGGGTAAAGCCAATGCCTTTGAGAACGGTTAGAAGGCTCTCCTTAATCCATTTCCCAATTCATTTCAAGGCCTCTCTGACCACATCTCCATCTATTTCTCCTTGATACACTCCACCCTAGAATCTACCTATTTATTTTGTAATTATTGCTTCTCTGTAAAACAGATCTTTTGCCTACTTTAGTCAAGAAAAATAGAGATTTTTTTTAAACCTGCTTTGTTCACTACTGTAAACCCAGAAGGAGAAGAGACACACATAGTAAACAAAAAATATTGTTTAAGTGAATAAATCACTATACTTGTCTCTCAAGGCACTTGTACAAACACACCCCTCTCCATATGTGTTTAGTGTGATATTTGTTTAATGTTTGCTTTCCCCATACTCACCACTGACGTAAGCACCTGAGTTCAGAAATCATTTATGTTTTGTCTACCTTGTATCCTCAATGCCTAGTGTATAACAGACCCATAATATGTATAATACATATTTATTTATTTAGTGAATTAACAAAAGGGAAATAGTATGCTGTCTTTCTCTTCTTTGTTTTCTAATGATATATATAATATATATATATAATATATATATTACATATATTACTCTAAGATTAAAATATTTAATAGTGTACCAACTATTGGATCTGTATCATCTCCATAAAGCAATCCAAAATTTAACTTCTCTGTCTTACCCAAGTACACTACTTAAATGATACTTTTGTTATCTGTTGGATACATACCTTATTAACAAGGTCAGTACCTTTTTTATTTTACAGGAGGCAGAAACAGATTTAATGTACTTAGCCCTTGCTTAGAAACAATGCAGTTCTGCAACCATCATTTTAATCCATCATGCTAAACAAAGAAAATACTTGGTACCTTGCGTGAGTTTACATGAGCAACAATAATAAGACAAGCAGGACATGATCAGAAAAAGAAGCCTTGGCCATATATTAATTGGGAAGATCAATGCACTCCAATCTTTGTCTAGGCCTGTTCCCTCATGACCAGGTTTCTTGCCAGAAGCAGTTAATTAAAAGGGGATGTGCTATTTTTTGTTTTCCTGGCTGAAGGCAGGACTCACTCCAAAGTAGCTCACCAAGCCTGTGGTGGAGGGAACTAGAACTCGTTAACAGACTTACCCTTATAATGCAGCACAGCCACCTCTCTGTCAATTACATTTGGTTTAAGGAGACTTGAGGTTTCCATTAAACAACTCCTAAAAGCAATCTGCAGGTGCAAGAGTAAGGGTAGCAATAACACATAGGCGTAACATGTTATCAGTTTTCTTCCAAAATGTGCCTTGGGCTAAGGTCTGTCTATGGTTGATGGCCAATGTAGACAGCTGTATGAGTCACATTCTACACGGCTTTCACCGGTCCAGGAAAAAAATGGAGCATTCTGTGGAGTCCTTGTGTACGTGTAATTAAAATATACATTTTTATAATCCAAATTTGTTTAAACTTTCCGCTTTTGAAAGAAAATTTGTGTGGGTCTCTATCTTCTGTGGATCACTAATTTGTTAAGAAATTCTAAGACTGTCTTAAATTAAAAAAAAAAAAACACTGCATACCACCCTAAGACAACCTAGATGGGGACATAGATGTGGGTTAGCAAGGTAGCTCAGATGGTAAAGAACCTGCCTGCAATGCAGGAGACCCAGATTCAATCCCTTGGTACGGAAGATGCCCTGGAGAAGGGCATGGCAACCCACTCCAGTATTCTTGCCTGGCGAATTCCATGGGCAGAGGAGCCTGGCGGGCTATACAGTCCATGGGGTCACAAACAGTCAGACACGACTGAGCCACTTTCACTTTGTGACTTTTACCAAGGTTCTCATGCCTCATCAGGTACTATTCTTATAACTGTTCAAAAGTAATTAGCAGTCTTTTATATGACAAGGTATAACACTTTAATCTACATATTTCCCACTACAACACATGTAAGACAATTGTAACACATCCCAGTATTCTTGCCTGGAGAATCTCCACGGACAGAGGAGCCTGGCAGGCACCATTCCCTTCTAGTGCATAAATTCATTCAAAACATATATATGAAAGCCTATTGTGGGATGTGAGAACACAGCACTTACCAAATCCCTGCCCTGAAGCAAATCATATTCCAGTAAGGAAGAAACAAATACTTGTCTACTACTAATAATAATCATAGTTGTAGTGATAACATGTAATACTTTTGTAGTTTTTTGGGCTAAGTGGTGTTTCTATCTATCTATCTATCCATTACTTTCAGTTCAGTTCAGTTCAGTTCAGTCCCTCAATTGCGTACAACTCTTTGCAACACCATGAA
>NW_011495057.1:7966969-7967640 GCF_000754665.1 Bison bison bison | reverse complement strand
GCATATAAGTTAAATAAGCAGGGTAATAATATACAGCCTTGACGTACTCCTTTTCCTATTTGGAACCAGTCTGTTGTTCTATGTTCAGTTCTAACTGTTGCTTCCTGACCTGCATACAGATTTCTCAAGAGGCAGGTCAGGTGGTCTGGTATTCCCATCTCTTTCAGAATTTTCCACAGTTTATTGTGATCCACACAGTCAAAGGCTTTGGCATAGTCAATAAAGCAGATATTGATGTTTTTCTGGAACTTTCTTGCTTTTTCCATGATCCAGTGGATGTTGGCAATTTGATCTCTGGTTCCTCTGCCTTTTCTAAAACCAGCTTGAACACCTGGAAATACATGGTTCATGTATTGCTGAAGCCTGGCTTGGAGAATTTTGAGCATTTCTTTACTAGCATGTGAGATGAGTGCAACTGTGAGGTAGTTTGAGCATTCTTTGGGATTGGAATGAAAACTGACCTTTTCCAGTCCTGTGGCCACTACTGAGTTTTCCAAATTTGTGGGCATATTGAGTGCAGCACTTTCACAGCATCATCTTTTAGGATTTGAAATAGCTCAACTGGTATTCCATCACCTCCACTAGTTTTGTTCATAGTGATTTTTTCTAAGGCCCACTTGACTTCACATTCCAGGATGTCTGGCTCTAGGTCAGTGATCACACCATCGTGA
>NW_011495057.1:7964768-7965607 GCF_000754665.1 Bison bison bison | reverse complement strand
CTGTATCAGCTTCTCCATCTTTGGCTGCAAAGAATATAATCAATCTGATTTCGGTGTTGACCATCTGGTGATGTCCATGTGTAGAGTCTTCTCTTGTGTTGTTGGAAGAGGGTGTTTGCTATGACCAGTGCGTTCTCTTGGCAAAACTCTCTTAGCCTTTGCCCTGCTTCATTCCATATTCCAAGGCCAAATTTGCCTGTTACTCCAGGTATTTCTTGACTTCCTGCTTTTGCATTCCAGTCCCCTATAATGAAAAGGACATCTTTTTTGGGTGTTAGTTCTAAAAGATCTTGTAGGTCTTCACAGAACCATTCAACTTCAGCTTCTTCAGAGTTACTGGTTCGGGCATAGACTTGGATTACTGTGATACTGAATGGTTTGCCTTGGAAACGAACAGAGATCATTCTGTCGTTTTTGAGATTGCATCCAAGTACTGCATTTCGAACTCTTTTGTTGACCATGATAGCTACTCCATTTCTTCTGAGGGATTCCTGCCCACAGCAGTAGATATAATGGTCATCTGAGTTAAATTCACCCATTTCAGTCCATTTCAGTTTGCTGATTCCTAGAATATCGACATTCACTCTTACCATCTCTTGTTTGACCACTTCCAATTTGCCTTGATTCATGGACCTGACATTCCAGGTTCCTATGCATATTTATGGCATCGGACCTTGCTTCTATCACCAGTCACATCCACAGCTGGGTATTGTTTTTGCTTTGGCTCCATCCCTTCATTCTTTCTGGAGTTATTTCTCCACTGATCTCCTGTAGCATATTGGGCCCCTACTGACCTGGAGAGTTCCTCTTTCAGTATCCTATCATTTTGCCTTTTCATA
>NW_011495057.1:7963616-7964668 GCF_000754665.1 Bison bison bison | reverse complement strand
ACTGAGCGACTTCACTTTCACTTTTCACTTTCCTGCATTGGAGAAGGAAATGGCAGCCCACTCCAGAGTTCTTGCCTGGAGAATCCCAGGGACAGGGGAGCCCGGTGGGCTGCCGTTTATGGGGTCGCACAGAGTCGGACACGACTGAAGCAACTTGGCAGCAGCAGAAGGATTTGATTTCACTCTACCTGTAACATGGATCCCTTGAACAGTTGTGAGCAGGGAGTGATTCACTGTGCAAAAGATCATAATGGCTGCTGGATGGAGAACAGACTGGAGCAGAGCAAGAGTAGAATCATCAAGGTCACTTAGGAAGCTGCTTTAATAACCGTGGTGAGACACAGCAGTGGCTTGGATGAGGGTGCAAATGTGGGGGAAGGGCAGATTCAAGATTTAGAAGTGAAAGAAGGTGAAGTTGCTCAGTCGTGTCTGATTCTTTGCGACCTCATTGACTGTAGTCTACCAGGCTCCTCTGTCCATGGAATTTTCCAAGCAAGAGTACTGGAGTAGGTTGCCATTTCCTTCTCCAGGGGATCTTCCGGACAGGGGGATCAAACGTGGGTCTCCCTCATTGCAGGCAGACATCTTACCATCTGAGCCAACCAGGGAAGATGAAGCCAATAGGACTTGCTGCTGGATTGGATCCCAGGGAAATCAGTGTTTTTTAAGCTCCACTGTTTCCATTGGAAAAGTATTTTGGAGGAAACCTGGATGGAAGTGGCACATTTTTTTCCTTTTCTTTTTTTTTTTTTAAATTGAAACATGCTGTGTTAGCTTTAGGTATACAGTAAAGTGACATATATATACACACACACACACACACACACATACACACACAGTCAGTTACTTCAGTCATGTCTGACTCCTGCAACCTCATGGACTGTATCCTGCCAGGCTTCTCTGTCCATGGGATTCTCCAGGCAAGAATACTGGAGTGGATTGATGACCAACAAGAATATACTATGTATAGCACAGGAAACTATATGCAATGTTTTATAATAACTTATAAGAGAAAAGAATCTAAAAAAGAATACACACACACACTTATATAT
>NW_011495057.1:7961916-7963516 GCF_000754665.1 Bison bison bison | reverse complement strand
GTTTGCCATTCCCTTTTCCAGTGGACCACATTCTGTCAGACCTCTCCACCATGACCCGCCTGTCTTGGGTGGCCCCACAGGGCATGGCTTAGTTTCATTGAGTTAGACAAGGCTGTGGTCCTAGTGCGATTAGATTGACTAGTTTCCTATGATTATGGTTTCAGTGTGTCTGCCCTCTGACACCCTCTTGCAACACCTACCATCTTACTTGGGATTCTCTTACCTTGGGCGTGGGGTATCTCTTCACGGCTGCTCCAGCAAAGCACAGCTGCTTCTCTTTACCTTGGACGAGTGGTATCTCTTCACCGCCACCCCTCCTGACCTTGAACATGGAATAGCTTCTCTAGGCCCTCCTGCGCCCGCACAGCCACCACTCCTTGGACGTGCGGTTGATCCATTCCTTTATTGTTCACTATAATACATTAAGGTAGCTATGAGTATCCTATTTTACAGACGTAAAAACTGAGACACAGAGAAGTGTGTCATTTGTCCAAGGCCCTATTTCCTGTAAGTTGTACAGTTGGAATTTGAATTAAGTATGTCCACAAATTCTTTGACCCTCTTTCCTTTAAGAGCTTGCATGTTCTCCGTCACTCAGTCATGTCTGACTCTGTGACCCCATGAACTGTAGTCTGCCAGGCACCTCTGTCCATGGGATTTTCCAGGCAAGAAGACTGGAGTGGGTTGCCATTTCCTTCTCTGGGGAATCTTTCTGACCCAGGGATCCAACTTGTGTCTCCTGCCTTGACAGGTGGATACTTCATCACTGAGCCACCTAGGAAGCCTTTCCTTTAAGAGGTGGAGCCTAATTTCATTTCCCTTGAGTGAGGGACAGATTTATTATTTTAACAAATAGAAGATAGAGGATAAGGTGTGTTGACAACCAAGATGAAGATATAAACAGCACTGGGGCTTCTTCTTTTTTCTCTCTGTCTTGGAGCACTGTCTGGGGAACACCAGCTGCCAGGCCCCAGAGACATTCAGTCGTTACCAGCACATGTCCATGTGGTGAACACTGAAGCCTTCTGCAGACAACCAGTGTTCCCTTGTCAGGACTGAGCACAGCTGCCTCTGAATGGGGATGTCCAGCTCCAGCCAAGCCCCAGACGATAACATCCCTGGCTGATGTGAACTGAAACCTCTCTGCCAGAATCATCAAGCTAAAATGCTCCCAGATTCCTGGCCCATGTAAGCTATGTGATGACAAGCATTTGTTGCTTTAAGGCACTGTGTTTTGGGATCCTATTTACACAGCAATAGAAAACTAATATGGCAGTCAAGAAAAGATTCTCTGGGAAGGTAACATTTGACCAGACGCTTGAATCGAATGAAGAAGAAAACATTAAGAGTGTTTTGGGGAAACCATTTCAAGCAGGAGGAAAAAAAAATACACTCAAACCTTGAGTATGTTTATTGCATGCAAAGAACAAGAAGTAAGTCGTCCATTTGGCTCAACAGAGACAGAGAAGAATGGCAGGGGCTGGGGTTGGAAATTTGTATCATTATAGAAGGATTTCAGAGAAGGCAATGGCACCCCACTCCAGTACTCTTGCCTGGAAAGTCCCATGGATGGAGGAGTCTGGTGGGCTGCAGTCCATGG
>NW_011495057.1:7961392-7961816 GCF_000754665.1 Bison bison bison | reverse complement strand
ACACTTATATATATATGAAAAAGAGAGTGAAAGTTTTATTTGCTTAGTTGTGTCTGACTTTCTGTGACCCCATGGGTTGTAGCCTACCAGGCTCCTCTCTCCATAGGATTCTCCAGGCAAGAATACTGGAGTGGGTTGCCATGCCCTCCTTCAGGGGATCTTCTCAATCCAGGTATTGAACCTGCATCTTTTACATCTCCTACATCGGCAGGTGGGTTCTTTACCACTAGCGCCACTTGGCTCAGATGATGAAAGAATCGGCCTGCAATTTAGGAGACCCAGGTTCCATCCCTAGGTTGGGAAGATATCTTGGAGAAGGAAATGGCAACCCACTCTAGTACTCTTGCCTGGAGAATCCCATAGACAGAGGAGCCTGGTAAGCTACAGTCCATGGGGTCACAAAAAGTCAGACATGACAGAAAAT
>NW_011495057.1:7947675-7961292 GCF_000754665.1 Bison bison bison | reverse complement strand
ATAAAATGTGAAATTAAAAGAGAAGAGAAATGTTAATGACCTAAGAAATTCTCTTGTGTTTGTCCTTTGTGATACCACTAGGTCTCTCTGCATCAGGAAGAACACTGTGAAAGTAGCTTATCCTTCCTTCAAAGTTAGAAACTATGATATATGCAATGGGACAGCTTTTGAAAATGGGGAAGGCAACACTATTTGGTGTGCTATGGCAGTTCTTTGAAACAACATGCCCAGTATCCCAGAGTAGAGCCAGCTTTCCAAGGTGGCTACTGAGAATAAGACTCTGGCCATCATGCCCTTCCAAAGCCATTAATAACTGCATCCAAATGCAGTTAATCTTAAAAATTAACAAAAACCCTAACCACTTGGACCAGAGTAAGTAACGTGGACCAGATGAGAGGAAGTGTGACACAAGTATTGCCTGACCAAGCTTTTTCAATATTTTTGGAGAGTCCTGAGTAGACTTGAATAAGAAATATTCATGGTCACCTGTCATCTGTTTTGATTTTTTAGGCAAAATCTATTAAGTTTTTATTCTTACAAATAGCACATGGGCATCTCAGAAGTTCATGGTCCATATCCCCTGTTCCTAATTCTTTCTCTTCCTTATTTCAAAGAGAAGAAAATTTCCTTGATGGTCAAGTTTGATACCAGGCTGAGATGCCAGAAGACTCCAAAAATAAGAAAGAACGTTCATTAAATCAAGCCACTAGGAATCCAGGAGATCAAATCATGGGTTCTCTTCTACTATCAGCATTCGCCAGCATGTCTACGACTCCTATATGTGTCCTTTTCCATTAGGACTGTGGATGTATAGTCTATGTCATATCTTTTCAGCATGTGAGTGTTATAGTTCTTCATTCTCTTTGAAATTAGCCATGGTCATGTGACTTGCTTTAGCCAGTGAAAGGTAATCTGAAGTGACATTTATTTCTTCCAGACAGAAGCTTTAGGAGCCAGTGTATAATTACCACATTCCCTTTTCCTCCCTCCTGGTTCTTATAAAAACACACGTCAAGATAGATCTTTCAGTCTGAGTCCCTAGGTGATTACAGGAGGCCCTCCACCCCTTATCCCCTCCTTCTGCCCAGGTGACATGAGCAAATATAAGCCTTTGTTGAGTTTATGCCTCGAGAGTTGAGGGTCATTTGTTGCTGCAGCAAAACCGAGACTATCCTGATGGATACAGTCCCAAAACTATACATACATGTTTAACACTACACAGATGGAAGGGACATCAGAAATGGTGAAATCTGAGATCAGGTTTCAAAGTATCCTAAACTGAACCTCAGATGACCAAGGGGCTCCAAGGAATAAAGAAGCAATTAGTCCACACTCATCTGTTCACATTCATGCACTGACCTCAAAAAGAGCTGCCTGGTCCTCTTGGTTGCCAGAGTAGCCTGGAGAGAATTCCCCCAGCAGTGCTTCACCCCACATTGAGGGTAGGTTTTAATAAAAACAACAGGACTCAGGCACCGATTGCCAAATAAGTCTCCTGATTTTTCTGACATGAAGCAGGCTCTGTCATATTTAACAGAGGCGGACAGAGCCTCCTATGCCTTTGCATTCGTCATGGTGAGAGTGATAGCCTTTACATGCTGCTGACATTGCTGGTTTTTGTCATGTGTAAAGCATACAGCTCTGTGAGCTAACTACCGCTCCTCCCTCAAAGGTTTAATTAAGTAAATCACATGCCATGGCCCTCTTTCTATCTGTTTGATTAGTGTGCAGTGAAAAATTTATTGTTGCCAAGCCTCAGAGTGATTTATTTTTTTCTCCAGGGTCTGCAGAGTACTGTTTCCCCATATTCAGTTCTTTGTTGGGGGTGGTGGTGGTGTTTATTTCACGGAATGAGAAACAAATGGCTTGTGAAGCCTAAACACAGAGGTTTCCTGTCTTGTTCAAAGTCAGAATACCATTGTCTTGTTCATCACTGCGAACGAGGGACCCATGGAGCTTTCACACCAAAAAATATTTGTGTTTTTTCTTTATTCCAAAGAGATGCAATCATATGGTAAATACATGAGCTAACTCTGAACTTCAGCTTTTAGTGGTACTACCTACATGCTCTTGATTTTGAACATGTTATTTAAACTTCAGTTTCATCAGTTATACAATAGAATGATAGTCCGTTTCATAAGTTGTGAGGATTATATGTTAACGCATATAAAGTATCAAGCCAGTGCCTAGAATATTATAAGTATGAAATAAATGTTAACATTTATTCTTTTATATTTAACTTATTGTTCCCCTGAAGGAAAGTTGCTAATCACATGTGTTATATCTCTACTTAATGTAGAAAAAGAGGAAGAGTAGAATGAGGATAATAGTACCTGCCCTTACATATTTTTCAAAGAGAAAATAAAAATATATATATTATTTAATGCTCTAGATATATAGTAGTATATGTACTTATTTACATGATTGTATCCCTTTGATGCTAACAAGAAAAACACATATTTGAAGTCAGAGATCATAGTTTTTCACAGTTGCAAGCCCTGCTTTTACGTAATAGTGTACATATGATAAAGCTGCTCTTCATTTTTTAAAAAAAGAATAAATGAATGACTCCCTCCTTTACCTTTTATATTTTACATTTCTTTACAATAGTACTCCTCTGTGTCCTCAACTGCATTTCAAAAGTATTTCCAAATTTAACTGCTCATCATTACGAGAACTTGATAAACACATAGATTCCTTGGCTCTACCTAGTCAGGATTTGACTTAGTGTGACTGGATAGAGCTTCCCTGATGACTCAGTGGGTAAAGAATCCGTCTGCAATGCAGGAGACACAGGCGATGCAGTTTAGATTCCTGGGTTGGGAAGCTCCCCTGGAGGAGGAAATGGCAACCCACTCCAGTGTTCTTGCCTGCAGAGTCCCATGGACAAGAGCAGCCTGGCGGGCTACAGTCCAAAGGGTTGCAAAGAGTTAGACATGACTGAGCAACTAATCACTCATGCCCACGACTGGGATAGAACCCAGGAATGGGTATATTTTGTAAACTTCTAAGGTTTAACCAGGCCATTTGTTAGTTTCAGCAATCATCCTTCTCAGGTCTCTTTCAAATCCAATAATGTATGAGGCAAGCCTGAGCTGAAAATCAATCGAGATGGGCGAAGGTTTTAGAAATAGCTGGCCCAGATGATTATATCAGAATCAGAAATCTGTGTCATATTTTCTCTTTTATAACTTCCTACAACAAGTTCTCATATAAAATCAGGGTAAGTAACCCCAAAAGTCCCTCAGGCATGCTTTTTATTTTCCCCCTTCAAATAACATTTTAAGGTTAGAGCGATGTGTTTCACTTAATGTTTTTTATATAAATTGTGACTGAGCTAGAAATAGTTCTAAAAATTAAGCAATCCCACCACATAGCAGAAAAGAGAACATTTTGGATAGCAAAAAGTTTATTTAGATGACTCAAGTCACCAATGGTTTATTCTTCCACTTAAAAAATTATAATAAATGCATAGATTAGACATTTGCCAACTTTCAGTATTTGAAAGGCTGTAAATAACAAAGCAAACACTTCCTTCGACACATGATTCATAACAATCTGCAACCAGATCCCTTGTTTCCCCAACTTTTAATTCTCCACCTTTCCAAGCTAAAATAGTTAATCAAATTTGGACAGAGTAGGTAGCAGAGTGATATAAGTTACGAGTTCATAACCAGCAATAAAACTAAGTCATTGCAATTGAGTTATTAAAAATGTTTGACCCCACAGAGATCATCCAAAGTCAAACAGGTGACATGTTAGAATTGAAAGGAAAGGTGAAAACAAATATATACTATGATCCACTTTACTCTAAAGAATAATAACCTGTTAAATCTATGTCTTTCAGAAATAGTGACCTCTTAATAAGCAAGTGATAAAAGCATCAAGCTTATCTAAAGCATATCATCCTTTGTTCAGCCTCTTACTGGTTTTATTAAAGGTTCTACCTATTTTATTTATGTGTGTGTGTTTTTTCTAACTCATCCCATTACCGAGCTTCTTAAGCACAGGGAGAACCTTCTTCGTTGCTTTGCCCCCATCTTTGAGTATAGTACTTGGCACATGATAAGTAGCCAATAAACATTTGTTGAAAGAATGCATACACCATTTTTTTTGGATGTAGTTATGTTACTAGCACTGTACCAGTCATGCAGAGATATTTTATTATTCCAATGACTGCGAACTAAGCATTCGCTTTGTTTTAGAGGAGAGGAAATTATAATTCAACTGGATGCAATTTGTTCAAGATCTCCTGACTTCCAGTCCAATGTACTTCCCCCCAAGTTTCCTCACCTAATAAAAAAACTTGACATATAACCATCATCTCAAAATCCCAAAACTCTTTTTAAAGCACTTGTGAATCCACTTCTAACTTAGCAATGAGCACTATTTCAAGCCAACAACATACCATAAAATTTAAACTGAAACAGATATTAATATAGTCGGTTCTGTTTTATTGAATCACATAGTAAAAGTAGAAAGTATTGATATAAAATCTGTAGGGAAACATAACTCTAAGTATTATTAACCAGTCAAGCTTTTACATTAGTCCTAGAGTTCACAGTTAGTCCTAGCTCACAGTTGAGGAATTTAACAGGTCAACTGCCAAATAAAAGCTCTGGTTTTCTGGGTGTGGGAAAGCAGAAGCCAGTTAGGGTCATGTTACCCCTTGATTTCCAGCTGAATCCCTTGATGGTCCACCATCCCCATGTTACCATGAGTGAAATTCTTGACTCCTTGACCCTCTGGAAGATTTCTGCAAATTTCCTGGACTACATTTGCCCTTAGTCACCTTTGATGTGGTTTCTAGTTTCCACTTGGAAAGTAAGAATGAGAAACCAATAAGTTAAAATTAATAGATTTTCATTATTCAAAGTATCTCAACCACATCTAGCAATTTTCTTTACTAGAAAAATAGTCCTCTCATCTCTCTCACAACCTCTGCTCTCTCCTCTTATAAATTTCTGTTTATCTCTCACTCAGAGTTTATACTTTTGTTGGTGGTATTATTTTCTCCTCACTCCTCTTCCAGCTTCTAGAAACACCACAATAACAATAACAAGGACAATAATAATATCTAACATTCATATCACTTTTATCATGTGCCTGGCACTGTGAAAAGTGCTTGAAATGAATGAATACTCTCAGTTGTTGCCCTAATGATCTGTGAAGTAGATACTGTCATTAACTCCATTTATACAGAAAGAAAGAGACACAGAGGATTACTTTTCCAAGTAAGCTACCCTATCTAATGCTTTATCTCAAGGTAATGACCTAAAGTAGGCCATTTCTACAATAAAATCTGATGACAGCTAATTAAAAAATCATTTATCATTCCACTCTTCCAAGTATATTTTGCTACCTATTCTTGACAAGTCTTTTTCAGCCCTTGTCCCAGAAAAAGAAAAATAACCAGCCCTATGCAATTGAGTCTTGCCATTCCTTGTTGCTGTCATCATTCAGTTGGGAAGTCACACCCAACTCTTTGTGACCCCATCGACTGCAGCACACCAGGCTTCCCTGTCCTTCACTATCTCCTGGAGTTTGCTCAAACTCATGTCCATTGAGTTGGTGATGCCACCCAACCATCTCATCCTCTGTCACCCCCTTCTCCTCCTGCCCTTAATCTTTCCTTTCCTGGACAGCCTCAATTTCTCAGTGTGCACAGGTTAAGATGGAGCGAGCCTTGGTCTGGTACCCACAGCACCTGGGCTTGGTCTTTCATCTGTAAGATGAAGATTCAAATATTCTCTTCCCTCAAAGAGCCTGTATCCTTTAAACGTACATTGTTCCAGCCACACTATTATTGTGAAGCTATTAAATCCTTCACAACATCCTTTTAAAATTCACAAAGCCATCTGTGCTCACATTATTCTTCCATCCTGGAATGTTTTTTATCCATTGAAAGCTTCCTTCACTCTTTACATTCAGCTTCCATGCTACCATATTTTCTTCCAAATCTTCTTAAAATTCCTACAGTGCTAGTGTATTAGTAGTATCCTTTCTTCTGCAATTCTCTCCACTGCTAGTACTTACTTTGGTTGTGCAACGTTGCTGTTTATCAATACTTATCTCAGTTTCTTCATATAGTCATGGAAATTATATATCCTTGCAGATAGGTACAGAGCTTTCCTCAGTTCTCTTTCTCATATATTACCAAACTCATCATTTGTACCTAATTGTGAATCAAAAACATTTGATTCATAAAGTAAATAGGCCAAATTATCCAGAAGCAGAATCTTTCCCTTTGTGATCCTCAAACCTGATATCCAGAAACTCTACCATCTAGACTGCTCAAGGATGAAATATTTGGCTCAATCATCTGAATGACTTCAAATAAGCTACTATTCCAAGAGATTTTCTAGAAAGCCTGCATGTCAGGGGCTATGGCTATTGACAGAACAAAGAAAAGTGTTTTCTGCCAAACTGTGCTGACCACAGTTCACTGATTCTGAAAAACATCAATTCTTAGTCGTTGTTGGTTTTCTTTTTTGGCCACTTTTCTTCATTCACAGTTGCATTTCATTTACTTAAGATAGAGTCCACATCAAGAAGCTGTTAATTTGCATGACCTTTTGAGCAGGGCATAGCTGTGGGTTGTTTTTGAAAACTGCATCCTAAATAAGATCTCAGGATCACACCTAAGGAGAAGGGTGATTCTACTACTCTGTTTGTGGCAGAAATATTCATCTGAGTTTGCCAACTGATTTCCTCTGTTGCCAGTGCATGGGGAGAACATATTTCCCAACTTCCACTGTAACTGGGCTGCAG
Organism: Bison bison bison; assembly: GCF_000754665.1. Taxonomy (NCBI): domain Eukaryota; kingdom Metazoa; phylum Chordata; class Mammalia; order Artiodactyla; family Bovidae; genus Bison; species Bison bison. Next base: position 7,954,521 of record NW_011495057.1, on the reverse strand, counting down.
ACACGTGACTGAGTTCTGCTCAATGGCAGCAGCTGATGTCACTTCTTCCACTACAGCTCTACAGGTATTCCAGGCAAACCTTCACCAGCCTTCTCCAGCTGCTGCAATCTGGGGAGATGAACACACATATGGTGTAGTTACAAGATGGAGGAATTTCATTTGTCCTGCCTTGGACTTGGTGTGATGGGGAAATAAACTTTTATTGTGTTAAGCCATTGGGATTTTGGCATTTATATTGCAGAATAGCCGAGTTTCATGAGATTAACTGATGGAAAACATTGACACATTTAAGGAGTGCCGTCACTCTTTAAGTGTTGGCTTCCCTGGAAGAGCCATGAGTTTAGCTATGAAGAATCCATGACACACGGGCTTCCCTGGTGACTCAGTGGTAGAGAACCAACCTGTCAATGAGGTGGGTGTTTGATTCCTGGGTCAAGAAGATCTCCTGGATAAGGAAACGGCAACCCACTTCCAGTATTCTTGCCTGGAAAATTCCGTGGACAGAGGAACCTGGTGGGCTGCAATCCATGGGGTCACTAAAGAGTTGGACATGACTTAGCAAAGAAACAACAACAACAGCCAAGACACACAGCCTACAACATCAAAGCCATTTTCATGGCCCATGTGAGCTCCGATTATCCGATTATCTAGGATGGCTCTTTGCCTTTCTTTAAGGAGATAAGAAACCTAATAATCCTTGGAAACTTATCTAGCTCAGGTGTTGAGACTCTCAAGAAAATTTTCCTGATCCTTTTTTCTGGATTAGATGCCTCTCTTATGTATCTCTTAGATATATAATATGTGTATGTATGTGATATGTGGCTGAGCTGGTAAAGAATCCTCCTGCAATGCGGGAAACCTGGGTTCAATCCCTGGGTTGGGAAGATCCCCTGGAGAAGGGAACACTACCCATTCTGGCTTGGAGAATTTCATGGACTGTATAGTCTGTGGGGTCACAAAGAGGTGGACATGACTGAGCGACTTTCACTTCACTTGTGTATCTCTAGTGTGAATGTGCTTTCTATCATTGTAATATTCATGCTATTATTATTATTTATTTGCTCCCTCCCCAAACCCCAGTTAACAGTCCCTTGAAGATAAATAATGTGGTTTTATTCCTTTTTGTTTTCCCAGTGCCTAGCACAATGCTTTTCATACAGTGTTTGATGAGCCTTTGTGGAAGGAAGAAAAGAAGAGAGAAAACACGCTTAAACAAAATATCCAAACACAAAGATGGCTTTCCAAGCAGACCTATAGGGAGCGATTCCCTCAACCCAACTGTGCTTTATGAATCTTTGTAATAATAAAGCACATATTTCCCCATGCAGGAAGGACAATCTGATGCATTATGTTCCCGTTTCCACCTCTTACATCATTGTCTCAGTATGAAGGCACAGAGGAGTGTGGGGAATCTACGGACGGTACACAATGCAGCTCACAGGAGACTGATGACAACCACACCTAGGAAAGAGCATGACTTGAATCACTGAACAAAACTACAGCTCCTGCCGCTTCTCAAACAACTATAGGGACAACTGACTGTGTCAGTTAAGGCATGTGTTATTAGCATTGCTTGAGTTTTGTCCAGGTTCTTAAAGTTATGACTGTAGCTTGTTCAAAGTCCTAAAATGAAGTGTAATGAACATAGGGCTTACAAGAGAGAACTCTGGGATTTGTTGGGAGATTTAGTCTCTCTGGGGGCTTCCATGGTGTCTCAGACTGTAAAGAGTCTGCCTGCAATTCAGAAGACCCGGATTCAATCCCTGAGTCGGGAAGACTCCCCTGGAGAAGGGATTGGCTACCCACTCCATTATTCTTGCCTGGGGAATTCCATGGACAAAGGGGCCTGGCAGGCTATAGACCATGGGGCCGCAAAGAGTCGACACAGACTGAGTGACTAACGCTTTCATTTTCACTTAGTCTCTCTGGGTCTGTTTTTCACCTACAAAATTAGGAGAACTAGATCTCAAATACCCCCTCCCCCCCCCAAATACTATAATTTTGTGCAATTTTCATTACAATATATTTATTTTAAATGTAAGTCATATATATTTTTGGAGAAGGAAATGGCACCCCACTCCAGTATTCTTGCCTGGAAAATCCCATGGACAGGGGAGCCTTGTGGGCTAAAGTCCCTGGGGTCCCAAAGAGTCAGACACAGCTAAGCAACTAAGCCCAACTAATCCCGTATTTATTTTTTTATCACAGGCAATCTAAAAAATTCCATGGCTATGTTTGTGACTGTGTTCAGAATTTTAGGAGGTTCATGTGCTTCCATAACTGGTCAAAATATCATTTTCTCCTGTATTAAGCAGTCCTTTGTCTTATGGTTTAGAAAGGTGAAATAGTTGTAAAAATCATATATTCAGTTAACTCAATTGACTACTAAGAGTTCAAAATTGTGTCTGCAGAACATCCAAGATCATAGTCAATTTGCTTTTCAATTGATTATCTAAGATCCCTGTATTTACCTGTGAAAAGAAAATATCAAGTCAGAAATTCAGGGATTAGGGTTAATGCCTTGAAAATATGCAAGCAAGCGCACCCACAACCACAGATACACACAAGATTTAGACAGCTGACTGCTGTGGAAAGAAAATTATTATTCAGGGCAAGAGAATAAAGATAGTACTGGAGAAAGAAGACTTAAAGATTAACAACAACAGCAACAACAAAATTTAAAAGAAATAATATGGAACAGTTTAGAATATATCTCAAAACAGAGGTAAAATGGTTCTGATGTCTAGAGAGAAACCTAGTGTGTTAATTTCCAGGGTAGGCTGGAAAGAGAACAGGGGAATGCAGGGGCTAGTGACTCAGATAAGAAACACCAGAACAACATTCTAGATTTAAGGGATGTGAAATGAAAACTAACAATCTAACATGAACAACAAAATTAGAAACTGGGACAGAAGCTTAAACAATAAAAAAAAAAAAAAGCTGTAAAAACAGGGACTATAAAAAGAGAATGAATAGTGGCAATTGTGGTTATTTCAAAGAATACGGATGGAAGTAGTCAGCTGGTTGGTTTCACTGCTGATGATTGTCTGATATTGCTCAGACAATACTGTGAAGTAAGAGATTGTGGGCCAGCCAGAAACCAAAACGTCTGATTCGACCCTCACAACTGTGACAGATCCTGCTCCCAGACTGTCTAAGATAAAATCCTTTGATGGAAAATATTGCCAGTACTGTTTCTCTTCTTGTGTAGGCTATCAGAGTGAGTGCTCCTGGTTTGGTATGCTAGAGTTTCTATGATTTCATTGCAACTGTTAATTGTTCCCTGGAGACTTGGGGCTTGTGTCTGGAATTTTACTGATTTCCAACAAAGGTTTATATTAAATTTCTCAGTTAAGAATGCTGTAAGGGTGATTTATACCACCATCTGTCAGTACCCTCCACGTGACAGAGTAATTTCACTTACATAATAGAGCTAATATCTCTTTCCTGATATAGCATTTCCTGCAGCTCTCTGTCACAGAGTTTTAATTTAATGCTAACAAGGAAAATCCATATTTCCTTTCTGTCTATGTAACTACTGGTAGGTTTCTTCCTCTGCTCTATACACACTTAAAAGGTAGCCCATGACAAACGGAATGTTTTTTCCTGACTTAAATTGCCGTCCTGAAAAATAGTCCCAACCTCAGGTGCTTCCTTTATCCACATGAGTGTCTAAGTTATTCATTCATTCTTCTATCCTTCCCACGTATATTTCTTGAGAGTCCAGACTCCCCAACAGAGACTTAGGCACAAAGAGCTGGTAGCCAAGTCCCCTTAGAGCTGATATCCTAGGACAAGCACTAGAAAATTAAACAAATAGCTAAATAAAATGATGTCTGAGAGGGACATTTGTTAGGAAGGAAGGATTTAGAGAGGGGTAACATCCCTTGGACTGCAAGGAGATCCAACCAGTCCATTCTGAAGGAGATCAGCCCTGGGATTTCTTTGGAAGGAATGATGCTAAAGCTGAAACTCCAGTACTTTGGCCACTTCATGCGAAGAGTTGACTCACTGGAAAAGACTCTGATGCTGGGAGGGATTTGGGGCAGGAGGAGAAGGGGATGACAGAGGATGAGATGGCTGGATGGCATCACTGACTCGATGGACGTGAGTCTGAGTGAACTCTGGGAGTTGGTGATGGACAGGGAGGCCTGGCGTGCTGCAATTCATAGGGTCGCAAAGAATCAGACACAACTGAGCGACTGAACTGAACTGAACTGAATATGGAAGTGGGGGTTCCCGGGTGGCTCAGCAGTAAAGAATCTGCCAGCCAGTGCAGGAGACATGGGTTCCATCCCTGGGTTGGGAAGATCTCCTGGACAAGGAAATGTCAACCCACTTCAGTATCCTTGCCTGAAAAATTCCATGGGCAGAGGAGCCTGGTGGGTTACAGTCCAGAGGGTTGCAAAGAGTCAGACATGACTAAGCAATGAAACAATAGCAATACGGGAGTGAGAAGAACTGGAGAACTCAGTGAAACCTCTCTTAGGAGGTGATTATGAGCTGAAATCTGTAGGGAGGGAAAGGACTCAGCGAGAAGCATGGATGACGTGAAAGCCTTGTGGGTAATTATGGCTCTCTCAACATACTGACTAAAATTTTCTTTAAAAAAACAAAACCGTGTCTTTCTTTTTTTATAGATGATCTAACACAAGTAGAAATAGATCAAATATATTAATACATTTAGTTGAGTCAAAATACAAAATTATTTTTAGGTCTCTTCTTGTAATCCACACTCTGGTAAAATAGTGCTTTTATTATTATTTATGTAGACCATTTTAAAGTCATTATTGAATCTATTACAATATTGCTTGTTTTACACTGATTTTTTGGACTTGAGGCAGGCTTGTGGGCTCTTAACTCCCCGACCAGGGATTAAATCCTTACCCCCTGCATTGGATGGTGAAGTCTTAACTATTGCAGCACCAAGGAAGTCTTTGTTTTGTTACTGTTTTTTAATTCATGTAAATAAATTTATTTTACTTTAAATTGAGTGTATTGTTTGTCGTATCTTGAGAAAAATGAGATATCCACAAGTAATTAAAAAGCATTGGGAACTGCTGCCCTATGGAGTCAGGATCTTCTCATTTCATTGGTTAACTTTGCAACCTCCCTCCCTTGTTTTTGTTTAGTTGCTAGGTTGTGTCTGACTCTTTTGTGACCTCATGGGTTGTAGCCTGCCAGGCTCCTTTGTCTATGGGATTTCTCAGGCAAAAATACTGGAGTAGGTTGCCATTTCCTCGTGGCTCAGATGGTAAAGAATCTGCCTGCAATGTAGGAGACCCAGATTCGATCCCTGGGTCAGGAAGATCCCCTGGAGAAGGGAATGCAAACCCATTCCCATATTCTTGCCTGAAGAATTCCATGGACAAAGGAGCCTGGCGGGCTACAATCCATAGTGTTGCAAAGAGTCAGACATAACTAAGTGACTTACATACACCAGATGCCATTTCCTTCTCCCGGGGATCTTCCTGACCCAAGTCTCTTGCTTTGGTAGGCAGATTCTTTACTGCTGAGCCACCACAGAAGCCCACAACCTCCCTTAGCAGGGGTATATAGAGAGTCCTAGTGAAGGGCCCAAGTTTCACTAGCAGTGTATGGAACTGTAAGCTTAATTCAGAATGTTTGTAGCAGATGTACACGGCTGACAATGTTCAGGGTGCTATATTGTTTCATAGCAACAAACGCACCATGGATTTTTCTTAAGCAGATCATCATAATCTTTAATAATATGTCTGGGTAACAAAGAAATCTATCATATTCTCTACAGAGCAATCAAGGAATTAATAGGATAATGCAAGGTATTCTGCCTTTGAGAAAATAAGGCATGAAAACATCCATCCACAGTTTTCTTCCATGGACCAATGCAAATAATACACCACAATCAAGCTTATTTGTTTGATTCTTAAATATGATCTATCAGCTTCATTTCTTATTCTAGTTTCCTATCCACCATCTATGCAGCCATGGATTGATGGCAATGCCCATCATTTCTGCTTTGATGACTTCAATAGTTTTCTAAGTGGTGTTCTGGTTTGTTTGTTCATTTTTTGGCAGCTCCATCTAGATACAGAAGGGAGTTAAGAGTGGAAATCTCTTCAGAAGAGGGGGGTTTGACAAGTGTCTCCTGGCCCCATTTTTGGAAGAGGTAAAGGGTTATAAGCACCCAATTTACTTGGTTCTCTAGTTTGCTTGGGGTAGAGGCAACTGATTACTGTTGGTCACAAAATTCATCAGGTTTTTCTGTAACATCATATGGAAAGCCCAAAGGAACTTTTTGGCCAACCCAATACACACAAGCTCTGCTCCAACTTTTCCTTTTCCTCTTCCCTCTCCCCTGATGAAGCCAGGTTATTTCTGTGTGTGTGTGGTTTTGTTTTTTTTTTAAGAAATACAAACTAGGTCTCAATAATCATGGTATAAAAGCAGTTGATCTTTTTTCCCTTTCCTAGAGAATGGTATCCAACCTCCTTAAGTAGAGGAAAACACTCCTAAGCTGCCTCTAGCTCGCCTTCCAGGTTTTCTGCCTACCGGTCCCCTCCCTGCTATCCAGCCTCTGTACCCTACATGCTCCAGCCACACTGCTGCTGCTGCTAAATCCCCCCAGTTTCTGAATATTCCATGTTTTCTTTTATGTCTCTTTATCTCTGCATGGTCTGCTTTTCTCCAGAGTACTTTTTACAGCCCTCAAACCTTGCAAACCACTACTTTGAATTCAGTATTCTTTTCATGACTGCTTCTTTTATGAAGCCTCAACTTCCACCAGCAGAGTTAATCACGCTGAAATCTGCATTTCCCAAAGCATTAGCCTATACCTTTGAATAACACCTTTCATGGCACTGAGAT
>NW_011495057.1:7947136-7947575 GCF_000754665.1 Bison bison bison | reverse complement strand
TGTATGTATATGCATTTTTTTCAGATTCTTTTCTCTTATAACTTATTATAAGACATTGAGTGTAGTTCCCTGTTGGTTATCTATTTTATACTTAGCAGTGTGTATATATATGTTAATTTCAAACTGTTAGTTCGTCCTTCCCCTCTTTTCCCCTTTGGTAACCATAAATTTGTTTTCCTCTGTCTGTGAGTCTATTTCTGGCACAATTTCTTCCTTGGACATTCAGGGGAAGAAATTGAAATATAAGTGTAAATTAGAATAAACACACATTTTGTTTACTTTTTCTGCTCTTTCCAAGAATATTGTACTATATCTTCCCGTGAGATAAATGAAATCTGTCACTCTGAGGCATGCCCTTATAAAATGTGAAATTAACCCAAGGAGAAACACCCCAAGACACATATTAATCAAATTAACAAAGATCAAACACAAAGAACAA
>NW_011495057.1:7946610-7946954 GCF_000754665.1 Bison bison bison | reverse complement strand
TTCCCTTCTCCAGGGGATCTTCCCAACACAGAGACTGAACCCTCAACTCTTGCATCTCCTGCATTGCAGGTGGATTCTTTACCACTGAGCCACCAGGAAGCCAATTAAAGTTAGAGTCTTTAAAATTTTGTGTGTTTGTGTGTATACTTTGTATATTCAAGCACAATGCATATCACTTCATTCTACCTCAGCCATTGCTTCCTGATTTAACATTTTATCATCATCAGGTTCTGGGTACCCTGAGGCAGCCATTATCTAACACAACTCACTTTTGTATAGTTATTCCTTGACCCAACTCCAGGCAATAGTGCAAAACCTTTTCAAAAAAGACAAGAAACACAAGA
>NW_011495057.1:7894636-7946510 GCF_000754665.1 Bison bison bison | reverse complement strand
AAAAATGCTGTGTTTCATTAAAAGCAGAACCAATAAAGTCATCAACATTTATTTCTATGATATGTATTCAAGCCATTCCATTTCTTTCTCTTTTTGGAGTATAGTTGATTTACAATGTTGTGTTAATTTTAGTCGTATGGCATAGTGATTCAATTACGTGTATACATATATTTGGGCTTCCCTAGTGGCTCAGATGGTAAAGAATCTGCCTGCAATGTGTGAGACCCAAGTTCAATCCCTGGGTTGGGAAGATCCCCTGGAAAAGGGAATGGCAACCTACTCCAGTATTCTGGCCTAGAGAATTCCATGGACAGAGAAGCCTGGAGTGCTACAGTCCATGGGATTGCAATGAGTCAGATGCAACTGAGTGACTAACACTTTCACTTAATACATATATTTAGTCTTTTTTAGATTCTTTTCTCATATAAGTTATCACGGAATATTGAGTAGAATTCCCTGTGCTATACAGTAGGTCCTTGTTGGTTTATATTTCATATAATGTAGCATATATGTTCATGAACACAGAGGGGGGAGCAAGAAGGATAAATCAGAAGCCTGGGATGAACTCAGTCAAATGTTGAGTCCATTTCTGATCCCTTCCATTCTCTGCCTTCACTTCTTTTCTGTTCTATTAATACTTGCCTTCACCTGTTACGCTTGGAAATCTCTTGGTCCTTGACTTGACTTTATGACAGATATGCTCTTACTCCATTACCTTAGAACACTTATTTAATTTCAAAGTTGAACCCTTCCTGAAGACTGATTCTTTCAGGTCATCTCAGAAATCTGCCCTCAGTAATCCTCCATTCGAATACCCTTGTTGTCTGAATGAACTCAGATTTTTTTAAAATCGAGTAAGTCATCATCCAGTTTGGTTATCAAATGAAGTAATACAGTCACCATTCCATTTCAGGATGTTTTCCATATATTCTCATTGTGTGAATAAATACTTTCAGAGAAAGCTATTGAATGGATCTCTGACTAATTGAACATCTAGTAGATCTAACTGCTCATTTCTAGCTATTAAGAATTCTACAAATAATCAGAAAGACAGAAAAATATACCTACTCTTATTTTTTTAATTTCACAGTAATATATACAATAACAAAATGTTCACATGCACATAATATACGAAAGTAATAAAATTCTGTATCCCCTAAAAACTTCTTGTGAGTCCCCCAGTTGCACACACTTTCTTGCCCAGCAAGATATATGGTCCAAAGATCATCACCACACAGCCAAAAATAGCAATAAAACCACACGAAGCAGCCAACTATCACAAGATAGAAACAACAGAATAAGACCTAAGGTTTCAGATATCAGAATAACAGCTAAAATATATAATATCACACATATTATGATTTGAATTGTGGTATTGGAGAAGACTCTTGAGAGTCCGTTGGACTACAAGGAGATCCAACCAGTCCATCCTAAAGGAAATCAGTCCTGAATATTCATTGGAAGGACTGATGCTGAAGCTGAAACTCCAATCCTCTGACCAACTGATGCGAAGAACTGACTCATTTGAAAAGCTCCTGATGCTGGGAAAGATTGAAGGCAGGAGGAGAAGGGGATGACAGAGGATGAGATGTTTGGTGGCATCACCGATTCTGTGGACATGAGTTTGAGTAAGCTCCGGAAGTTGGTGATGGACAGGGAATCCTGGCGTGCTGCAGTCCATGGGGTTGCAAAGAGTTGGACACGACTGAGTGACTTAACTGAACTGATTATGATTTTAAGTATATGAAGGATCATAAAAATAATCAAATAGATCTGAAAAAAAAACAAAGATAATGTTTTCATTGGAGGAAAAAATATAATAGCAGAATTAAAATTCAATAGAGTGTCAGAAAGCAAATAGGACAGAGAGGGAAAAATCAATCTATGGGAAGAATGATGTAAGGAAATATAAAAAAATCCAGCACAAAGATACAAAGAGTTAGAAAATAAATAGAAGAGGCTGAATGAATGGAAGATGGATTGAGAAGTCTTGGCATCTATCTATTTAAAATTGTAGCTAGAGACAAGAGGTATAATGAGAATGATCAGGCCTGGTCCAAGAAGTTTTCTTTTTATAATATCTAAAATCATGCACATGACTTTCTTAGGCACAAACCTCAACACTTATGGCATTGTATACTCCTTGGTAGATTTTCTTTAAAAAGAAAAAGTAGCATATCTGTAGTTATATTGATGTTCCTTTAAAAGCTGAGACAGCTGTAGCACTTAGAAAAGCATGAAATCCTTCTCTCTTATATTCAGCAGGGAAGCACCACATTTTATACTAAACAGTTCCTATTTGCTCAAATGACTAGTGAACTAAGACTGTGACTTTGCCATTATGAGGTCTCACTCTTAAGCTATTTTGGTCGAGCCTACATCCCAAAACATAAGGAAATAACAATATTTAGTGTGATGTTGCATTCATTCCAGTGGGTCACAAAGCAGCCTCATAAAAATGCATTCTACTATTCTAGGTATCAGTCTAGAATAACCATTAACCATAGGTAACAGAAAGGATTACTGATTATGGCCACTCATTCTATCCCCAAACTTATTTTTTTCTTTGCTGAGATTCTTAGTTCTGCTGCTGCTGCTAAGTTTCTTCAGTCATGTCCAACTCTGTGCGACCCCATAGACATCAGCACACCAGGCTCCCCTGTCCCTGGGATTCTCCAGGCAAGAACACTGGAGTGGGTTGCCATTTCCTTCTCCAATGCAGGAAAGTGAAAAGTGAAAGTGAAGTTGCTCAGTCATGTCCAACTTTTAGCAACCCCATGGACTGCAACCTACCAGGCTCCTCCGTCCTTGGGATTTTCCAGGCAAGAGTACCAGAGTGGGGTGCCATTGCCTTCTCTGTTCTTAGTTCTAGAAAATTCCAAATATACACTGTCCCATAGTGAAAAATACCCAGAGGACATATAAGGAAACATTAAGCATAACTCCCAAAGGCAAACATATCCACAGTCTTTACTATGCAACTGCAGAGTATTACACCATCCTCAAACCTACACAGCATATTAAAAAGTATCACTTTGTCGACAAAGGTCCACATTGTAAAAGCTTTGGTTTTTCCAGTAGTCTTGTACGGATGTAAGTTGGACCATAAAGAAGGCTGAGTGCTGAAGAATTGATGCTTTCGAATTGTGGTGCTGGAGAAGACACTTGAGAGTTGCTTGGTCTACACGGAGACCAAGCCAGTCAATCCTATAGGAAATCAACCCTCAATATTCACTGGAAGAATTGATACTGAAGCTGACTTTGGCCACCTGATGCAAAAAGTGAGTTCATTGGAAAAGATCCTGATGCTGAGAAAGATTGAAGGCATAAGGAGAAGGGGGCAACAGAGGAGGAAATGATGAGAAAGCATCACTCACTCAGTGGACATGAATCTGAGCAAACTCCAGGAGATAGTGAAGGACAGGGAAGCCTAGCATGCTTGCTGCACTCCATGGGGTCACAAAGAGTTGGACACGACTGAGAGACTAAGCAACACCCCAATTCATTCTCAAGGCTCTCACCTTTAAAGTATAACCCTTTTCCATTCATATTCAATAAAAAGTTGTAGAACAGAGAATAACGTTTGTCTTATTGGAGGTTTTACAGGAACATCTTGACTTGACCTGTGTGGACAGTTGTAAGAACAAAAGATTCTGACATGAAGTTTGCAACAACCAAGTACATCCCTTCCCCTTTTAGTATAAAAGAAACCTGAATTCTAACTCTCAGAAGATAGTTCTTGGGGACACTAGTCCACCATCGTTTCAGTCTGCTGTCTTTCTCAATAAAGTCGCTATTCTTTTCCCCAACAACTCATTTCTAGATTCACTAACCTGTTGTGCAATGAGCAGTTTATAATAAATCTGTGGCATAATTTCCCTACCACTGTCTAATCACTTACCATGTAATTTCATAGTGGTCTGTTAGCATGTGATTCAGCCACTACTTTCACAAGGGTTTCACTCATCCTTGTATCTCCAGTACTAAGCATACTTGTATCTCCAGTACTAAGCCATATAATAAATATTAAATACTGTACAGACAGGTAAACTATGATATAGCAGATAGCCAGTTAACATCAGTTAGTTAGATAAATGGAGGTATGAATATTTGTAAGAAGAAGGGATGGATGGAAAGATGAAGAGAAGAAAAAATACTTTCTTGTGTTTCTTCTAATAAGAACATTTTAAAAGAATAAACATGCTACAATGAGGCTAGAGTCTGATATAAAGCTCACTTGCAAAATGATTTAAGACAAGTTTTACTAATTCTCTCAGAATAATAAACATAGCAGTTGCTTCTGTTGAAGTTGAAATGATTAATGAAATCGTGGACTGAATTGTTCGCCTCCCTTTGCCAGAAGTACTCCCTGAAAGTACGTTAAAGCGTTTAGGGACATGCACCGGCTTTTTCAAATCCTCATTTAGTTCTGCAGCTGGCTCAAGCCAAGTTCTGGCACAATCACTTTCATCTGAGAAGTAATGCCATCTTTTAAATTAGAGGGTGCAGTGAACTGAGGACCATACCCAGAGGACACAAATGGAAATCATTTAGAGTTGCCTGATCTTTCCTTTCACTCAAAACCAACACAAAACAAGCTAGTTCAGCAAATTGAGGCTATAAATAATACACAACACTTCATCATTTCGGTTACCTCTTTGTACAGCATCCAAGACATCCTACGGGCCTGGATAGAGCAGCCTTATTAGAACTCCAAGGGGAAGGGGTAACCACTAGGCGGCTAATCACAATACTGTCAAATTGCTACATCAAACGACTATAATTCACTGAATAGGGCAGTTATTAAAATTCCAAGCTGTCTCTACTATGTGACCAGAATGATAATGACAATACAGTCAGCCTTCCTTGCACACAATGAGACACATCAGGAAAGACATAGGTCCTACCATCTCCAGTATCTGTTCTGTGCAAGCTACCCTCCAAAAATAAATAGCATGATGTGTTTCGTGCCTTCTCTGAGGTGACAGCGTTTGTGCAGAAGAAAATGTCCTAGTTCCACAGAAAGCCCTGATGTAAGTTAAGGTCTTAACGTTTTATAAATCACAGTACAGAACTCTGCACTAAAACCACCTTTCACAACTAAGAAAAGCAACAGCAAATTAGCTAATTAGCATAAGAATGTACAAACTCTGTTGTCTCTTAAGTGCCCTTATTAAGTATTCTAAATATAGTCATTTCAATTGTAAAATTTACAAATTATTTTCTTTTTTCTTATAATAAATCTTGCACCCTTGTGACAAATGCTATAATCCTCACTAGGCAGAAAAGCCCTAAGCTAACATAAAATGAACTTTTTATGAAATCTATGAATCTAGAAGAGAAGCAATTGAATTAGTCCTGGCACCAACTTAAAAGACACTTCGATTGGAAAATTATCAAATTTAACCCAGTGAAACTCAGTTATGGTTTAAGGAAAAGCAGTTAAAATAAGTTTTGAATTAATCATTCCTCCTGATCAAGGGAAAAATACACTTATGGAAAACATAAAACTTCATAACTATGATTAGAGAATTATTTTGTTCTGAAAACAAATTAGTTAGAACATTACTACCTGAAAGCAAAATTTAAAATCACTTACTAATGACAAGCTTCCATTCTGTATGAGGAGGCAGATTGCAAAGAAATATCAGAGCATTGTGTTTTTTCTGCACTGTTTCAAGTATGGAAAACAGTAGTAGTGAGCATTTTTGTTTACTGAAAAGATATTTAAGCTAATAAAATTGAATGTTATTATAAACATGGTAGTTGAATTTTACTTTTTCTAAATTCTCCATTATGGATAGATAGATGATAGATTAATAGATGATTAAATAGATAGATGAAACATAAATATAAAATCATTAATTCCTAGATTTAGAAAGGCATTTTTTAACGTCAGTTTTGTCAGAATTCAAACCTGACATGAGCTGGTTTAAGTCATCTCTTTAAGGAGGAAATCTCTCAAGGTCAAGCATTTAAACAAAGGTTCAAGGGCCCTATGGATCTTATTTGTCTCCCATCCTCAGATAAAGTGAAGCTTACCAAACAAAACACAGATTCTTCTCTGATAAAATGGCTTCCAACCAGTGGGATATGAACCACTAAATGTCTCCTGGTTATTGCAAAGGGCCTGAATATTCATTTGAGTTTCACCTAAATAAACTGTAATTTCATTGATTAAATAATGCTTATATATATTTGCATATTAATATTCTTTAAAGGTTATTAATAAAGCTTATCCATTTACAAAGGCAAAGATAATTTACAGGCTGAAAATTTCAAGTCTACGAAGGTGACCTCTGTGTGCCTGCATAGGCAGGCGTGTCAGACTGCAATCCTACAGACTTAACTCACCAGGGTCCTCTGTTCATGGAATTTCCCAGGCAAGACTGGAGAGGGTTGCTCTTTCATTCTCCAGGGGATCTTCCTGACCCAGGGATTGAATCCACATCTCCTGCATCTCTTGCGTTGGCAGGCAGATTCTATACGTCTTGAGCCATCAGGAAAGGTGACCGTTCTACTCCAACTAAGCCATAAGCTTGATGCATTGCCAAAGCAAACCCCAATAGACCTCTTATAAGGGTTAGCAAGAATCAGAGATTATTCAAATAATTCTAACGTTTATGTAGAGGAGTAAATGTTTGAGAAAAGCAAAGCAGGTTTGTGAAAATGAAGACTGATGTGGAAGAATGAATTAAACCATGTTATAAAGACGTAGGAACTTTAAAAAAGTATAATGGAGGTTTAAAGCTCATATGGCCAAGGCATTTTCTTCCTAGATTTTGCACCATTAGCCCTGCTCCAGAAGGATTTTCCAAGTCAAGACTCTCAAAATAGAGATTCCATTCACTATTCTATAATGTTATTTAATTTTTAGAATTTGGCTGTTTGGTCCATGTACAATTTGTCATGGTGCTAAATATGATAGGAATATCACTAATTTTAAAATACATATCCAGTAACCCTACTAATAGATACTATATACTGATTTAAAGCATTATCCTTATCAAATATAAATCCTCATAAGTGTGTGGTAATCAAACAATGAAATTAACTTAAAGGTTTTTATTAAAGGAAAACAGTTTTGTGAAGGACCTTCATTTTTTAAAATTTTATTTAAAAAAATATTTATTTTTGACTGTACCATGCAGCAGGATCTTAGTTTCCTAAAAGAAAGAAAGTGAAGTCACTCAGTTGTATTCAACTCTATGCGACCCCATGGACTGTAGCCTGCCAGGCTCCACCGTCCATGGGATTTTCCAGGCAAGAATACTGGCGTGGGTTGTGATTCCCTTCTCCAGGGGACCTTTCTGACCCAGGGATCAAACCCAGGTCTACAGCACTGCAGGCAGACGCTTTACCATCTGAGCTATCAGGGAAGTACCTAGTTCACTGATCAGGGATCAAATCCATGCTGCCTCCATTGAATACTTGGAGTCTTAACCAGTGGACCACCAGGGAAGTCCTAACTTAAAGTTTCCTTAGTAGAAAACTGGTTAAAATAAGAATGGAAAAAAAAAAAAGGCTTAGTCATTATAGAATCTTTTGCTGCCACTAAAATGATTATTTAGATAAACATTTACTAATAATCAATATCCCCTTTATTAAACTAAAAATGCATGTTTCAGAAAAAGATGTATATCGGTCAAGTTTTATAAACTATTTTTGTGTCTGCATATAACATAGTATTTATAGAAGAACAGATGCCAAGATGGATTTGCACATGACCTTCATTTCTCTATCCTTTCTGTCATTTGTTAAATTTGATTTTTTACTTTTTGCCAATAAATTGATACATGCTTTATCCCTGTGGACACATGCCTTTACCACCTAACATATTTTAGGCTCACCCCTATAATGAAAGAGGGGCCCTGGCCACTTAGCCTTGTGGTGACGAGGGAAATAGCACACAGCTGCACATCTGCCTTGAGCAGCCGAACCAAGCTCTCCTAAGTTCAGTCAGTTCGGTCTCTCAGTCGTGTCCGACTCTTTGAGACCTCCTGGACTGCATCACATTAGGCTTCCCTGTCCATCACCAACTCTCTGAGCCTATTGAAACTCATATCTATTGAGTTGGTGATGCTATCCAGCCATCTCATCTTCTGCTGTTCCCTTCTCCTGCCATCAATCTTTCCCAGCGTCAGGGTCTTTTCAAATGAGTCAGTTCTTCATATCAGACGGCCAAAGGATTGGAGTTTTAGCTTTTGCATCAGTCCTTTCAATGAATATTCAGGATCAATTTCCTTTAGGATGGACTGGTTGGATCTCCTTGCAGTCCAATAGACTTTCAAGAGTCTTCTTCAACACCACAGTTCAAAAGCATCAATTTTCCAGCACTCAGCTTTTTTTATTGTCCAACTCTCACATTCATACATGACTACTGAAAAAACCATACCTTTGACTAGATGGACCTTTGTTGGCAAAGTAATGTTTGCTCTTTAATATGCTGTCTATGTTGGTCATAACTTTTCTTCCAAGGAGTAAGTGTCTTTTAATTTCATGGCTGCAGTCACCATCTGCAGTGATTTTGGAGCCCAAGAAAATCAAATCTGCCACTGTTCCCCCATCTATTTGCCATGAAGTAAGTGATGGGATCAGATGCCATGATGTTAGTTTTCAGAACATTGAGCTTTAAGCCACCTTTTTCACCCTCCTCTTTCACTTTCATCAAGAGGCTCTTTAGTTCTTCACTTTCGGCCATAAGGGTGGTGTCATCTGCATATCTGAGGTTATTGATATTTCTCCCAGCAATCTTGATTCCAGCTTGTGCTTCCTCCAGCCCATTATTTCTCATGATGTACTCTGCATATTAGTTAAATAAGCAGGGTGACAAGTATACAGCCTTGACGTACTCCTTTCCCTATTTTGAACCAGTCTGCTTTTCCTTGTCCAGTCCTAACTGTTGCTTCCTGACCTGCATACAGATTTCTCAGGAGGCAGGTCAGGTGGTCTGGTATTCCCATCTCTTTCAGAATTTTTTACAGTTTGTTGTAAGCCACACAGTGAAAGGCTTTAGCATAGTCAATAAAGCAAAAGTAGATGTTTTTCTGGAACTCTCTTGTTTTTTTCGATGATCCAACAGATATTGGCAATTTGATCTCTGCTTGCTCTGCCTTTTTTAAATCTAGTTTGAACATCTGAAAGTTCACAGTTCACGTACTGTTGAAGCATGGCTTGGAGAATTTTGAACATTACTTTGCTAGTGTGTGAGATGACTGCAATTGTGCAATAGTTTGAGCATTTGTTGTCATTGCCTTTCCTTGGGATTGGAATGAAAACACTTTTTCCAGTCCTGTGGACACTGTTAATCTATCTATCAGAAAAGAAATGCTTAGCAATCCCTTGAAAAAGAGAACTGGACATTGACCTTTTCATTTTTTCACTTGGCAAAATACTATGAACAGTAAAATGCCGATGGCATCAGAACTGAAAAGTGAGATTGCTAGAAGAATTGGCTTGGCCTCATCAAGTTTCTCGTCTTTCAACACCATGTAGTGTGCTGATTGCTTGCTTATTAGTTTAGATCAGTACATTGTTAAGCTATGAGGGCTTCCCTCATACCTCAGTTGGTAAAGAAGCTGCCTGCAATGCAGGAGACCTGGGTTTGATTCCTGAATTGGGAAGATCCTCTGGAGAAGGAAATGGCAACGGACTCCAGTATTCTCGCCTGGAGAATCCCATGGACAGAGGACCCTGGCAGGCTGCAGTCCACGGGATCGCAAATGTTGAACACGACTGAGCAACTAAACCACCACCACCACCACCACCACATTGTTAAAAACATTGCCAGTGTAAGCTTTTATCTTGCATGGTACCATAACCATTTGAATATATGGCAGCATTCAATCACCTAACTTTATTTTAAACAAAATGTCTAGGATTCTTCAACTGAAAAATCCCAAGCTTATTCTTCTCTGATCACAGCCTTCTTTTCTTTAATTTCTATGAATGATTTTTCACATATACATCTGTTTGTTGACTCTTTATCCTTCCACTGTACTCAGTTGGCAATAATCACAATTTTGGAAAATTCAAATTGTCTGAATTCTCAACTATTATACAAGGAATGCTGAGTAAATCTACAGGGGGTGAAAAAAAAAAAAAAAACTGCAGAAACTTGAGAATTAGAGGCATTACAAATTCACGGTTTTCAGTTCAAACAGGATCTTCAGTGCTCATCTTAGTATCATTCTGGGATCCAAGCATCCTGCCATGTCTTGTCAATCACTGGCTTGCTTTCACTCTATTGCATGCTTCCGTATTCAATATTCCATTTATCTTCACTTCCATGAAATCTCTTACTCTACCACATCCTTCTTCCTCAATTTGAATTTTGAGGTCATAGTCTCCTACCTCACAAAGAAAATAGGACCATCAGAAAAGGACTCCACTCACTTTTCACCTCACTTGCCAATTGCCATGCATGTATATTTATCATGCATAGGCTTTCCATCTGCCTCAGTGGTAAAGAATCTGTTTGCCAATGCAGGAGACCTGGGTTCCATCCCTGAGTTGGGAAGATCCCGTGGAGAAGTAAAGGGCAACCCTCTCCAGTATTCTTGCCTAGAGAACCCCATGGACAGAGGAGGCTGGCAGGCTACAGCCATGGGGGTCAGAAAAGAGTCAGACATGACTTAATGACTAAACAATGACGACATTTTCATCATGTTGCCATTCCTTCTGTCATAATTGTTTTCCTATCTAAAGTTTCTTCACTCTTGTTAAAGTTTCTATCTTCCTCTTACTGCAACTGGAATTAATATAGCTTCTTTCTCCTGTATTAAAAACATCTTAATTTCTGGGTGCTTCCATTCAGCATTCAAACAGGTTTGTCTCTTTGTCTTAATTTTTCAGTCCCTCCTTTAACCAGTGTGAGCTGGCTCTTTCTTCCCTTCTTCCCCACCAACCTGCCTTGTCTCCTAAGCCAGTAATGAACCCATATTCCATTCAGTTATTCAAGAAAGAGATCTTTTGCTTGATCATTTGATTTCTCTCTTCCTTATAGCTTGTCAACTCTTAATATTTCTGTTTCACTCATTCATCCATTCATTCATCTCTATTAGTACAAATACAACTCTAGATTCAGTCACCAATTTCTGTTTTTACCAATGAGTGAAATACTTTTCTAACAAATGTCACTTTCTATGGTCTTGTCCTTCTTCAGTCTTTCCATGGCAACTAGAATTATACTTCTATCAATAAAATGCAAATCTGATTATATCAGTCACCCTATTAAGTTTCTCAATATTTAGGAAATTTTCCAGTGATGGTTTTGAAACTCTTCCTGACCTAGGCTCTGTAGTCTCTTCCTTAAACCTCACTCTTGAATTCTAAACTGTAGACATTCTAAACTGTAAACATTCTAAATGTTTAGACATACTAAACTGTAGACATGTAATAAATTACTGGCTGTTCTCTAATTTATATGCCTAATATTACTTTGGGCTTCCCTGGTGGCTCAGATGGTAAAGAATCCACCTG
Organism: Bison bison bison; assembly: GCF_000754665.1. NCBI lineage: Eukaryota > Metazoa > Chordata > Mammalia > Artiodactyla > Bovidae > Bison > Bison bison. The sequence continues at coordinate 7,935,029 of NW_011495057.1, read as the reverse complement.
CAATGCAGGAGACCTGGGATCAATCCCTGGATTGGGAAGATCCCTGGGAGGAGGACATGGTGATCCATTCCAGTATTCTTGGCTGGAGAATCCTCATGGACAGAGGAGTCTGGCGGGCTACAGTCCATGGGGCTGCAAAGAATCCAACAGGACTGAGTGACTAAGCACAGCACAATATTACTTCCTCTAGAGATTCTACACTACTGTCCCATGTGTCTAGAAGCTTACCTTCTCTTTCATTTCAGGTTAGATATCAAAACCCCCATAAGACATTTCTGATTCAGAGATAATAACACAGTGGTAACTATAGTGTATTTTAATTGACTATTAGTTTGCTCATAACCCAGGTAAGACTGTATGTTCTTTAAGGGAGACACAATGTCTTTTTCTAACTGTTTCCGGTGCTCACTGCAGTGCCTGGCTCAACCTGGATGCTCTATCAACACTTGGTGGATGACTGATGTTGGCCAATTGCCCAGAAATGTATGAGATAATAGAGATAAGACTTGTGACAATGGAGTAGAGTATCAAGCAGGTCAAAGCACCTGCATAATGAAATTAAGTATAAATCGAGACGTGTTGTTGTAACAGATATATTGACCAAGTCTGGTGAGAAGTTGTGCTGGAAACACCTTGCTGACTCAGGATTTTTAATAGCCCTTTATCTCATCATCATGTCCATCCTAAAGTCACTGGCCCTTGTCCAGTGGGTCACTTTAGTGGCTCCTTCTCCACCTACTCAAATAGTATTGAGAGGAGGAAAGTCTTGTCACATCTACTTATTGATTTTTTTTTTAATTAAACTAGCTAATTGAAGAGATAGTTTGGACATATTCTGCTTGCATTTGGTTTTGCAAATAACTCTAATGTGGTGATTCTCAGGTATGTGTGTCAGTTTCTCAATCATCTCTTTGCGACCCCATGGACTGTAGTCCGCCAGGTTCCTCTGTCCATGGGATTCTCCAGTCAAGAATATTGGAGTAGGTTGCCATCTCCTTCTCTGGGGGATCTTCCTGACCCAGGGATCGAATCTGCATCTTTTGTGTCTCCTGCATTGGCAGGAGGATTCTCTACCACTGTGCCACCAAGGAAGACGGTTCTCAAGTACAGTTGATGGCATCATCCTCCCTTGTTTGGTAGAGAAGTATGTCAGATTCACCTCCAAATTGTATCATATTCTACCTTCATGAAGAGACTTGAATCATTATCAGCGAGTGTCTCTGACCTACAAAGCCAATGTGAGGTGGGGAAGAGAGTTAGATATCTGTCTGTTCTGGGTAGTTGGTCATCACTGATTTAAAGTTACATATACTTAGGGTCAAGTAGAGTGTAATGAATTCTTATTATAAATCATGAATAAATTAGCTGTTATATTTTGAAAAAGTACAAAATAATAGCCTCTATTACTAAAAGATTTGGATTTTAAAGAAAAATCACCATAAAGGATGAATTTGTAGAATTTCCAAATTACAGACATAGAATGTGTATTAGGGTTGACTACAACAAATAAAATACTATAGGCCAATCACTGTTCTAAATGGTTTTCATATATTAACTCATTTTATTTTCAGAACAACTTCTTAAGCTATATAGTCTATGAGAGTATAAGTGAAAGTGTTAGTCACTCAGTCATGTAGACTCTTTGCAACCCCAGTCCGCCAGGCTCCTCTATCCATTGAATTCTCCAGGCAAGAATACTGGAGTGAGCTGCCATTTCCTCCTCCAGGGATTGAATCCAGGTCTTCTGCATTGTGGGCAGATTCTTTACACTCTGAGCCACCAGGAAATCCCAAGAATACTGGGTGGGTAGCCTATCCCTTCTCCAGCGGATCTTCCCAACCCAGGATTTGATCTGGGGTCTCCTGAATTGCAGGCAGATTCCCTGAGCTACCAGGGAAACCTGATGGAGTCTATAATTAGCCCTATTTTCTATTCAGAAAGATCAATGCACCTAACATTCACTCAAGAACACACATTTAATAAGCAGCAGAAGCAGGATTTGACCAGGAAATCTGGAACTAACATTTCTGTCTTAGCTAGTACTCAGTCCTCATCCAGTTCTCCCAAACTTCATATAGCAAGAAACAGAGTTCCAAAACATTTGGACAAATTGTCTAAGAGCTTTAATATCTGTGTTATTCATCTTATATATGGATCTCATTGTGCTTATTTTATTGGTAAATATTACTAACTCTATCTGCTGCCAGTTTCTTTGGATACTCTTTAGAGGAGGATAAAAATTATATGCATCCTAATAGACATAAAAAGTTCATTCAGCCCTAAATCTAATGTGGAACATAAAGTCTGACATTTTGAACTCTTGACAATTATGTGGAGAGCAATGGGAGGACTTCGTGATAATGCAGTTTCTTTATTCAGCTAACCAAGCTTGATGGCCTTCCATTTCCATTATAAAGAGTAATATAACCATTTCACAGGAAATGTTTTCACAATTGAATTCCACAATACCTTTGTCAAGTGCCCTCTGACTAGCTGGGTCTCTGTTCTGCATTGAGTAAAACAGACTATGGATAAGCTATTTGATAAAGTAGAAAGGTCACTGGCCTCAACTTCAAGAGGCCAGGTCGCTAAGTGTCAGCTCCCTTATTAATCAGTTCAGATATGGCTTCAACTCTTTGATTTTCCTGAGTGCTGGTTTCCTTCCTGGTGACATGTGTGAGGAACCTGGAATTGTACGAAAGGTTTAACAACTTCCGAAGCTCCACTGCGTAAGAAGAGGTGAAGGAGACCTCTATAAGCTTGCTTTATCCAAATGATATAGACAGGCCAGTGGAATTCCACATCAGTTCATAAGATATAACCCCAACTTCTAACACAGAAACTAAAAGTCTTTGGGGGAGAGAAAGGCAATTTCAAGGCTCCTTAAAGACTTGAACTGACACATAGGAATGTTTTCCAAAAAGAGAGGTAGAAAGATAGGATCTGATCCACTAAACGAGTTCGGAGCTCATTATGTAGAAAATCTCACAATGTCCAGAGAAATTCCTCCTTAAAAATTCTCTATAGGACTGGGTTACCTCTGTCTACGGCTCTTTCAAGCCTAGTGGCCTGGATCTCTGCCTCTGTTCTTCATCTTCTGCTGTACTTCAGCCTTATTTGATCCTAGTGCTTATCTCATTGACCCCTGATACCTGCCACTTGCTCCAACCCACTTTCTACTTACCTTTAACTATCTCTCACACCTAGTCTGATCCATATCTAGCTTTACCGGATTAACTTTAAAGCTCTCCACTCATTTCCACTCCTATTTTATAATCCCTGCACCGTTTCTCGAAGCACCTGGCCAGTCTGTATTCTACAACGACAAGGCAAAGCGTTTAAACTCATTTTGCTATTTATACGTACATCTCAATGAAAAAAACCAGTGTGGATTAAACATCATGATATTGTTAATATGAGGACATGCTACAATTCATCGTTTCTTTAGGAACTAAATGTGAAATTTCAATATGCATTAACACATTTGTGTTTTTCTTACATTTTCTTTTTGCCAGGAATGTGACTTTGCTGGCAATCCTGATTGTGTGATTGATTGTAACTTCTCTGTGGCTCTCTGGGACCTTCCTGAAAATGAAATCGACCATCTTTGAGTGATAATGTCAGTGGGATAGAAGGTGTCACTGAATAATGGTCTCCTGCTGCTGCTGCATAAATGCCAAGGTAAGCCAAAGGTATTTATGGGGAAAAAGTTCATACCAAGCTAAGATTTTTATTTTCAATGCAAAAGAAACTGACTCTGTGGTCAGCTATTGTTAGTAAAGTATATGCTACATGTAGATTTACTGAATGTGTATAATGGATATTCAAAGAAATTATAATATTCAAGTGATCAATTCTTATGTAAATCCAATATTCTAATCAGTTTTAATTAAAACTTGAGTTATTATGCATTTACCCACACCCTAAACAAGATTAGTTTCTCAGAAATGAAATACTTCCCTACATATAATATTTTAGCAATTAGAATCTCTCACTTTCACTTTTCACTTTCATGCATTGGAGAAGGAAATGGCAACCCACTCCAGTGTTCTTGCCTGGAGAATCCCAGGGACGGGCGAGCCTGGTGGGCTGCCGTCTCTGGGGTCGCACAGAGTTGGACACAACTGAAGCAACTTAGCAGCAGCAGCAGATTATATTAGGTACTTTTGAAACATGTTTTTTATACAGAAGAAATTGTGTAAATAACACACAAATATCTCAAAAATACACTATTCACTTTATTCTATAATGAAAAGGCATAAGACATTGATATTGATGGGACACTGGGGCATATTAACCAAAAATTTAATTTATAGTATGTATACTGTTCTTTTGACTCCCTGGTGGCTCAGATGGTAAAGAGTCTGCCTGCAACATGGGAGGCCTGGGTTCGATCCCTGGGTCAGAAAGATCCCCTGGAGAAGGAAATAACAACCCACTCCAATATTCTTGCCTAGAAAACCCCATGGATGGAGGAGCCTGGTAGGCTACAGTCCATGGGGTCGCAGAATCACACAGGATTGAGAGACTTCGCTTTCTTTCTTTCACTTTCTATACTGTATCTTTTAAGAAAACATAAGTGTATATTGCAAATATTTAACAGTAAGTTTACAATTATGACTTATTAAGAAGACATTCCAAATAAAACATCTACTTAGAAGGCACAGATGTTATGCATCAGATACATGTATAGGTAAGAGAGTTACATGATTTTCTTCCTCCAAATTTGGCAAAAATGTCTTACTCTTAGTTTTGTTTTATACTACAAGCTTTTCAGAATGGATTTTCTCTGTAGAGGAAGCAGTAAAATGAAATATAGATCCATCACATAGAATATTTTGGCCAATGAGAAGTAATGTGTAAGTCTGGGTATGTCCTTGGAAAACTCTACAACAAGAACTTGCCCTGAAATATTTGGATAACTGTAGCCCATTCTGAGTCTTTTGCTGGTGGCAGTCATTAGATTAAAAAATTGATATAATCTATAACCAAAAATATATGGACATATTAAAAAAAAGACTATTTTGTGAACTGTCTGAAAGAGGTTTGTTGTTGTTTTAGTTGCTAAGTTGTGTATGACTCTTTTGTGACCCCATGGACGGCACCCTCCAGGTTTCTCTGTCCGTGGACTTCTCCAGAGAAGAATATGACAGTGGATAGCCATTTCCTTCTTCAGGGGATCTTCCCAACCCAGGAAATCGAACCTGGGTCTCCTACATTTCTGGCAGATTCTTTACCATCTTAGCCATCAGGGAAATCAGTACGTATATATGGTAGAATATTGCTCAGCCATAAAAAGAGCAAAATAATGCCATTTGAAGCAACATTCATGGACATTCTAAGTCAGACAAAGACAAATACCTTATGATTTTGCTTATACATGTAATCTAAAAATAGGCTATGAATGATCTACAAAATAGAAATAGAGATATAAAAGATAAACTTATGGCTACTAGGAGATAGGAGGAGGAGGGATACATTGGAAGGCTAGGATTGACAAATACACACTACTATATATGAAATAGATAATAAGGACTTACTGTAGCACAGGGGATTCTACTCAATGCTTTGTAATGGCCTATATGGGAAAAGAAGCTGAGAAAGAATGGATACGTGTGTATGAATAACCAATTTACTTTGCTGCACACCTGAAACTAACACAACATTGTAAATAAACTATACTCCAATAAAAATTTAAAAGTAAAATAAAAAATAAAAACATGATTGGTAAATATGAAAATAACATAATGCAAGACATTTTTTGAAAGGTTAGAAATCATTATTCACCAACTATTTTAAGATTTGCCTTTTGTAGAAAGATGGCTTATCAGGATATATCCTATTGGAAAGTTTCTGGTAGCTATTAAAAAGTACATGATATATAATCATTCTTTGCATGGGTAAAGAAAAATTTAATTACCATTACTGAAATAACAATGCTGCTGCTGCTACGTCGCTTTAGTCGTGTCCGACTCTGTGCGACCCCATAGACAGCAGCCCACCAGGCTACCCCATCCCTGGGATTCTCCAGGCAAGAACACTGGAGTAGGTTGCCATTTCGTTCTCCAATGCATGAAAGTGAAAAGTGAAAGTGAAGTCGCTCAGTCGTGTCCGACTCTAGCGACCCCATGGACTGCAGCCTATCAGGCTCCTCCCTCCATGGGATTTTCTAGGCAAGAGTACTGGAGTAGCTAATGTTTAATAAGCACTTACTTTATACTATTTACCATTTTAAGTTATTTTTCTTGCTTTTCTTGTTTGAAAAAAAAATATTTGAATTTCTGTTACATTCATACAAAAATTATTTTAAATAAAAGCCTCACATAGCAATGTAACAATCCCTATGTCAATGTAAACTTGATAAGCCTTTTACATGATGTAGATTTTCTGTTAGCTGTGCTTTGTGGATTTCTACACTTAAACTACATATTCTAACACTTATGCTAAAGTCAAGCTGTTTCCATCTGTTTAGGCTACACATTGCATCGCTTAGTGGTACAAAAAGAGCAGTTTTTCTTAGACTCCTGGGACCAAAATTACACAGAATTCATAAGAGATCCAACATATGAAAATTCATTTCCTGAGTGGAAGCACTGCCATGCTGTGGAGCGAAAACTATTATTTTTTTCATTGTGTTTGTAATAAAGAAGTCAAGCAACTGTATCCTTTAAGGCTGGATACCTCATCACCTTACTTGAACATAGTCCCAGCACTCAGCCATGGCATGTGGAGCTAATTACTTTGTACATTGGGACGCTGAGCACCAAAGTGACCCGATTTGGGACTTTTCACACTGGGGACTTCCCAAGTGATGCTAGTGGTAAAGAATTCATCTGCCAATGCAGGAGACACAGGAGACAGGAGTTCAATCCCTGGGTCGGGACCATCCCCTGGAGTAGGAAATGGCAACCCACTCCAGTATTCTTGTCTGGAATTTCTCACTGACAGAGGAACCTGGAGGGATAGAGTCCATGGGGTCACAGAGAGTCAGGCATGACTGAGTATATATATATATATATGCTATCCTTCTACTACCTACACACTCAGGGACTCTGAATGAGGTGCTGGTTCTGGCATGCTGGAAGACACACAACTTCCATCTCTTGTCATCCCAGGTAACTGGCTGATGGAGACTGACAAGTCTTCAGTCCCCTGTCATCCTTTCAGTTCAGTTGTTTTCCAAATCCAAAGGTTATAACTTCAGCAAGAATCTCAGCATTGTAGCAACTCCTGCAACACCCCGTGGATGTGTCGTCTATGAGGCTGGGTTGTTCCAGGAGCAGTTTCTACAAGAATTGTGCAGCCGTGAAAACATGACCCTAGGCAGTTTTGTATGCACAGCAACCCCGGTGACTCTTATCTGCTGAATTGCAGGAGCTCAGCCTTATTAAAATTCCCAGGAATCACTCACTGGCAAGGGGCTATATTTAACCCTTTTAAACGTATTTTTGCAAATACAGTTTGGTGGTAAACTCATCTTCATGCAGCAACAGAATGCATATGCTTGGGAAGCTGAGTAGAAATGTAACATGCAACATGCATAAAATGTTCGTTTGTCTACTTATCCCCCTTTTTACCACCATCTCATCCCCCTTATAGGACCTCTGCTATTATCTCTATGCCCCTGATCATAGAAGGAGATAGTGTGGAGGACTAATTGACATTCAAATATTAATGATGATGCATTGTGATATATCGAGATACATATGTAGAAACATATGCTCCTCTTTATAGTCTTTCAAGATGTCACATTAAAAACCTCTATTGTAACAATGAACATTGTTTTTAAAGGCAATAGAGGGGACAAGGACAGAAAAAATATAAGAAAGGAATAAAGAAGGAGGAAGAGGGGAAAACAGACAATATACCACACAGTTCTGGTAGCATCTAGAGCTAAAAAGTTGGGTGAGAACTGTACTTTGTCACTTGACTATGAACAAATTACCTAATTTCTAAGACATCAGTTCATGTCTCAGAATATATGTTTAAATGATTTTTTCCATTCTACTTACAGAGCTTTTTTTATATTCATTAGTAAAAATCCCAGCCAGAAGTACATATTATTTAGGAAGGTAAGTTTAATTTCCATACAGAGAATATAACTTATTTATAGGTTGCTCTGTTATATATGAAAAATGAGATTCTCATGTTTACATTAGTATATAGCTTAGACAACTGTCCCAACAGTTGTGTGTAATATTAATCAAGATTTGGAGAGCTAAATTGAAGATGGTAACTTTGTATTTATTTTCAGTTATGAAGAAAGGGGATGACTGCAAGAAAATGAGAAAAGACAAAAGTTAATCTGTATCTGTTTAAAGTTAATACTATATACAAACACAAAATATCTTATGTATTTTATGATTTGACATAACTAGTTAAAATAAGCTACTTCACTCAGAGAACAGAAGAAATATAATTCAATATCAAATGGATTATGCAGAAGAAATGATGAACATAGCTTAAGGCAGTTATTAAAAGCATTAATCTAAGGGATAAAGAAGAACAGAGAAAGAGAACATAGTGAGGAAAGTGATAAGAAAGAGAGAATTACAATAGTGCTCAGAATTTTTAAAATTCTCTTTCAACTAAGATTTTGGAATGTGAATGCAATTATTGTGGTTAATCATATTATTTATCAACTATGTATTCCCTCTTCCCATTGGTGATGAGTTTGACCATGTGCCTTATTTAAGCCATAGGAGATGTGTACCATTTCCAAGATAGGTATTAACAGTGGAATGGCAGCCCTCATTCCACTCATTCGGGAAGTGACCTTAATTTCCAAATATTGAGGATGTTTGAGGATTATTCCCCTTAGGTCTCATATAATACATTCTCATGTCTGTTTCAGTATGGGATCTGGATTAATAGAGCAATACTATGCTGCAATAACAGGCTTCCCAGGTGGCACTAGTGGTAAAGAACCCACCTGCCAATGCAGAAGACATAAGAAATGCAGGTTTGATCCCTGGGTCAGGAAGATCCGCAGGAGGAGGGCATGGCAACTCACTCCAGTATTCTTGCCTGGAGAATCCCATGGACAGTGAAGCCCGGCAGGCTACAGTCCATGGGGTCTCACAGAGTCAGACATGATTGAAGCGACATAGCACACACACACATGTTGCAATATTAATGAGATCAGGTTCAGAGCCTTAGGGGTAGGGATAGGCTTTAAAGGACCTCCAGATGGAAGATCTTATGTGCTGATGTGTTTCTCCAAGTTGTGAGGAAATAAAACAAGGAGGTGAACACAGAATAAGTAATGCAATACATCTATGCTCTCAACTCTATTTAATAGGGAAGCTATGCTATTATATGACTATAGAGGGATATAAATGACTATACTACTATATGTGGGTTTCCCTAGTGGCTCAGACGGTAAAGCGTCTGTCTGCAATGCAGGAGACCCGGGTTTGATCCCTGGGTTGGGAAGATCCCCTGGAGAAGGAAATGGTAGCCCACTCCAGTATTCTTGCCTGGAAAATCCCATGGACCGCGGAGCTTGATAGGCTACCGTCCATGGGGTCGCAAAGAGTCGGACATTACTTCACTTTCACTTTCACTGTATTTACTATATAGGGACTGGTTATTTATTACTGTGTTACAAACTGTCCCAACTTACTGGCTTGAAACAGCAAATATTAATTATCTCCTATATCTACAGATTACAAATTTGAAAGCAGTTTAGTTAGGTGGTTCTGACTTAAGAGTCTCTTAGAGTCAAAATGTTGACTGAGATTGCATCTTCTAAAGCCTTGAGAGTTGCTATTCAGAAGGTGGATTCACATGGCTGTTGCATGAACTCTTTAATTCTTCACTAGCTGGAAATCTTATTTCCTCTCCATGTTGTCCTCTCACAGGGCTGCCTGAATGTCCTTAGGACATGAGTCAGAGGCAAAAGCTGTGGCCCAGTGGCCTTTCTAACCTAATCTAGAAGGGACATCTCAACACTTCTGCCATATTCCATTGATCACACAAATAAACTGGTAAATTATAAGAGGGGACTCTGCAAGACTAAGACCAGAAGGAAGTATCATCAGGGACCAATTTGGTGCCTAGCCACTAAAGAATGGTTACATAAGTGGTGGGGCAAGAAGGAATTAACCTAAGGTAATGATATCAGTTACATCAAAAATAGAGTGGCTAAAGTTGATGAATGAACATATCTGTTTCTTGGTTTACAAGAAGTGATTCCCATGGTTCTTATTCATATCAGGATAAAAACCAGAACTTAATATTATTTTTCTCATATATTATTGTTAATTTGTTGATTTCTGTTGTTGTTTAAAAGAATATCTTTTAAAATGCATTGGCCAGTGGGTATGAAAGGAAGGGCTCTGCAGAGACCGAAAGCTCAGAGAAAGTTTTCACCTTGGTGATTATATCGGCTAATCCATAAAAAAAGTTACCAGTCCAGAATGTGGAGCAAGGTAATCAACAGATGGGCTAACCAGGTGGCTCAGTGGCAAAGAATCTGCCTGCCAATGCAGTAGACATGGGTTCGAGCCCTGAGTCGGGAAGATCCCTAGTATAGCAAAGTAGATACCCTGAAAGACCTTTGGTCACTAAGTTGTGTACAATTCTTTTGTGACCCCATGGACTGTAGCCCACCAGGCTCCTCTATCCATGGGATTTTCCAGGCAACAATTTTGGAGTAGGTTGCCATTTCCTTCTCCAGGGATCTTCCTGACTCAGGGATCAAACCCATATCTACTGTATTGGCAGGCAGATTGTTTGCCACTGAGCCACCTGGTTAGCCCATCTGTTGATTACCTTGCTCCACATTCTGGGTTGGTAAATTTTTTTATGGATTCTCCAATATAATCTCCAGGGTGAAAACTGTGAACTTTTGGTCTCTGCAGAGCCCTTCCTTTCATACCCACTGGCCAATGCATTTTAAAAGATGTTCTGTTATATTTGATCTTGCATTTTAATTATTGCAATTAGAAAGGTCTTTCAGGGTATCTACTTTTCTATACCACCAGAAAAGGAAGTGCTATACCTCTTCTTTCTATTTGACAATACAGTATAGTGAGTTATGGCTCAGACACTAGAATTAAACTAATAGTTTTGAATTCTCCTTCTACTACTTATAAGCAGTGCAATTTGGAGGGAGTTATTTAGCTTCTCTATACTTTTGTTTCTTTCCCTTAGTAATTTTAGAGTTGTATTAATAACATGTCATTGTAAAATCTAATTTGCCTATCTACTGTGTCTGATACATTCTACACATTTAACAAATAGCTAACATCAAGGTTTTAATGGCTGTTAAATGTTAGATATGGCTTCCCTGATAGCTCAGTTGGTAAAGAATCCGCCTACAATGCAGGAGACCCCAGTTTGATTCCTGGGTCAGGAAGATCTGCTGGAGAATGGATAGGCTACCCATTCCAGTATTCTAAATGTTAGACATTACCACCTTTATGAAGCCTAATAAGTTTTTTCAGGTAAAATTCTTTGCTTTTCTATATTCCTAAATATCTTTTCCTCCAGTGGCAATTGTGATATTATTTTTAAGTATAATTTACTTGTATATATGCCACTGTTTTCAACTTTTGTCAAGTCTTTCATTATAGGGACTCATGCATTTTTATGTGTTTCTTTTATGTATATACAATTTGCTGAATTGGAAGATTGATGAGTGGATGGATAAATGGATGGATTGACAAATGAATGGTTTTATACTGCAAATGAAAAGAGTCAAGATATCCAGCTGGCAGGCCCTAGTTGAAAACTTGGGATATATTGAAGCACTGAGGCAATAAGAAAGATTTTAATAACAGAGAAAATTGGTGTGAAGTTATCCTCTGTTTAGGGAAGATGACCATAAACAATGTTAGAGAGTCACTGAAATCTCTGTAGTTTTTGTATTTTCTTCCTCTGTGTCACTGCAGACCAAGATACTGATTCATCATCCAGAGTATTAACTTTTCTCAAGGCAGTAGAACTTTAATTCCTTACTCTAGTTACACTGTCTACTTTGAAGAAAAAAAAAAAACTTAAGAAAAAAATTATTAGCTTTCAGAAAACCATCCTTCTGCAAACCAGTAATTTCCCTAAAATTGAAAATCTGATTCAATTTCCAATAGTCTATTTACTTAGTCATTTGAATTTTTTTGAAAGAAAAAAATATTTCTGTTGAAAATCTCCCCTAAATGAAATGATGACAAAGTAGCTAGAAACATGATGACAACAATCCTGGCTGAAAGTTTGACCCTTTACTCCTGTTTAATTTTTTCAGCGACTTTCTCTTGTAAGTTCTGGTGTTTCCTAAGACCTAGGTGGATTTAGCACTTACCATGCGGGAGATAGAGCACACAGCTGGGCTTGTCTTTGGCTGACCTCTGTATTGTTACTTTGTCCTTCTGCTGTATTTGTTCCCACACCAGCTAACTGGTATACTCTTGTGTCACACCTTTCCAAATGTTTCTTAGGAAGAATTTCTTCTGCTCTAAATCCCTCAAGTGGCGCCAAATGATGCATTTTTTTACTGCTGACTTCCATATTTAACATGCACTTATATACACAATGGGTAAATCTCATTGGCATGATCATTGTGAAAAGAATAGCATTGAAAGTTCAGGCATGACCTTGCATGAGTCATCAACTACTGTTAGCCGGCGTGTTAAAAAGGAAGATGAAAAATAAACAAAACATAAGCAAATGATAAGGGGCAAGGTCTTGTTATTCTGAAGTTGTCTTTTGAAAGAGTCATTTCTATGGGGAAAAGAACAAAAAAATAAGAGTAGTCTACTCCTAAATAATCCACAGGTCAAGTAACACATTGATCAGTAATTAAACCTGTATCTGCTGGTGCTCCAAACCTGATGCATACTAAACAGTGACAATTCTTTCACACATCCTCAGAAAGCAATGAGCCGAAGAATGTCATGTTCTATTGTGTGCCAGATGTATTCCCACTCATCAGAAAATGCATGGAACTTTTTTTTTCAACTTAGCAATTTTTCTATTTACTTCAATTTAAACTTTGCAATACCTCCTGAGATTAGCAAGCTCTTTCTAAAGAGAAGAAGATTAACATGCTTACAAAGCAGGTTTTCCTAAGCTATCACAGGACTGAAAGGCAGCTGCCAACTCCCCTGAAACAAAAGCAGTAGCAGAATGAGGAGGGGGGAGCATTTCAGAATACGGGGGGTGGGGGTGGGGAAGCATTTCCAGAATAAAGGGGGGAGCGTTTCCAGAATATAGTGGGGGGAGCATTTCCAGAATATGGGGGGGGAGCACTTCCAGAATATAGGGGGGAAGTATTTCCAGAATATAGGAAAATCCTATATTCTGTTAGCACCTTCCCTCTCAAATACAAAAACCTTAAGCACCAGAATAGACAACCAGGAAGGTGACACTTCAAAAAACTAAAGAAGGTGAGATCTCAAATGGTTTTGCTTAAACTGTCCGTTTCATGCATATTTGACCCAGACTAAAAGGAAAATATCAAGTTATCCTGACACTATTTCCCAAGTTGCTTGAATTTTCCTTTAAAGAAATTTGAGAAACATGCATTGCCTTAAGGTGGGAGGATACATTTTTTGTGTGGTGTCAGGAATTTAAAAGGCATTTGTAATATTAAATGTTTAATATTTGGTATCAAATATATTATTTCCTACTAATTGTCAGAAAATAAAATCTATACATTTAAAAATAACACCACTTTTATTTTTACTCCACTCTTAACTTTCCTAGTTTAGTTACAAAAGTTCAAGATTCTTGTCATTTATAACAGTGTGTCTGAGGGTTTTTTTTTTTTTTTTTGATTCTTTGTTTCCCCAAAGTTTACGAAAGAAAGCACTTGCCATTAATCTCTCTAGACAGAACATCTGAGGGTTAGATATTACTTCTATTAATATTGGTCACTATTTGGAGAAAGAAGAGTGTGTTAGAACATTTACAGCAGTACATTTGCCACATCAATTATATGAATGATGGAAAGAAACACTTCTGCATTGTGGAATAACATTATAAGGCAAACCATTCCGAGTGTGTGCAAACAAAGTTTGAAAAGTGATCAGTAATCTGTGAAATCCACATAAAATACAGCTGGAGCTCATATGACATGTACATTACACTTAAATCTCAGAAATTCTGTGCCATGTGTATACATGAGTTTTAAAAGCCTGGCTAACTTAATATAAACCTTCTAATTTATTGAAGAAATGAAAATGTCCATACTAATAGTCTTATAATAGAGGAAACAAAATTAAATTTTGAAAAATCTTTCCTACAAAAATTCTCTCTCAAGATTGTACTTTTATTCATATGCATTAGGGTGGAAATGTATTAGTCTCTTCATAAATTCACCAAAGGCTACAGATATTTTCTTAATAGAAATGTGCATTTCATGGAAAAGTTGTGAAATTTCTAAAGGACTATTTCAATTTTTCTATTTTGGACTATAGACGAGTAAATTATTTTCCTTTTTCACAGACCTGGATATTTATGCAGTTATTTTTCTGGAAGAAAAATCACATGAAACTTGATCATAGCCAAAATCAACTCACTGATATTTCTCTACAATTACTCTATTTTGAAAGTCTCTGAATGTTGCATTTTGAAACCAAGAAGCTGAAGATGTGCATTGTCATTCATACTTTGTCCACATATAGTTATATTCTATAGTATGATACTTTTTAAAAATACTGGTAAAACATTAAAATGTTGTGATTTTTAAGATGCTTGGATGCCACTTTTAAATCTGCCACATAGATATGACTGGATTTTAGAACGTATATGTATGGAAATACATCAAAGATAGAAAAGCTCTCTCTCACACGGCATATAATATAAAACTGAATGTTGCCAGATTTTAACAAGACTGGCTTTGACCCTCTTCCAGTCATCTAATGATGCATAACAAACTACCTCGAACTTAATGGCTTAAAATGACAAAAAGCATTAAATATGTTCAGAAAGCTGCAATGTGGGCAAGCCTTAGTGGGTAAGTCTGTCTCTGCTTCATGTGTCATTAACTGGAGTGGCTCAAAAGCTAGAAGCAATATAAGGATGGAGCTAGTAGCGTCATCTAACGTATAGGCTGTCAAATTACAGCCCATGGTCCAATTCTGGTCCACCACATATTTTTGTATGGTTTTATTGCAGCAACCTTGCCCAATTGTTTATGTACTGTTTATGATTACTTTATGCTATTTTTTTTTAAACTTGTAACAGAACAGCTGAGTATCTGAGGCAGAGACTATATAGCCATAATGTAGATATTCATTAGCTGAACCTTACAGGAAAAAAAAAAAAATGTGCTGACCTCTAATATAAAAACTCACCCACATGTTTGGAAGTTGACATTGGCTGTTGACTAAAACCTCAGCTTGAGCTGAGGCCAAAAATTCTATTTAATCCTTACTATGGAGCACTTTGGTTTTCTCATAATGTAATAGCTAGGTTCTAAAAGTCAGCATCCCAAGATGAAGGAAATGCAAAGAGTAAGAGTTAGTCTCTTAAGCCCTCAGCAGTAACGTAGTCCAGATTTAAGGACAGCACATACAGGCTTTCATCTCATGAAAGGAAGCGTATCGGTGAATTTGGACATTATGCTTTAAAACTCCAACAAACCCATGACAACATCTCAATGATACATATTCAAAATATTTATGGCATAGAAATTATGTATATAGTCTTCAAATATTTATTGAACCCTTATAATGTAGAATACATACATCTTTAACAAAACAGATATAATCCCTACTCAAAGGAGCATATACGTTAGCATGGGAGAAAGGTCAGTGATTACCATGTAAATGAAAAGTGAAGATGACAATTTCAGAGAACAATAAATACTAGAATGACTGGATGTAAGGATTAAGAGTGGGGCTACTTTTGCTCAGGGAGAGCCTTGCTCCACTGATAGCATTTTGGCAGAAAGAAATAACCTGTCCTGGAAGCTGGTGATTGCCAACACAGGAGACAGAGAAACAGCAAATGAAAATAGCATCAAGAAAACAGAGAGCAAGCTTGCAATATTCAAGAGACAAAAAGAACACAAGAACACAGGAGCACAACTGGTAAAGGAACAAAAAGAGATCCAGGCAGAGAGCGGGACGGGGACCCGACCATGAAGGTCTTACAGATCACACAAGATGCTATTCTAAGCCATGTACTGAGACGAGGAAGAAAAAGAGCAGCAGGTGGTCTGTGTGTGAAAGTGGGGAAGCAGAATGAGAATTAAGAATTTCATTTGACCGTGTCAAGACTGATTAACTGTTATATAGTTAAAGTTGTAGAACTTAACAGAAGTAGAGAGCTATACTGAATCACAGAAGCTCTCAAGATGACTAAAGACAAAAGAAATAATTTAAATACTATCACAAATATACCATCAGTCATCACACATCCTCTATTGCTTGTTATGAGGATGAGAGTTCTTGGAACAGTAGGTAAGCTCATTCTGGGCTTGAGAGCCTCTGCTGGTCTCTGGTCTCTGAGTTCCCATCTGATAGAGACAAAGGCATAATTTCTACCATGAGCTTTGGAAAGTACCTTGGAAAGAAACCAAATTAAAAATAAAGAATTTTGAGATATTAGAAATAGTTCCTCACTGCATTCTGCCCCAGAAACTGGGTTTGCTAAGTAACCTACCTACTGAAAATTTTTATAATTCTCTCCGAAGACAAAAGTGTAGGATTTAGTCTAAGGGAAAACACAGGAACTCTTCAAAACAAGAAGCCATTTCTTATCACCTCATTTTTTTCCACTTTGAAGAAAACCTGGGAGGGAAGACAGGGATGGGGAAAGACAGACTGAGGAGAACCCTGAGATCCAGTTGTCTCTAAGCAGTGAATTCAAGCTCAGCAAAAGACAAGACCTACAAGAAGTTAAAGATCTCTTATGACACTGCTGACAAAGGTCCATATAGTCAAGGCTATGGTTTTCCCAGTAATCATGTACAGTTGTGAGAGCTGGACCATGAAAAAGGCAGAATGCCAAAGAATTGATGCCTCTGAAATGTGGTGCTGGAGAAGACTCCTGAAAGGCCCTTGGGCAGCTACACCAAACCAGTCAATCATAGAGGAAATCAATCTTGAATACTTGTTGGAAGGACTGATGTTGAAGCTGAAGATCTACTACTTTGGCCACCTGATATGAAGAGCCAACTCATTGGAAAAATCCCTGATGCTGGGAAAGATTGAGGGCAGAAGGAGAAGGAGGCATCAGAGGATGAGATGGCTGGATGGCAAAACCAATGGGATGGAGATGAACTTGGGCAAACTTCGGGAGATGGTGAGGGACAGGGAGGCCTGATGTGCTGCAGTCTATGGGGTCACAAAGAGTCAAACACAAAAGGGGGACTGAACAAAAACTATGACACTAAAGGGCTTCCCAGGTGGCCCGGTGGTTAAGAATATGTCTGCAATGCAGGAGCCACAGGACACACGGGTTCAATCCCTGGGTCAGGAAGATCCCATGGAGGAAGGCATGGGAATCCACTCCAATGTCCTTGCCTGGAGAATCCCATAGACAGAGGAGCTTGGCAGGCGTCAGTCCCTGGAGTTGCAGAGTCAGACATGACTAAAGCAACTAATCATGCTCGTATGACCCTAAAACGTGAGCAGGAGATATAGGAAGGGCTGCATGATGGTTGTTCATTGCTGATCTCTCCATCCACTATGGATTAATAATCTTTAGTCATGTCCTTGGGTTCTCCTCTTTTTTTTTCATAAAAGGAATAGGAACAGATCCTGTAGAATGGCAAGTGGAGGCAGGTGTGGAAGCTTGCCTTCTGTCCACTTCTGAAATCCTCTAAGAATATACTCTCATCTTGAATTCAGGAAACCACACAAATCCAAGGATAACTCCCATGGAGTAAGACACATCCAACTATGGGATATAATCTTCATCAATTTGTTGTAATGTTAAAATGAGTTAATTCATGGTCAAGTACTTGGAACACTCCCAGACACATAGCAAATATTCAATAGCTATTAGTTAACAGTATTATTTCTGTTTTAGAATTGCCAATGCCCTGGATTTCAATTATGTTTTCTGTTAACTTTATTTCTTGACAATGATGGAGGCATTTAAAACTGAAAATCTGATGCCTTGGCCTGTGAGAAGTGACACTGCGTTAGGAACCGATTTTCAAGCTGGTAAAACAAAACCTCACTTTAAAAAGAAATGTCTGAAGCCAAGAATGTGTACAATGGAAGACAGTTTACACACATCTGAATTCAGCTTCTCCTCATCTCACTAAAAGTAGAAACAACAAGTGCTGAAATAATACATTTGGATGCTTTACTGTGAATGCGCTGTGACAACATTTCAAGCATTTTCAAAAATATTCTCTCTGCTTCAAGATATAGCTCCAAATTTTGATGATGAACGGAGATGCCAGTTTGCTTGCCTGGATTTTAGTCTTCACATTTGCTGAAACATAGCTAAATGAGGTTTAGGAAGACATGAGACAAATAACCTGGCACAAAAGATTTAGAATTGAATGGCTCTGCCTTTATTTCCAGCTGTCTATATGGACCTTTTTACAGCTGTCAACTTCACTATCCCTTTCATAAAAAGGAAGGCAGTCCAGAGGCCTTAATTCATAGTTCCTCAGGCCTCGCCCCAGGAATTTCTCTACTTGGCCAAGACTTTAGGGCCTAAAATGACTTTAGGGCCCTGTACCAGTAGCCTGTAAGTGAACATAAATAATAACCCTAGAGATATCATTTTCAATAGCCCAGTTGTTAGGAGGGCTCACTTTATGTTTCAATGACATAGATGTTGGTTCAGATCGGATGGTTTCAAAGAAACTAAAAAGGACCTTTGGGGAATTCCCCAGATCTCTTCTACATATTTTCTGATCACCGAAAGTTTTCATAGAAGAAACAGATACTTAGAGTTGACAGCTGAAGAGTTTTGATTGAAGACAAGCATTCACTTACATTCACATTATGGTCATTTTACATGTATGTGTTATAGGTATGTGTGTGTATTGGATTAGCCAAAACTTTTGTTCAGCTTTTTCAGTAAGATGTTATGGAAAAACCTGAATGAACTTTTTTGCCAACTCAATAATATCTATTCTACACCATCTAACAGAACTTCTACCTAATATCAAGTATTGCTCTGGAAGAGGGGAATGTACCAGGGTCCTACGTCTTTGGACTGGAGAACATGGCAGAGTGGTGATGGTGGTTTAGTTTCTAAGTTGTGTCCAACTCTTGCAAAACCACTTGTGCCACCTTGGCTTATGTGAGATGATAGAAAATATATATTGGTTTCTGCCCCTGGATCCTGGAACAAAGCTCCTAAAATCCTTGTGATTCCCTAAGAGCTAGGAGCATCTTTTCTTCTAATATGACAGGCATCCTAAAGATCTCGTAATTTCTTGGGCAAGAGCATCTTTGGTTTCACTGAGGCAACTAGAGATGGGACGGCTCCCGGGTAGGGGGTTGGGCACCGGGAAAACAGAACCATGAGTAGAAGCTTGGAATTTTCAGCTCCAGCTGCCATTCTCTTGGGGGGAGCGGGGGGAAGAGGGGCTGAATATGAAGTTAATACTCAATCATGCCCACATTATGAAGCCTCCATAAAAAGCCAAAAATATGGAGCTTGGGAGTTTTCAGGTTGGCAAACACATCCATGTACTAGGAGAATGATATACCCCGTTTCCACAGGGACAGAAGTACCTGTGTTTGGGACCCTCTCAGGCCTTGCCCACCTTATCTCTTCATTTGGCTGCTCATGTGTATGATTTAGCATACCCTTTAATAAGCTGGTAAACAGAAATGTTTCCCTGAGTCCCATGAGCCATTCTAGCAAATTAGTCTAACCTGAGTAGGGGGTCCTGTGCATGTGTGCTCAGTTGTATCCAACTCCCAGGAACCCCCTATTTGTAGCCAAGTTGAATAGAAGTTGTGAGTAACCTGGGGACCTGTTGTTGAGATTAGCATCTGAAGTCGGAGAGGGCAGTCATAAGGGACTGAACCCTTAACCAGTGGATCTGGTGCTATCTGCAGGTAGAGAGAATCCGAATTTACTGATACTCTGGAGTATCAGAATTCTCCAGGTGTGGAGAATTCTTGGTGTGGGGGAGTGGGGGAAGCTACCTCTTTGGTGACCAGAAATGTCAGATGTAAAATGCTCTGTGTGAGGAGGCAAGGATACTCCTAGGAAGGAAAAGTTGTAGGTTTTCTAGCACAGTCTTTGTCAAAATACAAGGATTTCTTTAAAGATTTATTAAGTATCAGAGCACGTTCATATTCTGCATGCTCTCGCATAATTTTCCAACAAACCCTTTAAAGACGTACTTTATGTTCATTTCACTGATTAAAAAAACTGAAGCTCAAAGAGATCATTTTTACTATTAGTAAATGTAATATTTTCTACCATTTTTGGGGTGCCTTCATTTAACCAGTGCTTCTTAATTCTTGGAAAAACTCTCTGATGAGAAAATTATTGTTCTCATTTTTCATACGAGAAAACCAAGGCCTAAGGTAAAAATAATTTGCATGTGGCAAAACTGCTAGTAAGTAGCAGAGTTGGATTCACATTCAAATTGTGAGACTCTGAGTATTCTTTCCATTGAGGGGAAAACCATTCACACTCATCATAGTTCCACAGAGAGTAATATGTTTCTATTTCAACCCCCAGAAAGGAAACTTACTGAAAAGCATTCCCAGTTTTTCTCCACCCCTTCACTCTCTCCTTTATCTGCTTGGTGATAGAGTCTGAAGGAATAGAGCATGGTCAGGTCTTTTGATCTCCCTCTGTAATTTCAGAGCCTGCTGGACCACTGTTTACATGCCTCCTGTTCTCTGGTTCTATGTCGACAGGGACAGAGTCCCTGTAGCCGGTGAGTGACAGGGACTGTAGAACAAGATCGTGGAGGGCTTTAAGCCATGAGCTAGAGAAGTGGACAGCCTTTCCACTGCCCATGCATGGCTTGGTGGCTGGTCCTTCTGCATCAGTGCAAGTGTTCTCAGTCACTCAGTCATGTCTGACTCTCTGCGACCCATGGACTGTAGCCCACCAGGCTTCCCTGTCTGTGGGATTTTAGGGTAAGAGTACTGTAATGGGTTACCATTTCCTCCTTCAGGGGATCTTCCTGACCTAGGGATAGAACCCGTGTTTCCTGTGTCACCTGCATTAGCAGGCAGATTCTTTACCACTGAGTCACCTGGGGAGCCTTTCCTTATTGGTTGTTACTGTTCAGTTGCCAAGTTGTGTCCAACTCTGCAACCCCGTGGACTGCAGCACCCCAGGCTTCCCATCCTTCACTATCTCCTGGAGTTTGCTCAGACTCATATCCAGTGAGTCGATGATGCCATTCAACCATCTCATCCTCTGTTGTCCCCTTCTCCTCCTTCCTCGTTGGTATTGTTTCATAATTACAAAAGAGACTATAGGACTATATATATATATATATATGTTACCCTTCCCATCTGGTCTTTCTCTCTGCCATTTCTCATGACCAACCTGCTACCTACCAATTGTGGAAGTCACTTACATGGCAATTAATCTGAGAAGCCTGAGCTCGGTCCACAGCATCTGTCGTGGCTATTATGGCTGTGAATAGAACAATCACGTGTGGATGGCTGCGGGGTTTCTGAAACTAGTATGAGTCTACTATAAAGACTGAATTGGAAAAGCTCAATCCTGTGTGATTTCTAAAGGGACACAATCTAATCACATTTTTCTTGAACCAATTATTTTTTCACCAAGGCAGGAATCGGATTCATTGCCAGTGGGCTTAGCAATTTCCAACCAAAAGTATTTTTTTTTTCTTTTCACATAAGTCTTAAAAGCAAACCTTAATTTTTCTTTGCAGACTCAGATTCACTGATCGTGTGACATCGTCTATTACTAACAGTGGTATTATATACAATAACTGACCTGGAACCAATCACTCTATCTGATAAGTGCTGGTTGAGTGGGGTGATAATTCATGCATATTGGACCCCTGTGTTTCCATCGCTTTAGGTGTGATATGTACTTATCTAATCAGAAACACAGCCATAGAGGCAGTTTATGATTTTTGTTGATTTTTTGAAATAGCATTTTTTTCCAGGCTTATTTCTGAGGGACTGAAACCTCCTCCTTTAGTCAAATGAAAATGCATGTACTCTCATTGCCATAAAATATACTTGATGTTTCTTTAAAATATAGATTGATGGCTTCCTTTTATTTTCTCTTTCTATGTATAGATTCAATGAGATTATTACCATGACAGAGTTGAAGCTACATTACTGCCTTCACCTGGCAAAATCTTCTTTACTGGAAAAATCTAGCTTGTATCATACATTTGATTGTTAACCTAATTCTAACTTATACAGGTTGCACATGAGTGAATTCTTGTTCTCAATAAATTCTTGAGGCATCAAAAATACTAACATAAACTTTGGATCTAATGCAGTTTGATACAAACATATAAATAGAATTTCATTTTGGTTTTATAGGTATATAAACTGTATAGACATACAGATAAAATACCTATACAGATAGATAGATTTTGGTTTTGCTTTTATATAAATCGTCCCATCTATAAATCTCGACACTTTAAGCAATAAATTCTAAATAAATTAAACTGTCAAGTGTGCATTTAAACACTTTTTTATATATCTTCATTAGACTATTATTTTCTAAAAAATGAGGAATTAAGTACTTTTCCATGCAATTTAAGAACTACGCAGTGAGTATTTCTAAGTCTGATATGAAACTTAAAATCACATATTAGATCATAACAATGATGGCCAAAGGCAATAGTAATACTAATAATTGACCATAAAATATGTTTTCCATAAGCGAGCAAAAAGAAAGTGAATATCCAGGCTCAGTCACCATCCTGGCTGTCATAGCAGTGCACTGTCCAGTCACAAAGAGGGTGTGACTTGAAAAGCCACAGAAAAGTGGCCCAGACCTAAAATGCATTTTTCATCCATCAGTAACAGGCTCAAAATCCCATTCTTTAAGATTAATTCATTTAAATTGACCCCTATGATTTCTTAATATCCTCTCTTAAAAATGTAAATTTCTCTGAAAGGGATAAAGCCCTGTGTCACTTACAATTCAGATAAAATGAGTTTACTTAACACTACTCATCATGACAGGAGCAACACAGGGTCAGCATGAGGTCACTAGCTGTCACAGGAGCGTAAGGAGATTAGACAATGAAAATCGGTATAAAAGCTGAAGATAAATCTTGCTAGCTTCAGTTTTTCCCGAGATGCTCCCTATTCAGTTGAATATGTCTCTAAGGAAAAATCACCAACTGTAACTTGTCTTAGCCTATTTTTATTTTGCTTACAACTAGGTTCTGTCTTGACTTCTGGGCACGTTTATCCATAACACTTAAATCCTAGTTGAGTTTTAAATGTAGCCCAGGCTTAGGGTCAGACCAAATGGATTTGAATACCAGCTTTGCCACCCGAAGACTAGATGATTTTGAACAAACTCTTCGGCCTCTTGAACTCCAATTTCCTCAGGGATAATAATATCAAGCTCTCTGGATTGTCGTGAGGATTAAATAAAATGATGTCCATAAAGGGCTTAGCAGAGAACCTAGCTCATAGCAAATGTTCACGAACTGTAGTAATTACTAGATTTATCAGGGTCATAGACAGAGTGGCCAGCAGGACAATGCAAGTGGTCAGGACAGTGACCTGTGAAATATAGGAGAAAGATGTGGAAGAGACCCTTGAAAAAGGAGCAGTGACATAAATCAGGCAGGCTCGCAGTGTTTGTCTTGTATTAGGTTCAGTCTCAGTGCTGAAAATGCCCTCTCTGCTGAAAACCAAGAGCATCCTTGAAATTCCTAATGGTAAAGAACACTAAAGAGGATGCCACCCCCCTGCAAAATGGTACCCAAGACTTGGACCATCTGGAACTGATGCTGTTATCGAGATGTCTGTATATGTTGTTTTCCTCCCAACCTTGCTATCTTCACCATGGAGATAATTCTTCCAGAACAATAGATCCTCAGTGGCTGTTCATCACATCAGCATCACAAGCACCACTCTACACACCATTTTAAAATCACCTTTTAAATGCAACTGAAGAAAAAAATGAGGATTGAAGTAATCATCAGACAAATAAGAATATCATATCAAAATGAAGGCCCTGTACTTTGAGTTAACAAGAAAAATTAATCCATCCAAATTGCAGAAAATCTAGAATTAAGAAAATCATGATTCATTTATATTTGTATGGACTTGAAGATCTATGGACAGATTCTACTTTAAACAAATATTTAATTATTCTTATCAGACTGAGAATTATACTTAAGCCACAGCATGATGACACTTAACCATGTTATTATGTCTGCGTCCTTTTTTGACATGTGGGTACAAATGAAAAAATATTTAATAGTTTCCACCATGATATGCTTTACAAAAGAGGGATTATTTTAAGAATCTGTGTCTTAACACAAAATCTGTCATAGAAATTACATTAGTAACCTTCCTAGATGGCATGAAACTGTGGTGTCTGACTCTGTAGACCATGCTATTGAATACCAGGACACTAGCATTTCATCAGAGGATGGACAGCAGGTTAGAGGTCCAGGAAGAATCCATTTCAAAGGAAGACTGGCATCTCAATTATATAGAAAGTGACACTAACTAAGGCTATTGTTACTTTTCTCTTGGGTTTTATCATAGCTTATCTTCCCTTTCCACCCTATGCTGTGTGCTCAGTTGTGTCTGACTCTTTGCGACCCTCATGGGCTATAGCTTGCCAGGCTTCTTTGTCCATGGAATTCTCCAGGCAAGAATACTAGAGTGGAATCCCATTTCCTACTCCAGAGGATCTTCCCAACCCAGGGATCAAACCTGAGTCTCTTGTAACTCCTGTATTGGTAGGCAGATTCTTTACTACTAGTGGCACCTGGGAAGCCCATTTAAATCCATCTTCAACTCATGACCACACTGATTTTCCATAGAGAATATCTCCAATAATTTAACTTCATTTAAAAAAAAATGAGTGTCACCTGTATAGTATTATTTCAATACATCTCCCTGGTTTCAAATATGCAAATACACTCAGCTATCAAGCCAATTTAAATGATTTGTTTTATTTGATTTTGTTCCATCCCTCTCACCCTCCCATTCTAGAATGAATTCTCTGAGTCCCATTTTCACTGAGTAAAATTATATGGAAAGTATGAAAAAGTATCTCATTGTGTGGTTTTCAGTGTTGGACACACTAGAGATCAAATAGAGATTCTATCTTATTATCTTCTTTTCATCTTGGAGATAAAATTACACAAAAGACTCTAGTACTTCCTGAAAGCATGAAATTGGGCTAGTAATAACTTTTTTGCCTCTATGTATCTTGCAGAATAATTTAAACCATAAGCTTGTAGGGAAGATTAATGAGTTGTTTCTTGCAGTGCTCTTTGTGTAATTCCAAGCACATAGTACATTCTCTATAGATGTCAACCCTTAATAATGTTATTATTACTAGTATTATTTGTTTTGAACCCCCAAAGAATACCTTCTTCATTCACAAGACTTAGTTTACCCTTCCCTATCTGAAAGCTATGTGTATATATCATGAGAGGGAGGTAAAGAAGCATGGTTGTCAGTTTCAAGAGTTTAAATCTTTTATTTGATGGTACATAACTGAGTAAACAGAAAGATGGGCAAAGGGATAGTTATGGAGTTTGGGACGGATATGTACATGTGTGCTAAGTCACTTCAGTCATGTCCCACTCTGTGTGATCCTATGGATTGTAGACCACCAGGCTCTTCTGTCCATGGGATTCTCCAGGCAAGAACACTGGAGTGGGTTACCATGCTCTTCTCCAGGAGATCTTCCCCAGCCAGGGATCAAACCAGGCCTCCCACATTGCAGGCAAATTCTTTACCAGCTGAGCCACAAGGGAAGCCCAAGAATACTGGAGTGGGTAGTCTATCCCTTCTCCAGCAGATCTTCCTGACCCAGGAGTCAGACCGGGGCCTCCTGCATTGCAGGTGGATTCCTTATCAACTGAGCTATCAGGGAAGCCTAATAGATCTGGTATCCCTCCCCAACCTGAGGCCTTTTAAAATCTTATGTAGACAGTACAACTTGATAGTTTCACTCCAGGAATCTTTAGTCACTCCACAAATATTTATTGAATGTCTACCATATGTTAGTAGTGTAGATATAAGTGGGACAGAAAAAAAGCTAATAAGGAAACAAATGAATAATTATTGATTACAAATGCTGTGAATGAAATGATCTGTTAAAGAAAGAGGAGAAGATGTAGTATGGGGAAAGATGATTTTTTTCTTCTACATACCATCCTATATCTAAACTATTTTCATTTATAAATTGATAAAGTATGAAAAAGGACAGATGAAGCTGTAATCATTTCAATAATTTCTCCAAAGTTATATCATGTGTGTGTGTGTGCTAAACTGCTTCAGTTGTGTCCAAATCTTTAGAACTCTATGGACTGTAGCCCACCAGGCTCCTCTGTCCATGGGATTCTCCAGGTAAGAAAACTGGAGTGAGTTGCCATGCCTTCCTCCAGGGGATCTTTCCAATCCAGGGATTGAACCCATGTCTCTTATGTCTCCTTACTTGGAAGGCAAGTTCTTTACCACTAGTACCGCCTGGGAAGCCCAAAGTTATACAATACTGGACATTTATCCTAATTTCTGGCATCATGTTTATGGCAAATTTAATTTCAATTAGACCATGTTCCAAAGCCTATCGAGTTTCAGAAAAATAAAAACAACTAAACCATTAGTTTTGCAGTGTTTTAATGAGGTATCTTGATAGATTCTATTAGGGTGCTATTCCATTCAAGCAAGTTAACAGCTTTAAGAATTCTATTTTGAGAACATATATTCAAATTATATGTATGTACACACATGCATATATAAACATGAGTATATATTAATATTTAATAATGAATTTATAAATCATGTAACAACATGGCTTGGGCTGTTATTTAGCATCCTTTGTTTATCTTCATGAAGAACTTCTTTCAAAGTGTCATAACAATAACTCTTTTTCAAGTATTATACCTTGCTCTCAACATATGTATGTTTCTGAGAAAATTCTTAAGACAGTCTGTTTCCAAGCATATTTTTTTACTTCATTTGCAGAAATAAATTATGAGAGATAAATCACCACAAAGACAGAAAATAAGAAATGAATAATATTCTGTGTGTGATTGATTTACTTTTTATCTCTAGAAGCACAATTTTCCCTTTATCTCCTGTGAAGCTGTAGTCAAATGGCCAGTGATATAAAGTGTTTATGGTTTTCTGGACTGGAATTACAGTTTCTTGACCTCTCTGAATCAGGTTAGGGCCCTGTCACAGTTTTTCATTTTAATGAAGAGAGAAAACTCCTGAAGATGCTTAGACTTTGATTTTCTTCTTACACTGGAACCTCAGAGAGTTCAAAACAAAATTCCTCTTCCAAACATAACTACAATTTCACAGATTGTATTCATTTCCATAAAAGAATACAGTACATTTTTCAAAGTAGCCTCTGGTTCTCAATGGAATAAAATAATGAGTTATTTTCATAATGTCTTCCATTTTTAATATCATAAACTTTACTTCCTTACTCATTCTTCCAAAATAGCACATAAAGAATTGAACATATAAACAACTTCATCTAATCTTTTCTCTTTCCCACAGGAATTTTTGCCCTGATTTCCAAATTCTGTATTTGAAGAAAATAAGTCATTCCAGATTTATTTGCTTTTACTACACTTATCATTCTCATTTATACACAAGTTCTTAAAATAATGTCATTTCCCATTGTTCTCTTGTTTGCTGTCATTTCGGTCTCCTCCAGTACTAACTGTATATTTCACAACATGACAGACATAAGAAAAATAGACTGAAATGAAGATAGTCACCAAATCTTAGGCCAAAAAATGTTATATTGGTATATTTTGCCATTTAAAAAAAATGTTTAACTGAGACAGCAAAAAGAATTATTAATGATAAAGATAGCAGTCATAAATTTTAATAAAATATCATGTTGAAATCAAATATTATGTTCTTACTAGTAATACCTTATTTTCTAGCAATTCTGGAATATTATGTGTATATATATATGTGTGTGTGTGGGGTGGGGGGGTTTCCCTGGTGGCTCAGATGGTAAAGAATCTGTCTGCAGTGTGTGAGACCCAGGTTTGATCCCTGGGTTGGGAAGATCCCCTGGAGAAAGGCATGGCAACCCACTCCAATATTCTGGCCTGGAGAATTCCATGGACAGAAGAGCCTGGCCAGCTACAGTCCATGGGTGGTGAAAAGTCAGACACAACTAAGCGACTAACACACACACATATATATAATTAGAAATACTATATATATATATCTCAATATATAAGCTATATATGTATATGCATACATATATCTGATAAAATTCCTACAAGATTTTCCTTAGGGAGCCATTACACACAGAGCCCTAAACACAGACAGGGCACTGTCTTATTGCAACCCTTGTCATTTGAGGAATGACAGAAAACAAAATTTGAAGTGGAGATTGTCACACGTAGTGCAATTTCTTTTCATCACATTTCCGCATTCACTGACCTATCCTTATTGAGGTCTATAAGTTGGAGTTAAAAAGTATTTCATTAACTGCTCAGTGTGTATGATATAGAAATAGAATGCATATTTAAAAATAAAATACTGGAAGCCATTTAAGTTCTTGCCTACATTGGGTGACAACTAACTAGATCACCATTAAGAAGATACCTCACCCATACTCCCCACTTCTGTCCTCCCCTGCTTTCTTACTTAGGAATGCACCATCCATCTTTTTTAGTCAATAAAATGTTAACCAGATTGAAATGAGCTTCCATGTTTAAACTTGTCCTTTTGCCATTACTGTGAAAAGAATATGCCCCAGATAGCTTGCTGGTTCCTG
The DNA here is from genome assembly GCF_000754665.1 of Bison bison bison. NCBI lineage: Eukaryota > Metazoa > Chordata > Mammalia > Artiodactyla > Bovidae > Bison > Bison bison. Next base: position 7,906,184 of record NW_011495057.1, on the reverse strand, counting down.
AGTTTTAAGAGGTGTTTGGAGCAGATCTAAATCTGATCCATAGCCTAATACCAAGCAGTTGAGCCCAGCCTAGATCAGTTGAACCACACCCAATCTGCAGATATATGGGTGAGAAAGTGTCTACATTGAGACTTTGGCATTAGCCAATGAACACAAGCAGTAGCATCCGAATAAATATTTAGGAAAAGGGTGACTGACGCATACATTTCAAAAGAGAAGAAAATAGGCAAACCTGTTAGTACTGATCTTCTAAGATCAGAAATTTTCTTTCAAGTTACCCTTCTGAACATTTTTGTTTCTCATACATGTCGCCGCCTCTATGAAGAGGAATAATAGTATTACATATGTCATCTCTAATCTTCACAAGGATACTTCATACAAGAAGGCATGACTCCCATTTTACAGAAAAGAAAACTGGCCCAGTAAAGTTAAGGGAGTTTTCGTTGTCCACACAGGTGATATAACATACACTACCACCTCAATTGATGCAGAACCCTGTGGAAATGCACTTTAAGAAGTTGAAAAGAGAGATCTAGGTAAGATATGACAGTGAGGAAAGGAAAACTTTTCTGGATAATTATTGTAAAACAGTACAGACCAGACAAACATCTGTAATCCGACTTTCATCTTTAAGTCTACGATGACAAAGAAAGTGTACTCAGATCACTTCAGTGTTCATCATGCAACCATGTCCGTGATATTCTCTATATAAGGATATTTGAGTTCATCAAAATGAAAATCATGGAATGAATAATAAGAAAAATGATACCACTGCAAAGATACATAAGGGGCAGAAAGCTGTAAACACATAAGCCTGTTCTAGAATCTAGTATTGTCATAATCTCATTTGAACTGTGCATCCAATTTTATCTGAAACTTCATTCCTGGTTCCCAACCACCCAATCCATCTTGAATTCTCTAGTCAAAATTATGGAAAATTATTACTAATTTGTCTTAGTAAATTGCTACTGTTTCAGAGATCAGAATTATTTCTTATTGTCTTAGAGAGCAGAATTTAGAGCAGAGAATTACTGTGCTAGGCTATTTTACAAATGAGAGACCATGGGGTCAAGTCAGGTCCACTTAATAGCAACTATTGATCAAAAAATAGTCTAAGCTGTCTGTCCAAACAAGATGCTGTGAACAATGCAACCAAGGTCTACGGGACACCCCAGATGCTGAACCAGCAAGTCTGTTTGTCAGTGACAGTGATGCTGAGGAACAGACTGTTTTGAAAAAGAGCACATGACATTTATTTCCTCACACCTAAGTGGGTTCAGGTCTAAGCAATTTCTTCTAGCTTTTAGTACTTTTGATATTTCTAAATTACTGAACAGCATAGAGAAAATAAAAAAAAAAAGTCTGATTTTTTTTTTTTTTTACTTTTATTGAGGTATAGTTGATTCACAACGTTGTCTCTTAAAGTCACTCAGTCATGTCTGACTGACTCTTTGCGACCCCATGGACTATACAGTCCAGGGAATGCTCCAGGCCAGAATACTGGAGTGGGTAGTCTTTCCCTTCTCCAGGGGATCTTCCCAACCCAGGACTTGAATCCAGGTCTCCCGCATTGCACACAGGTTCTTTACCAGCTGAGCCATAAGGAAAGCCCAAGAATACTGGAGTGGGTAGCCTATCACTTCTCCAGCAGATCTTCCCTATCCAGGAATCAAACCAGCGTCTCCTGCATTGCAGGCAGATTCTTTACCAACTGAGCTATCAGGGAAGTTGTCTTACTCTTAATTATAACTTAATTATAACAAGATGCACCATATATAAATCTTACCATCTATAAAACAGGAATTTCATAAGAGAATAATTGCTACTCCCTTCTAATTTCTAATGGCTTCCAAAATATGCACATCCCTCCCCCCAGAATCAGGACATTTTTTCAACCACTATGACACTTTGACAGGCAGAATCACCAGCATGTAAGAAAGAGATTCTGTACACTAGTGATGTCAGTGATTCTGCTGCTGTTACTTTAAGCCTTCTTCAGATGCTCCAAGATTAATTTGCCGTCAGAGCAACCGACAAGCATTCATTTACCGAATAACGATCTTCTAAATTCATAATTTATCATGTTATGTGATGTCACTAATTAGGTAAAACTCTGATTTACAATGGTGGAAATTCCTTTCAGAATCATTCTCATTGGCTTGAGGAGTTGGAAGGGGAAATGAGTATTTCTCTATACAATGCATTCTAGCATTTGAAGCCTGGACAAAAATGAAAGCCAGGGTCACAACTGTTCTGCCCCCATCACCATATAAACCGCATTATGAAGAACTTATCTATAAATATGAGTCTGCAAGGAATATTAAGGGAAGTAGAAATGTGACCTATGTGGGTGTTAGGAGAGCATGTATAAATGTTGTAAAATATTCTCTAAGAAGGCAAGATATATAAGAACAAAAATAATAAAACAAAGAATGTTGTGAAAAGCCAGTTCAGAAAAGGAATTGGAATGGGGTTTTATCTAAAAGCGTTTTAATATGTCCACAGCCCTTGGTTCATCATATTCATACTCTGCCTTTTAAAACCACAAAGAAAGGCAGTTTGCTAAGAAATCTAATAACCAGTGCTATAAAAGTAAATCTCAACCCAGACTGAGGGTGGCCTTTACACAGTCTAAAGTTTTCAGTTTTAGAAAGTTTTGTCTTCAATATACTAGTTTTGTGTAAGAATATAATCAAAAGATGCTACCTCCAAGGAACACACATTGAGCTCCAGACATCATGGAAAGAAATGATTATGTTGGTAGCAATGTTAGAGTTCTGCAAAAAACAGTCAAGCAACACTACTACAAGATGTTTGGAAGCATTTTATAGAACAAGTGAAAAAATATAATTGGTAATTGAACAAAAAATGATCCTTATTATTTCATTTATGCATACTAAATTCCCATTAAGGGGACAAAAGGCACTATATATTTCTTCCAAAATTGCTGAAAAAATTTTTAAACTGTTACATTAAGATTTGTATGGATATTTCCTGATTAATAAACTCCAAATTCATGACATTTATGTCAATATATAGATCAGGGCAAGTGAGCATTATTAAATTCAATCATAATATTATATAATTAATTTGATTCTTTAGAAAAGGTTTTTTATATTCTTGGTGACATTTTTTTCAGAGAAATACTTTGTAACTTTGTTAATTAGTTCTGTTTTATGGGACTTTAATATACCCCCAAAATGGGCATGAGCTTTATATTGCTGTTTCTTACTCTTTTATGGCCATTGCTCCTTTTAATATCTTAGGGTATAATACATAGGTGGTGCTAGTGGTAAAGAAGCTGGGTGTCTGCCAGTGCAGAAGACCAAGAGACACAGGTTCGATTACTGGGTCAGGAAGATTCCTTGGAGAAAGGCATGGCAACCCACTCCAGTATTCTTCTCGGAGAATCCCATGGACAGAGGAGCCTGGCAGGCTATAGTCCATAGGGTTGCAAAGAGTCAGACATGACTGAAGCGACAGTAGACATGTAAACCTTGAGGACTACTTTGTAAGTCAACATATTAGAGACCTTCCCCTGCTTAAAAACATATGTTTACCATTTATATTCTCTAATTAGTATTCAGAAAATAGTATTTTCCCCAAATCCAATTCATACTAATAAATTGGCCAAGCTGCACGTGTTACTGGTATTCTGATATTCTATTTCCTCCAAGGAGAGAATTTAACTTCACAGCTGAAAATAACCGCTAGCAGCATGGTGCAGTGTTGAGGGTCCATCTGACTGAAGAGCATTTATGCAGATCACTTCTAGATTCTTCAACTTTTTAAAGTTAAATTATACACCATTAGTGAATAAATTAACCACAGAATGTTTCTAGGTGCAAGCATTGTGATAAGTTTTATGAAAACAAAACAACACAGGGAGATGCACCATCCTTTAAATCTGGTAAGGAAAACAAGATGACTAAATAAATCATTATAGTACGATATAATATATTTTACAGACAGTAGATATAAGGAATTATAGAGCCCAAGTTGGGAGCCTTTATCTGGTGAGATGGAAACAAGAGATGCTTAGGAGAGCTGCACAGAAAATGGCATTTTAGCTGAGTTGAGAAGGGTAATTGTAGTTTATTAGACAGATAAAAAGTAGGGAGGAAGAAATTCTGAGCAAAGAGAACAGCCTACAGAAAAGCACAAAGACATGGGGGATAAAAGTATAAGCTTTGGCTGAGGAAGATTTGAATTTTATTCTGCTTTCATCCACCTATTCTTTCTGCCACATTGGGCAGCTTATGTAGCCTCTCAAAGCCTCTATTTTTTCCTTTTAAAATGGGGATAATGATTATACTTCCCTCTTAAAGCTGAGCAAAGATTAAATGAGATAAAAATGTAAAATATGTGATGCATCCTCCTATGAGTCTACCTCCCAAATGCTCCTTCCAGTCCCCAAGGAGGTACTGAAGCAGGTAAGGTAACCAGATAACTGCAGCATACTGCAGTGCAGTGAGGGTGTCGCAAGAAATGAGCCCGAATGATAACTGGTATTTGGATGTATGTGGTCACAGACAGGAGGGCCAGTATCAACCTCAAGCAGGGAAGAGATGTGATCAGACTTTTATTCCAGAAATCTCACGCTGGAAGTGTCAACGATGAACACGTGAGGGAGGTGAGCGAAAGGAAAGACGCCACCGAAATAAGGAGGGAAGCGAACGAAGGACATATGCATCAGGGCAGAATGAGGTAGAATCTTCTCGAAACTTAGTAAATAATTGCCTGGAGAGAGAGAAATGAGGAGAGACAGCACAGCACAGAGGGTGGGAGTCCAGAAAATCTCCCAGTTGTCTGAATCCAGCACCTCAATAAAATGGGAAGCAGATAGTTATAAAAAGAGTAAAATAAACTACAGAATGTAACGAAGGTCTGCCTGGTAAGTCTATAGGACCCAAGCCTGGAAGTGGTTACTGGAAGCTAGAACCATAAGAGGGACGACTTCTTCTTCAGAAAAGAAGACAATCCTGAGCTGAATTTGATATATGAATACGATGCACATGGGTGACGGAAGAAATGAAGTCATGAAACGGATTTATGATATACATATGCGAGGCAGGACTGACATGATTGCAGGTGGAACATGCGCTTATTTGTATATTTAATTATGCAGTTATATTTAATTATTTTGCTCTTGATTTCATAGAAATCTGAAGACAACCAGTGGTTCCTATATACCAAACCTTAATTGGAGAGCATTGAGGATAACCTAAAACACTCTGTGGAAAAGATGAGTTAAAACACAAGTGTCAAATAATATAGTACAGCAGTACTTCGTTTACCAGCAGTTGCAAAACAACTTACTTGGCATTGGTCACTTGGAATAAGGATACTTGGCAGCTGGGAGGTAACCAAGCAAAGCTTCCGGTAGAAATCAGGTCTAGGAATAACAGTTTCACTTAGTCAGTCAGTTCTATCACACTCAAATTATAAGCATATATCTATTATCTAAGAAAAAATTAATACAGACTCTCTATTTTCCATGTGCTGTCTTTGACATGACAGTGGTCATTAAGGAACATTTTATTGAAAGTCCTACTTCTTTGCTACTTTTCAGGTTAAATCGTATTCTGTGTTTACTAATGGAGACTCTATATGGAACTAGAGTATTTGTGCTGGGCTAAGTTGCTTCAGTCATGTTTGACTCTTTGCGACCCCATGCACCATAGCCCGCCAGGCTCCTCTGTCCATGGAATTCTCCTCTGTCCATGGGCAAGAATACTAGAGTGGGTATTGCCATACTTAGAAGTTAAATGTGAACTGATTAAATAAATAAGCAACCCAGCCAAACACAATGAAAGAAGTAAGATTTTAGTCCACATCAGAAAAACTAGAAATGTGAGGGATTCAGGTCACATAATATAATGAACGATGAAGCAGCTAGAGACATTACACCCAGGCAGGAAAGTTTTTATAAGGGGACATATTAGGTGACAGACTTCCCTGTAGCTCAAACTGTAAAGAATCTGCCTGTGATGCAGGAGACCAGGGTTTGATCCCTGGGTTAGGAAGTTCCTCTGAAGAAGGGAATGGCAACCCACTCCAGCATTCTTGCCTGGAGAATTTCATGGACAGAGAAGCCAAGCGGGTTACAGTCCATGGGGTCACAAAGAATTGGACACGACTGAGCAACTAACACACACACACACACACACACACACTAGTTGACCAAACATTCTTGAAATGATTTAATCAGAAATTGGGACTGTATGCATTATATGACCATGAAGAGTAAAATAATTTTGTGGTTGGTATTACACATTAATTTGTTTCAATAAAATATAGATAAGAACTTTAAAAAAAATGTCATCTATGAATGAAATGATTACATCTTATGGCACTTAGGTCCATTTATGAAAGTTCAAGAAAAGCTGTTTTTGTTGTTTAGTTGCTAAGTCATGTCTGACCCTTTGCAAGTCCTGTAGCCTTCCAGACTCTTCTGTTCATAGTATTTCGCAGGCAAGAATACTGGAGTGGGTTGCCATTTTCTTCTCCGTGGGATCTTCCTGACCCAGGGATTAAACCTACATCTCTGGCATGCAGGCAGTTTCTTTAAAGTTGAATGACCTCTTTTCTGCATGTTATAGAAGGAACACATTCCAACCCAAACCGACCACTCACCACTCCACCACTCACCAGCAGGAACACCTTAAACACACTCTATTTCTTTTGAGCTTCTTAGTGAAATTGAAAGTGAAGTCCCTCAGTCGTGTTGGATTCTTTGCGACCCCATGAACTGTAGCCCACCAGGATCCTCTGTCCATGGAACTTTCCAGGTAAGAATAGTGGATCTGGGTGGCCATTTCCTTCTCCAGGGAATCTTCCCAACCCAAGGATCACACCTGGGTCTCCTGCATTACAGGCAGACTCTTTACCATCTGAGCCACCAGGGAAGTGGCTCACGGTAAAATTACAAAAATACCACATATCCTGCAGGGTCATTGTGAGGAATGTAAATGATTAGGGATCAGAAGTTTCCTAATATATAATGGGCCCTGAATATGAATGTTAGCTGAGTATCAATCTGAAATATTCAACCGAGTTTATGTCAGCACTGGTTAGAAGACAACTCGAGGAACAAAGCAAAGTTTTTAATAGGACCTATTAAAACATTTGCAGGTGGAGAAATCTATATGTGCCTATTTTATCTAAGTCTTTTGTATCTTTCATTAAGCTCTGCAGTTTTGTCATTACATACATGTATATAAAACATGCAGGACAAATATTTCTTGCCCCAGCTCAACAGAAATCTGGGTATCTCCTTGCATTAGTTATCACTGTTGTTTTGAAAGTTTGAATTAAGTTCACCAGCGTCAGCAGGTGGCGCTAGTGGTAAATAACTTGCCTGCCAATGCAGGAGACATAACAGACAAGGGTTCGATCCCTGGGTCAGGAAGATCTCCTGGAGAAGGAAGTGGCAACCTACTTCAGTATTTTTGCCTGGAGAATTCCATGGATAGAGGAGCTTTATGGGCTACAGTCCATAGGGTCACAAAGAGTCGGACACAACTGAAGTGACTGAGTGTATGTGACTGTAAAAAAAGAAAAAGGAAATAAACCAAACTCATAGTTAATTAAACCATAGAAATTTCTTTCTCTATTAGAGAAAAGAAACTCCTATTAGTCTGGTATTAGTGTGGCAACTCCCTTTTCATAGGGCTCCCAAGTTATTCTGACCACTTATAGTGTATTGTCTCATTTTCTGGTCATAAATTTTGCATTTTAGTCATTGGGAAGGAACAATAAAGGGGTCCAAGAAGTAAATATTGGAGAAGTTGCACACAATATCTCCAATTACAACTCAATGGCCAAAGCTTGGTCATTGACTATGTTTATCCATAAGTGCTTCTAAGAAATAAAATATTTTTGCTCATGGGCAAAATGTCCACTAAAAAAATCAAGGTTCTTATTGGAATAAGAGGGCAAAGAACATTGGATTAGCACTTCTGCCATGAGCAAAAACTCATGGCAGAAGGAACTTTAGGAAGGAACTTTGGACCTGTTTTAACGCCTGAACAAATGTGGACAAATTCCCAGTTTCCTACCAGGAAGTACGGTCAGCATTATTTTCCCCTGGAAAACTTTCAAAACAAGAGTGATAACTAATGCAAGGAGATATCAGAAAATGTCCAGACTCTCAGTTTACCTGGGCTTCCCGAGTGGCTCAGACAGTAAAGAATCGGCCTGCAATGTAGGAGACAAGGGTTTGACCCCTGGGTAGAGAAGATTCCCCTGGAGAAGGAAACGGCAACACACTCCTGTATTCTTGCCTGAAGAATCTCGTGGACAGAGGAGCCTGGTGGGCTCCAGTCCATGGGGTCACAGAGAGTCGGACACGACTGACAAACATGTACCTCAGTTTACATGATGCTCAGAAATCTGACTTGACACCATACTTACTAAGATCCAAATATCCTCCCCTCCCAATGAAACTGAAATTAAAAGATTGGTTACATGGAGTTATTAGATATAAATCACTTTGAGGATTAGGAAACTATCAAATACAAGTCTCATAGTTTTGGAAAAGTAAGTTATTTTTTTCCTTAACAGTCTATAATAAAATCAAATATTTCTATGTAATTCATTCCTTATGTTTAATGGCCTTGTTGAAATAATTTTAATAAAACAATTCTTTAATTTTATTAATATCTCCTATAAGTTTATGACATGATTTTATGCCATAAGCTTTTAAGACATTTATTCTTACTTGTTTGGAGAGTTTATTTAAAAATTATTTCAATTGAAGTGGTTGAACTGTATTTTCCTTCTACCTTCTAAATTCTCTATGGAGAGCCCTGTAATAAAAGACAGACTGAAAAAGAAAAGCAAACAGAAGTTTACTAACATGTATACATAATGTATACATGGGAGATACTCAGCGGAAAATCAGTAACTGTCAAAGTTGGCTTAGAATAGTTGGTAAGTGAAAGTTGCTCAGTTGTATCTGACTCTGTGACCCTGGAATTCTCCAGGCCAGAATACTGGAGTGAGTAGCTGTTCCTTTCTCCAGGGAATCTTCCCAACCTCGGGATCAAACCCAGATCTCCCGCATGGCAGGCAGATTCTTTACCAGCTGAGCCACAAGGGAAGCCCTTAGAATACCAGGCTTAAATCCATCTTTGGCCAAAGAGAGGAGAATATATAGGAGTCCAGTTATGGGAAAGCAACCGGGAAAGTGTAGTAAACAAGAGTAAGACGTACTATGTGCTCAGTTGAGTCTGAATCTTTGTGACCCCATGGACTGATCATACCAGTCTCCTCTTGTCCATGAATTTTTCAGGCAAGAATATTGGAGTGGGTTGCCACTTGCCTATTCCAGGGGATCTTCCCCACCCAGGCATCTGGCCCAAGTCTCTTGAGTCTCCTGCACTGGCAGGGAGATTCTTTACCACTAGGGCCACCTACGAAGTTTACTGTAAGTAAAATAAAGTGTTAGTTGCTCAGTCATGTCTGACTCTTTGCAACCCCATGGCCTATAGCCTACCAGATTCCTCTGTCCATGGGATTCTCCAGGCACGAATACTGGAGTAAGTAGCCAGGCCCTTCTCCAGGGAATCTTCCAGACCCAGGGATTGAACCTAAGTCTCTTGCATCTCCTGTATTGGCAGGCGAATTCTTTACCACTCAGGCCACCTGTGGAGAAGGCAATGACAACCCATTCCAGTACTCTTGCCTGGAGAATCCCATGGGCGGAGGAGCCTGGTAGGCTGCAGTCCATGGAGTCACTAAGAGTTGGACACGACTGACCGACTTCACTTTCACTTTTCACTTTCATGCATTGGAGAAGGAAATGGCAACCCACTCCAGTGTTCTTGCCTGGAGAATCCCAGGGATGGCAGCGCCTGGTCGGCTGCCCTCTATGGGATTGCACAGAGTTGGACACAACTGAAGCGACTTAACAGCAGCAGCAGCAACAGGGCCACCTGGGAAGGTTTACTAAAAGGACTTAAATCGTGGCCTTCTCCACTGAGAAGCTTCCTTGTAGCCTAGTCATCCTTCTCTTCTTGGTACAGAGATGGAGACATTTACAAATGGAGATTTCCTTTATAAACGGAAATTTTCTCTACCAAAAATTAATCATTATTTTTAAAGTTTCTCCTGTGTCTGCTGCTTTTATAACGATCAGCTCAAAACAACCCTGGGTCAAGGAGATAGTCTCTAGGTGGCATATTCTTACCACCCTTCGTTCACAGGAACAATAATCTATTTTAAAATACAGCATTATTTTGCAGTACTCAGAGTAGCCTTCTTGTCTCTTCAGCTAAAATTTCTCTCTACTGTGATTCTTCTGCTAGTGTTTACATACAATGAAGCCATATCCATACTATCGAGGGAAAAATATAACTTTAATCTGTATCTTCCAAAAGTAAACATTATGTGGCAAAGGAAAAATTTTATTGCATCTGTTTTTAAAAAATTTAGTATGTTCAAGTAAAGAGATTTTTAAATAATTCACAACCATTTAGAAGACATCAGTCACCTAAAAGTTTGATAAAGAAATCAAGTCTTGATCTTTTTCTTTTTGTATTACTCACATCATGAATTATTCTAAAAAAAATAGACTTATATTATACTATAAGTCTCCTTCCCAACACATTTTAAGAAATATTTAATGAAATTAAGTTTAAAATGTTAAACATTTTAAACTTCACTCAAACTAATAAGGCAAACCTGCCTTTGAAATATTACCATCCTATATACTAAAAAGGGATGAACTATGAAGTCATGAAAAGACATAGAGGAACCCTGAATGTAGGTTCAGTTCAGTTCAGCCGCTCAGTCGTGTCTGACTCTTTGCGACCACTTGAATTGCAGCACGCCAGGCCTCCCTGTCCATCACCAACTCCCAAAGTTCACTCACTCATGTCCATCGAGTCGGTGATGCCATCCAGCCATCTCATCCTCTGTCGTCCCCTTCTCCTCCTGCCCCCAATCCCTCCCAGCATCAGAGTCTTTTCCAATGAGTCAACTCTTTGCATGAGGTGGCCAAAGTACTGGAGTTTCAGCTTTAGCATCAGTCCTTCCAAAGAACACCCAGGACTGATCTCCTTTAGGATGGACTGGTTGGATCTCCTTGCAGTCCAAGGGACTCTCAAGAGTCTTCTCCAACACCACAGTTCAAAAGCATCAATTCATTGGCGCTCAGCTTTCTTCACAGTCCAACTCTCATATCCATACATGACTACTGGAAAAACCATAGCTTAACTAGACGAACCTTTGTTGGCAAAGTAATGTCTCTGCTTTTGAATATGCTATCTAGGTTGGTCATAACTTTCCCTTCAAGGAGTAAGCGTCTTTTAATTTCATGGCTGCAATCACCATCTGCAGTGATTTTGGAGCCCCCAAAAATAAAGTCTGACACTGTATCCAGTGTTTCCCCATCTATTTCCCATGAAGTGATGGGACCGGATGCCATGATCTTTGTTTTCTGAATGTTGAGCTTTAAGCCAACTTTTTCACTCTCCTCTTTCACTTTCATCAAGAGGCTTTTTAGTTCCTCTTCACTTTCTGCCATAAGGGTGGTGCCATCTGC